>NC_027751.1:23487951-23522658 GCF_000695525.1 Brassica oleracea var. oleracea | reverse complement strand
AAAAAAAAAAAAATATATATATATATATATATATATATATATATATATATATAATCGGTGTTAGTTAGGTGGAATCCGAGCAGAACTTGGTGGTTACAACCATTATGGCTTGCTTCATAAGGATTCCAACAAAAAGAATTCGAACGGGATTTGGTGGCGGCAATCATCATGGTTCGATTCACATGAATTCTTGGATATGGGTCAAAAAAGAAGTGAACAAGACTTAGTGGCAACCACCATTAAGGCTTGATTCCTGGAAGCCTGTCCAATCTTGGTCAATGATCCAGCAATGGAAGCAGACTTTGACTAAAAAGAGAAATTAGTAGAGGGAAATGATAGGAACTAAATTTTACCTGCAGATCTAGATATTTGTTTGAAAATCCTTGTATCATGTGATTGATACTCCCAAGGTAAAGCCTGCACTTTTATTTATGTTAAGAAATGAGGTTGGTAGAGGGGAATGTTAGACAGGATTTGCTAAGTTGTTGGCTAGGTGAATTTGGTTTCTAAGTTAGGATATTGTATAATGTGCTTTTGTGATTAGGACCTCTTAGATGTAGATTGCAATATTGTAGAGGTGATGATTCTAAGTTTTAAATCATGTGAGTCTCTGCTGTTTTCAAACCTCTTTCAGAGAGACTGCCCGTCTGTTTTGCTTGAGGACAAGCAAAAGGGTAAGTTTGGGGGAGTTGATATACCATGTATTTTACCCACTTTCAGACATGGTATATAAGTGTTTTAATATATATTTACTACTATATAGAGTCTACTTAGAGTATTTACAGGTTCAGGTACGTTCTGGAGAAATGTGGTGATTTTGGAGCCTTTTGAGGTGCAGAACTGCACAGACGCATCAGATATTTAGCTATGGATGGAGACTTTCTCACCGTTCGATTGAGCCCATCTTTTGACATAAGATAGATATTTGCGTTAGCTTTCCAATGACACTGGTTTGAGGTCAATCAGCATCCTGTAGCAGAGGTTATGCCCGTTTTACTGAAGAGTGGCCAGTCTGCCTCGCGAGAGGAAGCTGTCGAGGAGATGAAGGACTGTCGATCGATGAAACAGCATTGGTGTCGGTTGACAGTGATCCCAGAAAACAGGCCAAGCCTGTTTCGTGACCAATTTAGGCCCAGAAGTCACCACATATTACCAATATACCTGAAATCCTAATTTACTGTTTCTAAGCCATTGTTGACGCCTATGCTTCATACTATTCTAGAGAGAGAGAGAGCTTAGGATTGGAGAGAGAGATCTGTACACCTTGAGAGAGGGAAGATCTTCAACTCCCTTTGTTTCTTACTTTTACTGTTTTTATTTATCTATTGAGTATTATTCAGACCATCATAACTATGTGCTTTATGAATATGTCTGAGTAGTTCTTGCTGTTAGGTTTAGGTTTCTCAATAGGTTGATACATGTAATACTGAATTAAACTGTTGCTAGGGTGTTTAAAAACACAGTTCTTCATCTAGTTGTGCTTAAAGCTAAGTTTAGGATTGATCACCCTTTACACTTAGATCTTAGGATTAATTGAGATCAAGCCATTGTTTGACTCAATACCTGAAATTAACCAGTATGATCTAACTGACTAGATACAGACGAGAGTTGGTCTAGTGAGTTAGAGAATATAAATCAAACTCATCCGTAAAGCTTTCTGGAAGAAGTATCGATCGACGCAGCGATAGCCCTGTCGATCGATATTTTAAAAGATGGATCGATCGATATTCGTAAAGAATTATCGATCGACACTTTCTCGTGATTAACATACGAGAGTTGAAATCTACGATCCAGATTAGATAATCAGAAGGATTATATCTTAGTTTGAATTCAAGAACAATTAATATTAATAAGCCCCTAAAAACCACTTTAAGTATTACTTGTCATACCTGGGAACATACCTGAATCTAGCTATTTCTCCCAACTGTTAACAACCTCAAAACAAATCAATCGAGCAATAAACTTGCTCACCAATCCATTTACGGTTTTACAAATTATAAACCAATTAATCTAGATTTATTTCAAGACCATAATCTATTGTGTAATCCTAGAGTCTCCGTGGATTCGATCCCTAAGTACTACATTCGAACCTCTTATTTGAGAGAGTAATTCACTCCTTAGGGTAATTTGAGTGATATCAGTAGATATCTGGTACTAGCTTGGTTTGAGTGAATGAGCTAGCATGTTCTGGAAGACAGATGTACTTTGGCTCATCTCTCGAATCTCTTTCCAGAAGTCTTCTGATATCTTTGTTGTGAACACGAATGGTGTGTCCATCTACATCTTTGGCGTATCCCTGATCATCTCTGTAGATTCCATACTCATCCTTCTCTTCCCAGTAGAATTTCCTAGTACCGAAAAGATCAAAGGTTCTTCTGCCAAATTCAGGACGTCTGTCGACCGATGTTGAGACGTCAACGTCAATCGATGGTCGATTAGGATGCCGAGACCTCTGCTTGAAGCGTTTATCTATGCCACCAGCTGTGTCATAGAACTCCTTTGCAACCTTCTGCTGGTGTTCTGGAAAGTTGTGTTGTTACACGAAGAGGTTGTCTGCTCCATTAGTCATCTGATGGATGTCTGCAATATCCTCTCGAGATACATGCAGAGTACGTCCATCTATTGCCTTTGCGTAGCCATTTGGGTCCCTGAAAATACCAAATTCGTCTGGAGTTAGATACTGGTTATCAAATTTATCTTTTTCGCTTACAGTGGATTTTGGTTTTGGACGGATGTCGATCGATGTTGTATGGTTGATGTCGATCGATGTTGATGGATTGATGTCGATCGATGGAGGAATCGCTCTGTCGATCGGATGCCTGAAATGTGTTCTTTCCCAAGCAGCTTCTGCTCGTTTCTGATCTGTTTCATCGCGTCTTAGCATGTTGAGAAGTTCCTCATATGTGAAACCCTCATGAAGTTCATCAGCTCCTTGATCACGGTATGTTGTCTCTACTGCGTAGCTCTCGTGATGGCGATCATCTGTCCATGTTACACCATCACAGGAGGAAGAACGGTCAACCACTTGAATACCTCTTTACTGATGTGTGGCAATCACCAATTTTATCATCTCAGAATTACAAATACTATCTTGTTTTGGTGGATCACTATACTCGTTACACTTGGTTATACCCGTTAACAGCCAAATCCGAGGTCAAAACCATCTTCATAACCTTCAAAACTCTTGTTGAAAACCGCTTCCAAACCAAAATCCAATCACTTTTCTCAGATAAAGGTTCGGAGAGCAAGAAATTCTCTCCTCTCAGCTGCACAAATGCCCCTTACCTTCTGGCCTCAAGCTTTCGCCACCTCTGTTTTCTTAATCAATAGAATGCCCACACCCATACTCTCCAACCAATCCGCTTTTTACAAGTTGTTTCAAAACCCTCCCAACTACCATAAACTCAGAACATTTGGATGCTTATGCTTCCCTTGGTTGCACCCATATGTTCCTAATAAATTGGAGAATCGATATCTTCCATGTGTGTTCATTGGGTACTCCCTCACCCAAAGTGGTTATCAATGCTTGGAACCAACCTCTGGACATATATATACGTCGCATCATGCACGCTTCAATGAAACCGAGTTCCCTTACCAAACCCTGACCAAACCGAACCCTGTTCCCAACCCCAATCAACCTGCCCCTTCCTCTGAACCTTATACAATCATACATGGATCATTGCCACTCATACAGACTTCTCAACCGGCTGCGAATGATCAGACTCCTAGTTTGGGTTCTCCACCTCCTGTGATCACGGAAACAATGCCTGCATCTCTGGTCGACACTGGACCAGTTGATCAACCTCACGTAGAGCAGGTACCTCAAGCTATACAACCTTCTGAAACAGCTGCAACGGCTGTCTCGTCTGTTACAACGCTCGCTGCAGTAGAGCCTCAGGCTTCACCACGACACTCTATGACTACCAGATCCAGGAACAACATTGTAAAGAAGACTAGCAAATACAATCTTCATGTTGAACTTCGGTCTGATCCCCACTGGATTCCTACAACTTGGAAACAAGCTACGAAACATCCATTATGGCGCAAAGCGATGTATGATGAGTTCAACTCCACGACTCAAAATCGTACTTGGGATCTTGTTGAGACAACGCGTCATATGAATACTATTGGTTGCCGCTGGGTCTTCACAATAAAGTATAACCATGATGGAAGTATAGATCGCTACAAAACGAGGATAAAAGCAAAAGGGTTTCATCAAAAACCAGGTGTTGATTATGAGGATACTTTCAGTCTGGTCATAAAATATACAACCATTCGTTTGGTTCTTGGTCTGGCCATCAACAAAGACTACCCAATCCGTCAGATTGATGTCAATACAGCCTTTCTTCAAGACCATCTCGATGAAGAAGTGCTTATGTGTCAACCGCCAGGGTTTCAGGATGCTGATCGTCCAACCCATTCGTGTCGCCTGCAGAAGGCTCTATATGGCCTCAAACAGGCTCCCCGAGCCTGGTATTCAGAACTCAAGAAGTATCTTCTCAGCGCAGGTTTTCATATCTCTCTTGCTGATACGTCTCTATTCATTCTCCGCCATGAAGGACAGTATGTCTACTTGCTGGTTTATGTGGACGATATTCTCGTTACTGGTACTGATAGCACTCTGGTTCAACGAGGTATCGAACGTCTGGCTGCAAAGATCTCTATCAAGGATATGGGTCATCTCAGTTATTTTCTCGGAATCGAGGTGATACGAACGAAACAAGGACTCCATCTAATGCAGCGGAAATATGTTACAGACTTACTGCAGAAGACAAACATGCTTCATGCAAAACCGGTTGCTACGCCTCTCCCTTCCTCACCAAAGCTAACTCTGCACTCTGGTCCTCTTTTGTATGATCCTTCTGACTATCGACGTGTAGTAGGCAGTCTACAATACCTTGCCTTAACTCGTCCTGATGTTTCATATGATGTTAACCGACTCTCGCAGTTTATGCACAAGCCATCGGTGGACCATTGGAATGCAGTCAAGTGTATGCTATGCTACCTTGCCGGAACTCTAAGCCATGGGATCTTCCTTCGCAAACAATCATCTCCTCAGCTCCATGCATTATCTGACGCCGACTTGGCCGGGGACACAGATGATTATGGGGGTGATTGGTTGGGCTGTAACTGTAGTAAATTTACTTTAGAATTTAGTCTGTAGGATTTTTGATTTACCTTTAACGGATGTAGCTTTAAAATTTCCTACACCTAAAAAGATGGGGCTTTAGAAAATAAGATATTTACAACCATTTTTTGTTTGTTTTTGTTGTAGCTTTAGTTTTTTGGTTGTACCTTTAAAAACCAAGATAAAGCATGATGGGTAGTATTTAAGGCTGTAGATGAATATTAAAGCTAAAATCACTTCCTAAAGCCCAACCAATCACCCCCTATGTCTCTATGAATGGATACATTGTCTACTACAGCTCTCATCTGCTTGTGTGGACTTCAAAGAAACCGAAAAGTGTTGCTCGCTCCTCCACAGAAGCCGAGTATCGAGCTGTTGCGAACACTACTGGAGAGCTCCGATGGATTTGTTCACTCCTTACCGAGGTTGGAGTTACGCTAACGTCTCCACCGACTGTGTATTGTGACAACATCGGTGCCTCCATCTTGTGTGCTAATCCAGTTTTCCACTCCCGCATGAAGCACATAGCTATTGACTATAATTTCGTGCGTGGACAGATTCAAAACAGAGCTCTCCGGGTGTCTCATGTTTCAACCAAAGATCAGCTTGCTGATGTCCTCACCAAACCACTTCCTCGCGCTCAGTTTCAGACTCTATGTGACAAGATTCCACCATCTTGAGGGGACGTATTAAGGAATATCTTAGACTATAAGGACCTCTCTGTAAATACTTAAGTCTACTATTAACCCTACTTGTACCTACTGTATAAAAAACCTTGTACATGAGTAATAGACAAGTCATTCAGCCAACTCTCTATAGTTAGATCCTAACGAGTGTCAAAGACCCTTTATCCTTAAGAGAGAACCAGTGAGTTTAAGCTTATTTTGGCTTTATTCTTCTTGCAGGCTAAGGGAATGCAAGAGCAGGAAATCTAAAACATTCTCACAGATCCTGTAATGAGACATGTAAGAGACAAACTTAACTTCCTAGATGTTTTCAGAAATCAAATGTTTGATCCATATGTTGAAGTTGATGATGTTTTTTCTTCTTTTGAATAGGTTCTGTCTGATCTCCAGGAGAATCCAGCAGCAGCACAAAAACAAATGCAGAACCCGATGATCATGAATAAAAATCCAAAAGCTTATCAGCTCAGGGATCGTCCAGATGAAATAAAACCTAAACGTAGATTTTTTTTTTTTTACTTTTGTAACTCGAAACCCAAATCGTTTGTTCCCGGACTTAAAACATTATTTTTCTCACATCAGATCTTGTTTTAATTAAGACGTGAACCTTATCTTAATGTATTTTGATAAAAAAAAAAAATTAAGAGGTGAATGTATTTTGATTACATTGCCCTGTATACACCATGCTTCAGCTTTACGTCATTCACCTTCCCACTTACGCTTATGATGATGACAAAGGTATCAGCTCCAGGGCTTAAACTAGGTCTGCAGGGGGTAGTTCGTATCTCGGTAGTTAGTTCGACTAAAATCTCGTCGAATTGAGTTAGTTCGACTAAAATCTCGTCGAATTGAACCGACAAAAATTTGATTTGGTATTTGGATAGTTCAGTTTTTTATTTTTATGCTGAAACTATCTGAAGTTTTTGGTTTCAGTTATATTTCGGTTAAATTCAGGTACTTTCATGTAAAATAGATTAGTTTGGTTTGTTCAATTACTTCAATTCAAAATTTTGATTAATTCGGTTAACTTTAAAAAAAAAAACTAATGATTACTAACCGAAAACAAAAGTTTTTTTTATAAACCTGCCGAATTGAACACAACTCATTACCGAACTAAATCAAATTTGGGTTCAGTTCAGTTATAAACTGCATGCCTAGCTTAAACCATTAGTAGCTTTCATTTCATTCAATAACCTAACGGCTTCTTTCGCTTCTCCCAACTTACAGGCCTATCTGATCACTACATTTCTAGATAACAAAATCTTGATGACAACCTATCTGCTTCATCTTCTCAGTCAGCTCCAAACACTCAATTCAAACTCTTTTTTCTTCCAGGCATGACTACTTTCTCTCATATATCATCCATCTAAAGCACTATAACCCTTATCAATTGATGCAGAAAAGATATTTAGAATAAATATCTTAATTATTCAGTGTTTTATTTATTATTTGGATAATTATCTTCAATTTTTTAGGGTTTTTATGATTTTTTATATACAGTCTTTTAGACTATGAGATTATGTAGTTAATTGCTTATTAATAAAATGAGTTTTCCTAAAGAGTATTCTATAAACCACTCAGAAGAATATTCTCAAACATTAAAAAACTTTTGCTTAATTGATATCACTCAAATTATCCTAACGAGTGATTTATACTCTCTCAAATAGGAGGTCAAATTGTAGTAGTTAGGGATCAAATCCACAGGGAGCAAGGGAACACAATAGATCTAATAGTTATATGATTAAGCTAGGCTAATAGGTTATAAAGCAGTAAATATAATAAATTGCAGGGGCGAACAAGGTAGTTGTTCTTATGGGATCGAGAGTTGTTTGGTGGAAGGATGGTTGCTAGATCTAGGATTTCTATTCAGGTAATCAGGATTATAATCCTACAGATGCCTAAGAAGTTGTATGCATGATATTATAGAGCTCAACATTTATAAACAAACCCATCGGCTCTCGCTTTCTAGGTTTGTCTATTGACCAGATATAAGTGTCGGTCGATGATTCTATAGGAATATCGATCGATACACTTGTTGTACCGTCGATTGATTATTCGATTGGAATATCGATCGACGCGTTTAGTCAATCTTTACGCGCGAGTTTAATTGTGCTCACTAGGCATCCTAGATCAGCTCTCGGCTTACTCTAGCAATCCTAGCTCAATTAGGATGGATTCAGGGTGAGATGCAAGTGATGACTTGAGTCTACAACTCCTAGATCAAGTTCTAGCTAGCTAAACTAGAAACAGGCTTTAATGACAATCCCAATGATGAATATCACAACTTAGCAATCTATAATTGGGGCTAATCCCTCATGACCTATCTGAACCCTAAACCTAACAGGTGGATCTAGTCAAGCATGAATTTTGTCACAGAAATCATAGATGAATAGATATAAAATTGCAATAGATATAAAAACCAAAACCAATGGAGTTCCAGGAGGACTCTGAAGGCAATGGCTTAGAAAACACATAAATAGGGTTTTAGTTCGTCCTAGGGTATTCTGGTAAGTTTTGGTTGCTTATGGGATTCAGTCGGTCATAAAATATGTTTGACCCATATTCTGGCATCACCGTCGATCGACACCAATGGTGCACCGTCAATTGACAGTCCTTCATCTTCGACAGCTTCCTCTTGCGAGACAGACTGACCACTCTTCTGTAAAACGGGCATAACTTCTGCTACATGATGCTGATTGAGCTCAAACCGGTGGCATTGGAAAGCTAACTCAAAGCTCTATCTTTTGTTAAAATATGGGCTCAGTATAACGGTGGTAAGGTCTCCATCCATAGCTAAACATCTGACGTGTATGTGCAGCTCTGCATTCAAAAGGCTCCAAAAGACACCAAAATCACCACTTTCCTCCAAATCGTCTCTTAACCGGTAAATACTCTAAATAAACTCTATATAGTAGTAAATATATATTAAAACACTTATAAACCATGGCTAAAAGTGGGTAAAATCCATGGCCTATGAACTCCCCCAAACTTACCCTTTTGCTTGTCCTCAAGCAAAACATACATGCAGTCTCTCTGAAAGAGGTTTGAAAACAGCAGGGACTCACAGATTTAAAACTCAGAATCATCACCTTAGGAGGAAATCCTAATCTCATAAGCACATTATACCATATCCTAGTCTGGCAACCAAATTCACTTAGTCAACAACTTAGCAAATCATGTCTGACAATCCCCTCTACCAACCTCAATTCTTGCATAAATAAAAGTGGAGGCTTTACGTTGGGAGTATCGATCACATGAAGCAAGGATGCTCAAACAAGTATCTGGACCTGCAGGTAAATAAGAGTTCATTTCCTCTCTCTCTAATAATTTCTCTCTCAATCAAAGTCTGTTTATATTGCAAGATCATTGACCAAGATTTGGACAGGCTTCCATGAATCAAGTTTTAATGGTTTTGGCCACCAAATTTTGTTCACTTCTTTTTGACCTATATCCAAGAATTATTTGTGAATCAAGCCTTAATGGTTGTAGCCAACAAGTCCTATTCGAATCCTTTACCTATAGAATTCTTATGAATCAAGCATTAATGGTTGTAGCCACCAAGTCCTGTTCGAATCCTTTACCTATAGAATTCTTATGAATAAAGCCTTAATGGTTGTAGCCACCAAGTCATGTTCGAATTCTTTTCGTAAATTATTATCTATAATTATATATATATACTTATTTTTTTCTTCTTTTTTTTCTTTAATCTAAATTTCGAAATAGAGAGAGAAAGGGTGATAAATCTACACAAGGCTCTACCTTCCAGACTTGTTTGAAAAATCCGATCCCATGTATACCAAGCCCCAAGAAAAGCAAAGTTTAGCTCAGTTAGGTTGGAGGTCAGATTTGATTCATTTCAAACATTCTCAGCAAGTGTAACATAGTTGACAAGTTGATCCACTTTAGTATCATTAGTGCTATCTGCAACTAGTAAGTCTAGAATGTTGTGCTTAGATAACAAGCAAAATCAATAAGTTCATTGTCCCCTTTTTGACTCAATAAAAACTTGTTTTTTAAAACATTTTAATAAGACTCATGAAATAAACTAATATCAATAAACCTCCCCCCAGACTTAAACTACCATGTCCCCAGTGTAAATTCAGTCGGAGTTATGGTGATAACATAAACATAAGTACACAATTTAATAAGTAAGAACGATAACCTGCTCGCTGATGTTAGTGTTGATCGACACAATGAACTGACAATCGATCGTTGTTGCTGAAGTGATGTCGATTGATGTCGACATGGTCTCATCGGTCGATGGCTAGAGCAATCATTCGACACATTGAAGACACAATCGATCGATTTTCCGAAGTGTTGTCGATCGATGTCGAGCTGGTCTCATCGGTCGATGTACTGAGCAATCGTCTACTCGGATCTGTTTCTTCTTTTTTTATATATATATATATCTAACTAAAACACAATATTAGTTGAACCTCCCCCAGACTTAAACAACACTATCTCTAGTGTTATATAGTCTAAGATCGGTGGGGAAATAAATCATAATGACAATATTTAACAAGGAAAAATGGTATACCTGAATTTGATGTGAGTGTCGATCAATACTCTTGAAGCTCTGTCGATCGACACAGTTAAGTGGCGATCGATCGATGCTAGTGATGCTCTGTCGATCGATGTTGCGCAGCCATCGTCGATTATCGTGCAAACTCGTCTTCCTCGTATCTATTTCCTTTTACCTAATAGTGGGTTGTCTCCCACTCAGCGCTTTGTTATAGTCATTTAGCTTGACTTTGGAGATCAGATTTAGTCCGGATGAGAATGAGAACATGCTCCAAAACAACTCTCAATGTCTGCTCTCTGAAGCTTTATCACTCTTGTGTGAAAGCCTCCTCCATAGACACTTCTCCTTTGTCTATCATCTCAGCAATAAGGAGTGCTCGAAGCTTTGCAAATGGTTGTGAGAAGCATCTGTTACGCACTCTGGATTTCTTGACACCATCTGAGGAGTGAGGAATCAATGATAACTGAGAACCTCCCTTGGTCCTTTTCCTCTTCTTTCCCCCAGACTTATCTGATCGTGTGGTGGTGCCTCCATCAAAAATATTTCTACACACTTCATATTCTTTCTGCTCTGATACCCGATGGGTGTCGATCGATGTTAAGGTGGTAGTGTCGATCGATGCCGGTTTGTTGGTGTCGTTCGATGGTATCCGGTCGGTGGCGATCGATGCTGCTTCTGTTTGGCTCTTATCGACTTCATCTCTCAATCGCAACTCTCTTTGAGAAGCTTCTACATGCTGATGATCATCCAGTACCTCAATGTAAGAACATAACTGCATACTTCTATCAGGTGGAATAGGAGATTCAGCTTCAAATACAGCGCATGGAACCACAATCTTCACAGGATCATGTATCCTCTTCACTATTTTGTGAAATCCAGCAGCTTTTTCTGTCCCGATAGGTGGTTTCTGCTGTTTAGGGACGGCAAGGTGTGAGGCCTTAGACATGTACATCCTTTCCTAAACTAGTTCTAGCTCGGCTATGTATCCTGGCATTACATCCAACCATGGGTGTCGATCGATAGAATCGGGTGGGTGTAGCTCGATGCTATCTGGTGGGTGGCGATCGATGATGTAGGGCGGGCATTGATCAACGATGTGGGGTAGTTGTCGATCGATCTCATCAGGTTGGTGTCGATCGATGGTAGCCCTTGACGAAGTCTCCAGATCTTTTCTAGTAGTGTTCTGTTCATCATCAAGCTTCTGCTCTGGGTCAAGCCATTCCTCCAGCTCTAAAAAGTCTTCCATAGTGACTCCCCTATCAGAATCCAAATATTCAAGCGTTTCTCCTTCCTCTAGTTCCAAGAATTCTTCTAGCTCCAAGAAATCTTCCATGGTGATTTCTATGTCCACATCTGAGGTAAGATAACATCTTGATCCATCTATGCTCTCCGATGTCGAGTCTGCAATGTCATGAGGACAACTCGAACTTTCAGGGATTTTAGTAGGTGTCAATCGGCAACAAGGGTTTCTGTCGATCGATGCTCAGATGGTGTTGTCGATCGTTTCTTAGGTCGTATTGTCGATGGACGTTGAGGTCGTGCCGGTTGTCGATGTTGAGGTCGTGCCGGTTGTCGACATTGATGTCAAACCGTCGATCGACGTTGAAGTCGTACCGTCAGTCGACGTTGGGGTCGTACCGTCGGTCGACGTTGAGGTTGTTCCGTTGGTCGACGTTGAGGTCGAACAGTCGATCGATGTTGAAGTCGTACCGTCAGTCGACGTTGAAGTCGTACCGTCAGTCAACGTTGAAGTTGTACCGTCAGTCGACGTTGAGGTCGTACCGTCGGTCGTACTGTCGATCGATGATGGGCTCGTATCACTAATATCGGCTTCTTCTACTCAGCTCAGCTCTCCAGATACATGTTGTTCATCACTCTTTACCATATATCTCCTCGTAGATTCCATCTCAATCTCTAGATTTGCTGCAGCATCACAGAAAAATTTGTTGAGGAAGGCATCTCTCATGTCATTCCAGGTAGTGAGAGATCCTGGTGGTAGCTTCTTGAACCAGTGAGTTGCATATCCAGTAAGAGAGTATGGGAAGAGTTTGCAGAAGTAGTGATCTTCAAAGACTCCATTGAAGATAAACAATACCAATTCCTCAATCATGTTGATGTGATCCATTGCTTGCTCGTGAGGAAAGCCATGAAAGGGACCATGTTCCATAAGAGTTATGTATATAGGTTTCAGCTCAAAGTCCTCCCTCTCAGCAATACTTGGCATGAGTACCTTGACCTTCTCTGCCTTCTAGCAAGTAATGTCGATCGATGGCGTTGTGTTTCTGTCGATCGATTTCTTGTTCACTTTGTCGATCGCTGTTGCTTTGAGGGTGTCGATCGATACTTCCCTCGTAGACTTACGGATCGCGTATAAACCAGCAGGCTCCTTCTTTGAAGGACCTAGAAATCCTCTATTCATTGTTGTTCCCCGGACTGAGATGTATGTGCCTGAAACATAAGAAAACATTTTATGAGTTTTTCGAACAATAGTAAAACCTAGACTAAATCTAACTGAACAAGATCTAATGACGATCAAAGCTCCCCGGCAACGGTGCCAAATTTGATATCACTCAAATTACCCTAAGGAGTGATTTATACTCTCTCAAATAAGAGGCCGAGTTGTAGTACTTAGGGATCGAATCCACAGGGAGCTAGGGAACACAATAGATCTAATAGTTATATGATTAAGCTAGGCTGATAGGTTATAAAGCAGTAAATATAATAAATTGCAGGGGCGAAAAAATAGTTGTTCTTATGGGACCCAGAGTTGTTTGGTTGAAGGATGGTTGCTAGATCTAGGGTTTCTATTCAGGTAATCAGGATTATAATCCTATAGATGCCTAACAAGTTGTATGCATGATATTATAGAGCTCAACACTTATAAACAAAACGATCGGCTCTTGCTTTCTAGGTTTGTTTATTGACCAGATATAAGTGTCAATCGATGATTCTATATGAATATCGATTGATACACTTGTTGTACCGTCGATCGATTATTCGATTAGAATATCGATCGACGCGTTTAGTCAAGCTTTACAAGCGGGTTGAATTATGCTCACTAGGCCTCCTAGATCAGCTCTCGCCTTACTCTAGCAATCCTAGCTCAATTAGGATGGATTGAGGGTGAGATGCAAGTGATGACTTGAGTCTACAACTCCTAGGTCAAGTTCTAGCTAGCTAAACTAGAAACATGCTTTAATGACAATCCTATGATGAATATCACAACTTAGAAATCTATTGTTGGGGCTAATCCCTCATGACCTATCTGAACCCTAAACCTAACAGGTGGATCTATTGAGGCATGAAGTTTGTCACAGAAATCAGAGATGAATAGATATAAAATTGCAATATATATAAAAACCAAAACCAATGGAGTTCCAGGAGGACTCTGAAGGAGTTCCATGAGGGCTCTGAAGGAGTTCCTCCCTTGTCTCCTAACTAAGAGAAAGAATATAATAAAGCTTAAAGAATGCGTAGCCGTCAACAATGGCTTAGAAAATACATAAATAGGGTTTTAGGTCGTCCAAGGGTATTCTTGTATTTTGTGGTTGCTTCTGGGCTTCAGTCGGCATATAATATGCTCAGCCCATATTCTGGCATCACCTTCGATCGACACCAAGGGTGCACAGTCGATCGACAGTCTTTCATCTTCGACAGCTTCCTCTCGCGAGGCAGAGTGACCACTCTTCAGTAAAACGGGCATAACATCTGCTACAAGATGCTGATTGACCTCAAACCGGCGGCATTGGAAAACTAACTCAAATCTATATCTTCTGTGGAAAGATGGGCTAAATCTAACGGTGGTAATGTCTCCATCCATAGCTAAACATCTGGCGCGTCAATGCAGCTCTGCATTCAAAAAGCTCCAAAAGACACCAAAATCACCACTTTCCTCCAAATCGTCTATGAACCTCTAAATACTCTAAATAAACTCTATATAGTAGTAAATATATATTAAAACACTTATAAACCATGGCTAAAAGTGAATAAAATCAATGGCCTATCATTAATCACTGTGAAAAATATTTATAAACCCTAGTTTCCGGGTATTCTTATAATCAACGGATCTAATTCTATCAGCTTCCGCCACATCATAAATCATGCTCCACTTACTATTATCATCATGATTAGTGATGAATGAATCTTACTAACAAAATATTTATTGGCCTCTTATAGCCTATTAAGTAAAACCCAAAATAGCCCAACAAAGATCCTAACTAACTATATCATCTTTTTTTTATGCAACTGACTACATCTTCCAAAAAACTGAATTAACTCAAAATTATACAAGTCTTCACATACATAGAACGAACCAAGATCCTAACTGACTATATCATCCTTTTTTATGTAACTCATTATATCATCCAAAAAACTAAATTAACAAAAAATTATACAAAATCTTCACACACAGAAATTTACATTACATAAATATTTAACAAGTACATAATGTAGATACAAACAATTATAAGCAGTTTTTGCCAATAAAAGATAAGTAAAAACTAAGTTTGTGTATCATGAGCATGTATGGTCAGTGTACATCTGTAGACGCGTACATATTAATGAGAGCAAGCGCGTTGCTAGTCATCCGAGAAACCTTAATAACATGTCCCCTAACCAAATCTTTCACTGCCGCTTTGGCTCCAGCGCTTTGACCGAAACCATCCATACATGTATCATCATTGGTGAGAGCTGCACTGACCCATGTCTTAACGTCCGACATAACCATCTCAAATTTCGAACTATCCTTGTGGTTAATCGAATCCAGCTCTCTCAACGAATCTTGGAGCTCACTCACTGAGTCTCCAATCTCCTCTAGGCAATCAGCAACCGCACCCGCTTCAAAACGTGTTAGCCCGTTTCCGCTATGAGGAATGTTCTTGATGTATTTAGTTGCGGATTTAGCGAAAAAGACGGTGAGATTGAGGGCGGTGACGGTGAGCTTTTGAGGGTTGGACTCGATAGTTAAGGCGTAAGGAGATAGAGAAATGTAGCAAAGGATTTTGTATAGTGTGAGATTGCATGATTTTTTATGTAATCTAAGTTGGTATGATTTGAGAATTTTGATTGATGAGGATGTGATGAAGAGAAGAAGAGCAATGGAGAGAAAAAGATTTGGATTTGAGATAAGATTTTCATCTTTTTTGAAAGAGAAGAATGGACCGAGGTGATACTTGAGTGTACTATATATATATATTATTTTTTTAGAACACACAATGAGATATTTTTTTTTTTTTGAACATGAGATATATATATATATATATATATATGATACATATAACTTGTAAAAAGAAAATTAGTTGAGTATATTAAATTATTAATAACTCAATCATTCATATCCAACAATAACTTATTTGATTGAAGCTGAGGTTTTTGGTGGGAAAGCTTACGAATTCTCCTTTATTGTATGCTACTTATGTCATATATATTATTAAATATATTTTCTGTATTGCTAAAAAAATAAAAATATATTTTCTGTATTGCTAAAACAATCAAAATATATCTATTTTCTCCTTTAAACTGGATAGCATGGATTGCCATATTTTAAAGAATAGAACTAGAATAGAATCTGCGCCCATGCGCTGCTAAGTTTCATTTAAACATTTATTTTGTTCTATAGATTGTTTCAGTTTGTCTTTTCTATCTTTTAGAATGATCGTAGTTCGTCACTGGGATCTGAAAGCCGAATATAAGTCATTGTATATGAAGTGTCAACCAAAAGTCAAGACCAGCTCTAACTCTAAATGAGTCATCTTGAACTATTAATCTTAATCTTAATTTTCCATCTAGTTTTAAATGGTTTGAGATCCTTTAGAAATATTCCATATAATAAAATTTAAATGATTTAGATGAACTCGTGTTTGATAGTTCAAAATTAAAATATAACATTTGAAGTCCAAAATATGACACTAATTTAACAGATTATATATATTTTAATTTTTAATTTCATATACAAATGAATATTTTTTTTTTAAAGTATAACAAAATATTTTTGAATTTTATTTTCAAAAAGAAATTAATTTCAATTTCAATTATCAGTAAAATATAATTAAAATATTTTAAGTGATTTTAATTTTAATTTTTAAATCAAAACTGAATTAATTTTAATTTTTAATTATATTTTAATGATAATCAGAATTTAAATTAAATAATTACGAAAAAATTGTAAATATTTTTTAAAAGATTTTGTTATAACAACTTTATAAGGAAAGTTGTTTATTTGTATTTCAAATAAAATATTAAAATATGAAAAGATATTGTAATTAAATTGTATGTAATTTGATAAATCTTTTAAGGAATGGTCCAAATAAAAAATCATATATAAAAAAGTCATAAACTCTAATTTAATTGATTAGATAAATCGATATGATAAATATTCTAGGAAAACGATACATAGAATAAAGTAAATTTATTAATTAAAGTTTCCATTCATGTATTTGTCTCGTGGATTATTTTGATGTGACTAGTCTCGTCAAACTTTAAATATGAAACCTTTTTGGAGTTCAAATAAATGACTCCGGTCTCCAAAATGACTTAAGAATGTTATGAATTACTTATAGTTATATTCGGATCTACTATGTATCACAATATAGTAAATATGTTTAGTTTAGTCATCATACACACCATTTAACTCATATTGCCACATGTTATTCAAAAGAAAAAACAAGCATATTGAGGTAATAAAGATAGGAAAAAAGTTTGCTAGCTACACAAAGTTTACTATAATATGGTGGAAACCATCTGATATATCCAAATATGTCAATAACTACACGACGTTTATGTTAATACATGCCACATATACAACAAATCATTTAATATGTTAACAAGATCATAATAAGGTTTAATTGATTTTAAGATAAATTAATGGGGTTATTATGTAATATTCTAAAGTAAACCCCAAATAACAAAGGAAAACCCGACCCGACCCGACTCAACTCCGTTAAACCGAGAAGACTATCCCTAAATTGATTTCAGAAAGAAAGACAGAGAGAAAGAGAGATGGAATTGGGTGGAGGATCGAGCAATAATCTAAAGAACAAGGCAACTGAAGGCACTGTGCTTTGTTACTGTGGGTTTCCGGCCAAGATAGCTCAAGCTTGGACAGACAAGAATCCGGGTCGAAGGTTCTATGGGTGTGAACGATACAAGGTATACGATAAGTGTGAATCATGTATATATTCGCATGGAGTTCCTTGGGAAGTTTTTAATTTTGTTTTTGTGTTAGAGAGGAGGTGAATGCAAAATATTTCAATGGTTTGATGAGTGAGAAGCTTTTGGATGGCAAAAGAAAGCTTTGATTGAAGCTAGAAACGAAATTCGCGAGAAGAACAAGATTATTACAGAATTGATGAAGGCCATTTCAAAGCTTCGAAGTGATTTGGTCAAAAAAGAAGAGGCGAAAGAAGACATCATTAACGCTTTTCTCAAACTCTGAAGTTGTTATTGGAAGGAATGCTCAAGACATGATCCACTACAAGAAAATAGCTCTATTGCAATAATGATTTATTGTTGCAATATGCTCATATATTGTTGCAAATATGAAATTGCAATAAATTGTGACAAATTTTAACTTCCTAATGTTTGAATGTTGCAAATTCGTGTTTATTGCATATACGTAGCAAAATTAACAACAAATTAAAATGTTGCTATTATGTCATATTATTGCAACAATTTTTTTTAGCAATTTTGTTGTATATTTACAACGTATTTTGTAACCATATATGGTGGCAAGTCATTGCTACGTAAAATATATAGCAAACAACATTGCAAATTTGCATTTTTTATTTTTGAAATTTAGTAATATTAATGCAACAAAATATATAGAAAAATTTTTTTGGTACAATTGCAACGTATGGTTGCAATTTAAAATTGTTACAAAATTTGCTATATAAAAGATATAGCAATTGTTGTTGCAAATTTTCCTATTATTACTTTTTTTTTTACAATGAACGGCTATTCTATTACTCAAACTTGAGGTAGTCTGGGTAACCAAACCGGAATAGAACAACCAATAAAATAAAGTTCCCTATGAAAAGACCTAGCAGTCTTAGCTAGAGAATCAGAAATCTGATTTTGCGTGCGTGGAACATAGGTGATCTTGAAATCCGGGAAACAGATCTGCAGAATCTCAATCCTTTCTAATCCTATAATTACTTTAAATAATACATTTGGTGCAAAAAATTTGACGGTGAATACTATATGGTTAACAATTAACATTAATAGATATCTACTATGTTGCATAGATTAATTGTTTAGTATTCTTTTATAAGAAATATTAGATGTGTTATTTAGTTTTACGTTATATTTATTTTATAATAAAAAAGTCAAATGACCAATTTTATTTAATAAATTAAAATATTTAAAAAATTCAACAAAATGCATTAATAGAGAAAACAAGCAATAATTTAAAACTAGAAAAAAAAACTAATAAAACCTTACAAAAATAACAAAAGCAGCCAATTTAAACATGGTTGTTGACACCGGTGGATAGAATAGCTGGACAAAGAATCGCAATCATTTTCTCCAAGCCGTCAAGTTTGCTCAGCCTTTCTTTGATATCTTCATTTTCTTGAGAAATGTCTTGTACCTTTTTCTTGAACTCATCATTTTCTAAGTTGCTTTCAATGGTGACTGGCTTTTTACCATTGAGTGAAACCTCACTAAGAAGAGCTCCAAGACCAAACACACGACCTATTGTTGAATCAACCAACTGTAGAATATAATATATGTAAGACAAAAAAAAAAATCTGTGAAGAAATCTAGGAAAATAAAAAGATTTTTAGAATTGTTGCATTACCTTCAAATACATTTGATTCTTTTTCTCAGAAGTTAGCTCTTCTGTGATTAGGATATCATCTTCAAGCATATGATCAGCTACATTTTTTTTCAAATCTTTCACTAATTAGCCTTGCCCTTTCATCCACAAATGACCCGTCTGATTTCTTGTGTCTCACGAAGAACACCAATGTAATATGCATCTCCGTTCTTTTCTTTCTACAAAAGAGAAACGTTAGAAAATAATATTTAAAGTAGTACATATGAAAACAAGTGTCTTACCAATATATCTGCAACCCTAGCATATGAACGTGAGCCAGCTCGGTGTTTATGAGGTCCCAGCTCGATTCGATCTGACATTCGACTCTTAGAAGCTTTTTTACTTTTTTCCTTAGCTTTATCTGTTCCCCAGTAGGCAACCAAGTCTTTCTTTTACTCGGCTGATCATATCGATCAGTTTAGTTGCAGCACATTTGCAAAACATCTTTCGCACCTCAGATTCAATCAAGTGATTCCAAAAGAATTTGCTCTGAAAATATATATTTTTTAAAGTAAGAGCGCTATACATAAAACTTAAGTGATATGGCATAAGTATTTCTATTCCAATGAAAACATAAAACAAGATTTTTATTTTATTTTTTTGTATATGTAATGTTTTGTGATATACCTTAAATGTGAACCGCCATCGTTCTTTTACATGTTGAGGTGTAGTTGACCAGTTTCGATGCGGGCCACGAAAATCAGATCGGATGATTGTTTATATCTCACTAGTGATTAGGGAATCACGTTTGAACCAATAAACAAAAATAAAAAATATAACGCAACTAGAACTTTAACGTGAGGTTCATATATAAAATATATACATTTCTTTTTACTACAATGATCCGTTCAGTCTGGAAGGATTAAGAACACCAAAGACATTCATCATAGGTTGGGCTGCTCTATGATTTTGACCCTCATTTACCATCTGGAGATGAGTTGCTTTCAAAGAACTGCGATGCAGAAGTTTACTGGATTGTTAAAAACACTGTATAAGCTATATATATATATGAAAACAACAAAATCTAAACCTCTTTATATTGGATATATCCATATCTTTTTTAGCATAATATTCTCTAAACAAACTAAAGTGAAGCGGCAAATGAAATATAAGGAGGGAACAACATTTGACTAAAAAGTAAAAATATTCTAGTAGTTACAAGCTCATTTCTTGTGAACTATTTAATAAATTTTTAATTAAACACAAAAGTATACAACTTTTAATATGAAACTATAATAACTTACGTGTGGGTTACATGAGAAAGCTGAATAAGAGCCATATATAATGTTCAAAAAGCAGTACACAGTAGCTGATGTAAAGTTCTAACAGTAGATGATGATCACTACAAAACATAAAACAGAACAAGTAAACAACATCAACACATAACAATGTATCTTTAAACCGGACTCGTCACATGGCATTACAATCTTGACTTCCAAACTACAACAACACTAAGCAACCCGAGAATACAATCTTGAGTTCTAGACTTCCAGTCAACAAAATAAATACATGCTTGAAATGATAATAAAAAACTATAAGAAAACCAGTAAACGCAGTCACTCTCAAGTAACAACAAGAAACTATATTTTTGGCAGTAGTAGAAAGAAAATATAACCATGAAACGACAGAAAAGAGTCAGGACCACAGGTCTGTTCCCTACACAACCATGAAACGGCAGAACAGAGTTTGCCAAGAGTAGAAGTTGAGGAGTTCACCTATAGAGAAGAGTTACATCTGTACATGCATGTCGTCCTCATATGTAAACAGCAGAAGCCCGAGTAGGAAGAAGAGAAGAATAACCCATCGCCAAAGCTCGGATGTGTTGTCGGTTCAGCTTCTCTGCTGCAGATCGAAGACCAGGGAAAGTCCGAGAGCACCATCCAAGCTTGAACTGCTATCGCCGGAGCTCCATCTGTTGTGGCTGTGAAGATCGCTTCCGAATAGCCATCGCCACTCTTCTCTCTCGCTTTTTTTTCACGTGAAGAAACAAAGGAAATCATATGGTCACGGGTCCTCACTGTACTATAGGAAAGTTGCACTTAATGTTATGGAACATGTCCATATCCATATTGCCTTGCAGACTAGGGTTTCAGGAACGTGGAAAATAATATAAGATAGCTATAGATCGTCTGTAGAGAGTCAGAGACACAAAGGCTGATCTTATAGAGAGAGAGAAGCTCTTGGAAGTTTTCTTGGATCGTGCTGAAGCAGTGGCTGAAGTACTTGATGGGAGAGAAACATAAGCGGGTAGCTTAGGAATCCTTCATTGTCGTGTGTTAGGGTGTCAACACTAGACGAGTAAAGCTGAATAAACAAGGTCTTGTAAAGATTGTTTAAAAAGAGATTCTAATAAAGCATAGTTGGTTGCTTGTATCCGATTGTCTCTTTAATTTATCTTCTGCGTTACCTTATTGTGGTGTCATCTTTACACTAACAAGTGGTATCAGAGCGGAGCACCTAAGTTATCGGTGTTATCCTGAAGGTGAAGATGGACACGATTGTTTCTATGCAGAAGGCGATCATGTTGAATGCAGACCAATATGGTCATTGGAAGGCTCGCATGAAGAAGATGATTCGGGGAATCAATGAAGAAGCGTGGAAAGCTGTGGAGATTGGTTGGGAGGAGCCTGCCGTAATCACAAGAGATGAGAAGAAGCCTAAGCCAAAAGAGGATTGGTCAGAGGTTAAGCGCAATGCATCAAAGTTTAATGCAAAGGCGCTTTCAGTGATTTTTGGAGCCATTGAAGTAGAACAGTTCCAACTGATTCAGGGGAGTACTTCTGCTAAAGAGGCATGGGAGATCCTACTGAATTCGTTTGAAGGAGATGACAATGTCAAGAGGACACATCTGGATTATCTTTCGGTCACAGTTTGAGAATCTCAGGTGGTCTAAAATTGATTATCTGTCGAGCTTTAGTGCCAAACTCAGTGCTATGGCGCATGAAACATGTGTACTTGGGAAGAAGTACAAGGAGAAGAAGCTGGTAAAAAAGTTACTACGCTGTCTTTCAACGAAGTTTGGACCTCATAAGGCGGTCTTGAATTAGACTACAAACATGGATGAGCTCAAGTTTGACAAGCTTTTGGGTATGCTGAAGGCAGAAGAGATGGAGACAGACAGTAGTTCAGTCTCTATATCAAGCAGTGCGCCAAGGATTGTGGCGTTTGTAGCTGATAAAGATACTGATAGGCTTCAGAAGATTGAAGATGACATTAGTATGTTGGTCAGGAATTTTGGTAAGACGAATTACTCTGGTGGTAGAAATCAGTATGATCGTCAGGGAGGTGATCTGGCTACAGTAAATAAAATGGACGATGGAAACTGATATGCATAGTTAGGGTCGTCAAAATCCAAAAAAAGAAAAGTTACAAAACGAATTAACGATACAGAAGTTTCGTTAATTACTTGACTATCATAAAGATAATGCGTGGTATCTTCTTTAAAGCTTTAAATAGGAAAATTGCATCATACAACTATCAAACAAATTATAATTAATTTGATAACTAAAAGCCCTAACTTTCTACAGTACTCTGGTAAGACGAATTACTCTGGTGGTAGAAATCAGTATAACGTTAGGGAGGTGATCAGGCTACAATGCATAAAATGGACAAGGGAAACTGATATGCATAGTTACGGTCGTCAACATCGAAAAAAGAAAAGTTACAAAACGAATTAACGTTACAGAAGTTTCGTTAATTACTTTACTATCATAAAGATAATGCGTGGTATCTTCTTTAAAGCTTTAAATAGGAAAATTGCATCATACAGCTATCAAACAAATTATAATTCATTTGATAACTAAAAGCCCTAACTTTCATCTACAGTACATGTCTTTTATGTAATAATCTATATGATTCTCCCATGCATATGCACTGATTTGAATATTTACAAAACGAATAAATTCTAATAATTAATTTGTATTTTATTTTATTTATTTATAATTTTAAATCAATTAATAATTATATAAAATTAAAGATTATTTTAATATTATTTGTAATTATTATTTGGATTGATTGTATTTATTCTTCTAAACTAAATCATAACTTTTTCATTCAAAATCTTGTAAATTTTTAAATAATTTTAGTTTATTCCATATAGTTTGGTGCTTTAGATTTATAATAGATTTTTTTTTGTAAAATTTATATAATTTTCTCTGTGTTATTTGGAAAAACAAATAAAATAATATAAACTAAAATGGTGATCGTTTCTTAGCTATGATAATTGGTTAATACTTCATTTTAATTTATTTATAAGTTTAAGTCATTCTTTAATTTATATGTATAAAAAGTGAAAAAATATTATTACAGATAATAAAGTCGAACAATGGTCACTATATTTAGTTTATTTCATCATCCACTTGTGTATATATATATTCATATATGTTTTATAATTTCATATTTCTTGTCGTGTAATAAGAAAAAATAAAGTGATGACCAACTCGAAAATATATAAAAGATATTCACAGATAATTTTTAATAGTTCACACATAAATAAAAATATTTTTAAAAACAATTTATTCCTTACATTTAATTTTTATTAATTCGGATCATTAGATAATTTTGATGTATGAAGATGCGCAAAATATTATAACCCAAATAGAAGAATTCAAATTTGTTTTGATATTCACATTTTTATTATATTTTGTTGAAGAAACTAATATAATTATGTAGTAAAATATTTAAGAATTATATATAATTTTTTATTTCTTGTGAAATTTCCTTTTTAATGAAAACACATTTATATTTAAATATATTTACTTTTTTTAAGTTAATAACTTGAGCTCGCCACATAAGAAACTGACTTGTCAAATAATATTATAGAGATGTTATATTACCTTCCAATTCAATTTATGTAACATGCTGAAAATTATTTATTAAAATAAATAATTTAATAAATTGTGTCTACCATTGATGTACATCTCTTTCTTTTCTTCTTCCTCTTCTCCTCCGATCTTTGTTTCTTCTTCATACATACGAACACATACCACTTCATCTGAATGCGTGGAAAGAGCAAGAATTATGGGCTTACAGAGTTGAGTTTGGAGAAGATGGCATCGTAGAAAAAGTTGAGGTCACGTTACAATTTCTGTTTTGATTTCCTTTAATGTCATAAATTTTTAATTTTTGTCGTTATTTATTTTAAATTGTTACGGTATGCTGCATGCATGTCTCTGGAATGGTGAAGAATGATTACTCCAGGCTAGTTTATTCATGTATCGCCATGTCTGAAACAGAAGAAGATGTGCAGAAGAAGAACTCGCCGGCTATACTATATGTAGTGAAAGAAAGTTATAGTATAGTATATGTTTTTTTTTTTGATGAAAAAGTTTATGTTATTTAGTGGAACTATTTATGTAAACTTACTATACTATTTCAGATATAGCCTTCTTTCTATACTATTTCTGTGAAAATGAACAATGTGTCGTGATCTTTAGTTTCGCCATTTCTCGTTTTTATCGTGTTCATTAATAAATTATAAAACATTTTCATGTTTTATTCTATTTAATGGTTGTATATTAGTACTCTTTCATTGATTAGTAGTTGTGGGAACCGAAATTCGCATTGTCGATTTCCGTTTAAATTAGAAAAGTTAGGAAAACCCTGATTCCCAGAGGTCCCGGATATCTGATAAACCACACGCCAAGCAATCAGAACACGAAATAAAGACAAGAAAAATAAGAAATCGTAAAAAAGAGCAAAAGGTGTCTTATTCTGAATTCGCGTATGAGCTTTACAACAAGGTAGAAGCCTCGGCTATGAGAGCTGTCGGCGAGATTCCTAGTTCTAACAACCTAAGACTGCAAAACCTAGTTGAGTCGCAGCTCGAAATAACAAAAACGGAAAGTTGCCTTAATGCTCTAAGTTCTAAGTTTGCTCTGAAAAAATTCTTTTTCCCCCTTTTTTTTGTGCCTCTCGCCTAGAACTCCTTATATACTCCCTCCAAGGTCGGTTTGAGCTTTCCTCTTCTACCCTTAAACCGTCATAACTCGAAAATGAATATATTCCATTTTTCTCGATCTTCATGATTATCCGCGGAAACTTGACATTTATCTGCCGAAATTTGACATTTATCTTTTCTTGCGGACTAAGTAAGTATAAACCGCCATAGTATCTATGGGTTTTCCCTTAAAAAATCGTAAGTGGTTTTCTAATCACGTTTTATACCTATTTGGGCCGTCTTTCGGCTCGAAACGTTTATTACAATTTTTATCGATAAAATTAAACTTTCTGCTATTTTTATCGTAAAGTTTAAGTGATAAATCCAATCGATGGGAGTGAGAAATGATATGGCTGCGGTACATGGGAGCTAGCATTGAGGAACAGACGAGAATGCACGGATTTGGGTCGTACCCGTTGATCAATGTCCGAGACAGTTCGGTCGCTACGTAGCGACCTGGTCTGTGCTTAATCGGTCGCTACGTAGCGACCGACTCATTCGCGGGTCAGTCGCTAAGAGTGGCTTTGGTCGGTCGCGGGTCGGTTGCGGGTCGGTCGCTACGTAACGAACGACTCGTTCGCGGGTTGGTCGCTACGTAGCGACCGACCGACTGGCTTGGTTGGTCGCTACGTAGCAACCTGCTCGTTCGCGGACCGGTCGTTACGTGGCGACCTTGTTTGGATCCATTTCTGACGTTTTACGCACGTGTTCTTGGGCTATGGGTGTTTAGTTTCGATGGATCAACCGAGACTAGTGCAAGATTTCACCGCAAGGTTTTTCGTAAAGATTTCTTTATGAAGATTACTTTTCGTAAAAGCGTTTATGCTGATTTTTACGGATATTTGGATGTTAACTTCGTCATGTCCATTTTTGACCCCAACAGTTAGCCCCCAAGCCCGTTAGAATCGTGGATTACGATGAGATTCTAGCGCGCGGTTTGGCGGATTAGGCAAGATAGGTGTATTTGGACGAAGTTTATATCCAAGAATCCGCAGACAAATAGTAAGTTTTAATGCCTATAAGAAGGAAAGTAACTTTCCTCATATTTTTCACTCACTTATTTTCATAAGAAGTTTCTTGAGAGAAAATTTTCCTTTCCCTTTCCCTCTCTTTTTTCTTTAAGTTTAAAAGATGTCTAGCAGAAAAAAGACTTTAAAAAGAGGTACCTCCCGTGGTTCTTCGTTTGAGGATGTTCGCGATGATGAAATTCTTGTCCCGAAGGCTGAGCTCGTGCCTCACTTGATGGATCCTGCCGATGTTGAGGCGTACTGGATAGCGAGATATGGTTCGATTACTCTCCCTGTCGAGAAGTCATTTCCTGTCATGAACCAGCGTTCGGTCGAAAAAGGTGCGCCGAGCAGAAGCACCGGTGAATTCCTTAAGGCCGTTCGGCCGTTCTACCGGATTTCGGATGCGGTAAAGTTTTGAATTCCTTGTCGAGGGGAAAGTGCTGATAATCCCCCGGAGGGTTACTTTACCTGTTACGAGTCATTCTTGGTGCGCTGTCGCCTATGGTTTCTGATCCCTTAAATCATAGTCCGTGTGTTGGACAGTTTCGAGGTATCGATAAGCCAGCTAAATCCCACCAGTTTTCAGCATCTCATTGGCGTCATGATCCTGAGCTACAAGCATGGTCTCTCCTTTACCGTTGACCACTTTGAAGCGATCTTCAGGCTGCAACTTGTTTCGAAACCGCACCTTTACCGGTTAGTCCCTCAGAAATATATGACGGTGATTAAGGGGCTTATTTCCAACTCTAACTCGTGGATTAAGTTCTTCTTCTTTGTCTGGGTAAACGCTGCATCCGTCGAAGAGAATTGCATCCCACTGTTCCGGACCCGGCCGAATGACAGTCCCTTCATCAATCCGCTCTACCCACTCCCCGAAGTCGTGACGAAATGAGGGATCTCCTCAGGAATGGTCCATTTTTCTGGACCTTCTTTACGCCGAGGAGAGTCCGCAAGGAGTTGAGACTCGTGCATCCCGATCTTGGAGTGGGTGCAGAAGCGGATATTGATTATGAGTCCGATGATCCCACTCCTTGCGACGTTCCCGCGGAGGAAAAGGACTCGAGATCTTCTAAGGGTAAAGGCATTGATCTTGGTGATACAGAGTTTTCCGTAGATGACTCTATTCGTCCAGGATGGGACCCGGACCTTGCTTATTGTGACGGTAGCGGTTCGAGCGAGGTACCTATTCCGGATTTTGACGATTTCTTCGCTGGTTTACCCTCGGGTTTCGATCCTCCTTCGTCCGTGGACGAATTGGGAAGGTCTAAGGTAGTTGCGGAAGGATCTCGCATAATCAACGGGGTTAGTTTCTTTTTTCATTAGGAACTTCGCGGATAGAATCATGCGCCCCTTTTTTAAACACGTTAGTCGTTGATATACCATGAATTTCACCCATTTTTAGTCATGGTATATAAGTGTTTTAAGATCTATTTACTATGTTTTAGAGTCTGTTCAAAGCAATTGCAGGTTCAGTTACTTGATAGAAGGAAATGATGCTTTTGGGACGCTTTGGAGTACTTTTACGCGTACAGCATCGATCGACGCTTAAAAATAATATCGATCGACCAGAGCGAATTAAAATCGATCGACGACCGTTGAGAGCCATCGATCGATGTTGGATCACCCGAGGATTAACCACAAAATTAGAAGATTTCATTTCCTAAAAGTTTATTAATTGCAACCTAAGCCCTTAGCCGCCTGTCTTACTTTCTGTGTTCAATATTTCATTTGAGTTTTATTCAAACCATCATGACTTTGTCTCTCATGAATATGTCTGAGTAAACCCAATTGTTAGATTTAGGTTTCTCATAAAGGTTGAAAATATGTGTTGCTAATAAGACTGTTAAAAAGGTGTTTTGATTATTCTTTCATGCTTGTTGAGCTTAGTGCTAAAATTAGGGTTGATCACCTTCATTTTAGATCTTAGGATTAATTGAGATGACCAACCGTTACCCTCAATACCTGAAATAGCCAGCGTGATCTAACTGACTAGATAACAACGAGAGTTGGTCTAGAAGGTTAGAGAACAGATTCAAACCCGCTCGCAAAGCTTGCTAGAAGAACCGTCGATCGACGCGTCTATCATTGTGTCGATCGATTGTTTTAAAGGTGTATCGAACGATATGCATAAGTTCACATCGATCGACTCTTTCTCGTGTTCAATAGACGACAGTTGAGATCCGAGATCTAGTAAAGAAAACCTATCAGGTTTACCATTGTTTGAGTTCAAAAACCATCAAACCCTTTAGTCTAAACTAAGTTGCATGCTTTTCGTACCTGAAAATTTGCCTAAGTCTAGATGTTTTTCCCATCCTTAAAACAACTTCAACTTAAACCGCCGAAAAATTACCTTGTTCGACTCATCATTTACTGCTTTTAAACAAATAAACCTCCTAGTCTATCTTTATTTCTAATCCCTTAGATCTGTTGAGTAATCCTAGAGTCCTTGTGGATTCGATCCCTAAGTACTACATCTGAACCTCTTATTTGAGAGAGTAATTCACTCCTTAGGGTAATTTGAGTGATATCAGTCGTTTTTGCAAGGTCTGAACATGCTTGGTTCAGCACTTGAGACAAGCCACAGGGAGGCCATGGTTTATCGCTTCAAGGCATAGAAAGCGGAAAAAGACCTTGCACGTGTTTGAAACTTGCTAAGGATCATTCCAAGGCCGTCCGTCAAGCAGAAAGGAGAGGTAGGAGAGAGATTGTCGAGATGATGAGAAACCGTGCTTCTCAGTTCAAAGCCGAGTATGGAAACCTTAAGGAGGTTTATTCCTCGGTGGGCGATTTTCGCGAGTGTCGTGGTTCAGTTGGTACCCTCTGGAAGACGCATGCGGATGACTTTGTTTTCAAGGATGAGATGGAACTCATGAAAGGTGGCATGAATGATCATGCCCATGCTGAGGCGCTTATTTCCCCCATCGATGGGAGGATTCTGGGATTCTGGGATCCCATCCCGGTTTCTCCCGATACGGATGAGGTCGCGACCGAGGTTGCTGGTTATGCTGAGGAAATGGATTGTCCCGCAGATGCATTTGGAGCTTCCATGTCCGGGGGTTTTAACTTTGATATGTGAGAATCGAAGTTAGCATTTGACGGGAAGAGGTTTCCCCCTATCTTGTGTTTATGGCCGAGTGTGGCCTTTATTATCTGTATCTGGCCGAGTGTGGCCTTTATGCAAGAATTTGTGTGGGCCTGTTTGGCCGCTTTGTTTTTATCGGGACTGGCCGTTTGGTGGCTTCGAATCCCTACCGCTTTGCGGTTTTATATATGATGAATATTTATCGAACTACTTTGTTCTGAATATGTCTGAAATAAATATGAGTGTCGTCTCATATTTAGTTCTAGCGAGACGTTCAATCTGTTGGTTTGCTCGAGATGTGAATTTCGTAAAAGTCACTTATTTATTTTTACGAGTTTCGTGAACGTTAAGATATGGACGCAGAGACATGTTTTAAGATCTCGTATCACTTTTTAGATATCATGTCTTGAGATGTTAAAGACCAGTGTGTTGGGTTTAGAGCAAGACCTAGGTTTACTTTCGGGTTTAAGGTTTATGCGGTGATTAGCCGGCTATCGATTTTCCTGTTGTGATTTCAACCTGATTCATACCGATTTAAAGTCCGTGATAGGTTCTCGGCTTATACGACTTGTATGGTGTGAATCGAGCATCTCTCCAGAGACAATTTTTAAGCCAACTGGAAGTGCTTGACCAAAATTTCGTATTTTTTATATAGCGCGCTTTTATCCTTGTGTCGGATGTTTGAGGATCAGAATGATCAGGGTGCGTTTGTTTAAGACGGCTGATGTGTTCGTCGGGGATAAATCGACGAGCAGGATGTAAATATTCATTGAAATTTTATTGTCGCGTTTGGACAGTTGTTCGTATAGTTTCGGTTCTAACTTTGGCGACGTCTCGCTGTTATTTCGAAGGCTATACAAATTTTTTATGTTCTGAAAAGTTTGCGAACGTTTTACGATTTGGACCAGATGCGGCCGTTCACGAGAATTTAATGTTTGTAGAGATTTTTGGGTAGCTGAAGCGTTGACACCACTCAAATTACCCTAAGGAGTTATTTATACTCTCTCAAATAAGAGGTCGAGTTGTACTACTTAGGGATCGAATTCACAGGGAGCTAGGGAACCAAATAAATCTAATCAGATTGATTTAGCTAGGTTGATTTAATGATTAAATGTAAAGTTGCAAGTTTTGTGAGTAAGTTAATTGCTCGATTGATTGATTTGGGGTTTGATGGAAGGATTGAATGTTTTCAGGATGAGAATTAAGCTTTGGCTTGTATCAATCAATCCAAGGGCAGGTTCTAGGTAGCTAATCTAGACACATGCATTAATGAACAATCCTAAAGATGATTATCACAACTCAGCAATCTATAGTTGGGGCTAATCCCTCCTAACCTATTTAAACCCTAAAATCTAACAAGAGAACTACTCAAACATGGCTAAGCAATTTATAACAGCAGTTAAGTATAAAAACTTCATAGAATAATAAAATAGATATCAATAGAGTTCCAATCACAAATTATAATTTTGAATCTTTGCTCCTATCTATCAATAAAACAATGAAACCCAAAGAAAGCACTATCTGCCTCTAACATGGCGACAAAGCTTATAATTAGGGTAAAAACTCGTCAGGGGTAATCTTGTAAAATAGTGAAATCTTGGGCTTCAAGTCGACTGTGACCAAACAGGCTTCCTGTGCGCTTTGCTGTCGATCGACACCATGTCTTGTGTATCGATCGATTCTAGCTCTCCAATATCGACCGATAGTCGATCTCGATGGCCATCTCGGGTGCTTGCTCAAAATATCTCCAAAATGCTCCAAAATCATCACTTATCTCCAAAACATTCCTGATCTTATAAATATAATAAATAGACTCTATAATAATATAATTTTTCGTAAAAAAAACCTATAAACTATAGATGAAAATGAGTCAAATCCATAGTCTATCAACTCCCCCAGACTTACCCTTTTGCTTGTCCTCCAGCAAAACAAACAGGCAGTCTCTCTGAAATAGGTTTTAAAAAACAGCAGGGACTCACATGATTTAAAACTTAGAATCATCACCTCTAAAATATTGCAATCCACATCTGAGAAGTCCTAATCACAAAAGTACATCATATCATATCTTAGCTTAGCAACAAAATTCATCTAGCCAACAACTTAGCATAATCTTGTCTTTCATTCCCCTCTACCAACCTCATTTCTTAGCATAAAATTAAAGTGAAGGCTTTACCTTGGGAGTATCGATCACAAGATTCTTGGATTTTCAAACAAGTATCTGGACATTGAGGTAAACATTAGTTTCTATCCTCTCTCTCAACTAATTTTCTCTCTTGGTCAAAATCTGCTTTTATGCAAGATCATTAACAAAGATTGGACAGGCTTCCATGAATCAAACCTTAAATGTGGTTGCCACCAAGTCCTGTTCACTTCTTTTTGGCCTATATCCTACGATTATTTGTGAAACAAGCCTTAATGGTTGTACCCACCAAGTTCTGTTCTAATCCTTTACCTATGAAATTCTTATGAAGCAAGCCTTCGTAGTTGTAGCCACAAAGTCCTGTTCGAATTCCTTCCTAATAAATCTCTAATATAATAATAATATATATTTTTTTTTAAGTATACAATCTATATTTTGAAAATAGAGTGAGAAAGGGTGATAAATCTATATACACAAGGTTTTACCTTCCAGACTTGTTTGAAGAATCCGATCCCATGTATACCAAGCCCCAAGACAAGCAGTTGTGTCAGGTTTAGTGTTGGAGGTCAGCTTTGGTTCCTTCTAAACAATCTTAGCAAGAGTGGATAGTTGGCAGGTTGATCCACTTTAGTACTATCTGCAATCAGTAAGTCTAGAATGGTGCTAAAAAGTGGTTAGATATCTAGCAAAATATATAAGTTCGTAATCCCTTTCTTGACTCAATAATAACTTAATTTGAAAACATTTTTAATAAGACTAATAAGTAAATAAATATCAGTAAACCTCCCCCTCAGAATTTATCTACACTGTCCCCAGTGTAAATTTAGTCGGAGTTATGGTGAAAAATAAACCATAAGGACTCAATGTAACAAGTAGGAACAATATACCAAACCGGAATAGATGTCGACCGATGTAAGGATGTTGATGTCGGTCGACGCAAGTAAGGCAATGTCGATCGATGTAGACTTGTTCGCATCGGTCGATATAGATGGCAATCGTCTACTCGGATCTTCTTTTTGTTTTTTTTTATGACCTTTTTTTCATATGACCTGCAATAATTAAAAACCAACATAAATAGTAAATCAATGAAAACTTAATAAATATTACCTAATATTGGGTTGTCTCCCACTCAGCGCTTTGTTATAGTCATTTAGCTTGACTTTGGAGGTGTTTTGGCAAGTAGTGTTGAGAACTGGGACTTGTTGGAAAACAAGTATACTAAAAAAACAACATAAATATTAAATTAATAAAAACTTAATAAATATTACCTAATTGTGGGTTGCCTCCCACTCAGCGCTTTGTTATAGTCATTTAGCTTGACTTTGGAGGTGTTTTGGCAAGTAGTGTTGAGAACTGGGACTTGTTGGAAAACAAGTATCCATCTCTTCTTTGCGCTTGTTAAACCATGTACCAGTGAAGTCTCTCATTGCTTCATCCCCTCTGCGCCATTTATCCTTCATTGTTGCAGTTGAATTGGTGTCTGGTAAGTGCGGCGTAAGTGTCAGCTGAGACCTCCTTTCCATGGTAAGGTGTGTTGGACATGTCGGATGTCGTATTTGGTACTAGCCGGCTCGGTTTGTTTCACTGTCGATCGATGTTGAATTTGGGTGTCGATCGATTTGTTGTTGCGTCTATTGATCGATATCGATGCTTCTGGTCGACACGCAATGTAACTCTGAATCTCCACCAACTCCCCTTGTATAGCTTCAACCTTGGAGGTCAATGCACCGATTGTAAGATCCATTGGGAAATAGATGTCATCACATCTCCCATCAAGCCTCTCCTCTGTAGTTTCCAGACCTCTGTAGATCCCTTCTACCAACTGATCTAGCTCCTCTGGTGTGGAAATTCGGTTGAGACTTCTTCGTGTGTGGGTGTGGCGGATTGGTGTCTATCGATGCGTGATGGCGTCTGGCGAGCGATGATGATTGTCTGTTGTCTATCGATTGGGGTTGTCTTCTGTCGATCAATGGAGGTCGAACAGTGTCGGTCGCGTTCTGAATTCTGGCTATGTCCTTCTTCATCTCCTCCATGCAAGTGGTTAACCAACTGATACTATCATTTAATGGATAGTAGACACCATCAAGCTTCATCTGGAAAGCTTCTTTGTTCCTCTCGTGTTCACCACAAACTCCATAGAACATCTCATTGATCTCATCTTTTATGTAGATCTCTGGTACCAACTGTGTCTGTGTGAATGAGCTAGCATGTTCAGGAAGACATCTGTAGGCTGGTTCATCTCTTGAAGCTCTTTCAAAAAGTCTTCTGATATCCTTGGTGTGAACAGGAATGGTGTGTCCATCTAGATCTCTGGCAAATTCGCGGTCATCTCTGTAGACTTCATACTCATCTTTCTCTTCCCATTAAAATTTCATGTTACCATAAAGGTCATAAGCTCTTTTGCCGAATTCTGGCTGTCTGGCAACCGTTGGGACGTCTATGTTGATCGATGGATGGGTTGTATGGTGAGATCGTTGTTTGAAGCTGTTTTCTATGCCACCAGTTGTGTCATAGAACTCCTTTGTAGTCTTCTGTTCGCGGTTGCTGCGTTGATGCATGAAAAGATTGTCTGCTCCATTGGCTGTATGAAGGATATCTGCAATATCTTCTAGAGATACGTGTAGTGTGCGGCCGTCTATGGCTTTTGCGTAGTCACTAGGGTCCTTCAAAATACCAAATTCGAATGGAGTTAGATACTGATTATCGAATTTATCTTTTTTTGCTTACAGTGGTTTTCGGTATTGGATGGTTGTCGATCGACGTGGTATTGTTGATGTCGATCGATTGTTGAGGAAGATTGTCGATCGATTGCGGATGACGAGTGTCGATCGATTGAATAGAACGAGTTCTTTCCCAAGCAGCTTCTGCTTGAATCTGATCAGTATCATCGCGCTTTTGCATGTTGAGCAGTTCCTCGTCTGTGAAACTATCTTGTAGTTTATCTGCTCCTGGTGTGTGTAGGTTAATGTTTCTACTGCAAAGCTCTCGTGGTGGTGTTCATCTGCCCAACTACCAATCGAGTAGTCTCCATCTCGCACACGATTGAAGTCAGTGTCGACCGATTTGTAGTAGGCATCGTTGTTGAGGTTGATTGTCGATCGATGCTCGCTTTCGGCATCGTTGTTGAGGTTGATTGTCGATCGATGGCAAGCTTTTCATGTCGAACGATGGTGCATTCATTTTCCAATAGGAATGATGTAAGAGTTTATCTTCCTCATCAAGGATGGCTATGTACTCGATGGCTCGTTCCTCCTCGAAGTCTTCATCATACTCATCTGTATGCATATTTTGTCTTGTGTAAGCGTCAATAGTAGGGTTGTAGCAGTCATTCTCCCAATAATCTGGACTACTATCGACCGATTCGTCATGTGGTATGTCGGTCGATTTCTGGT
>NC_027751.1:23485518-23487642 GCF_000695525.1 Brassica oleracea var. oleracea | reverse complement strand
TACCCCCCAGACTTACCCTTTTGCTTGTCCTCAAGCAAAACAAACAGGCAGTCTCTCTGAAAGAGGTTTTAAAAAACAGCAGGGACTCACATGATTTAAAACTTAGAATCATCACCTCTACAATATTGCAATCCACATCTAAGAAGTCCTAATCACAAATGTACATTATACCATATCCTAGCTTAGCAACCAAATTCATCTTGCCAACAACTTAGCATAATCGTGTCTTTCATTCCCCTCTACCAACCTTATTTCTTAGCATAAAATCAAAGTGAAGGCTTTACCTTGGGAGTATCGATCACAGGATTCTAGGATTTTCAAACAAGTATCTGGACATTGAGGTAAACATTAGTTTCTATCCTCTCTCAACACTAATTTTCTCTCTTGGTCAAAATCTGCTTATATGCAAGATCATTAACCAAGATTGGACAGACTTCCATGAATCAAGCCTTAATGGTGGTTGCCACCAAGTCCTGTTCACTTCTTTTTGACCAATATCCTATGATTATTTTTGAAACAAGCCTTAATGGTTGTAGCCACCAAGTTCTGTTCTAATCCTTTACCTATGAAATTCTTATGAAGTAAGCCTTAGTAGTTGTAGCCACCAAGTTCTGTTCGAATTCATTCCTAATAAATCTCTAATATAATAATAATATTTATTTTTTTTAAGTATAAAATCTATATTTCGAAAATTGAGAGAGAAAGGATGATAAATCTATATACACAAGGGTTTACCTTCCAGACTTGTTTGAAGAATCCGATCCCATATATACCAAGCCCCAAGACAAGCAGTTGTGTCAGGTTTAGTGTTGGAGGCCAGCTTTGGTTCCTTCAAAACAATCTTAGCAAGAGTGGATAGTTGACAGGTTGATCCACTTTAGTATCTTTTTTACTATCTGCAATCAGTAAGTCTAGAATGGTCCTAAAGAGTGGTTAGATATCTAGCAAAATATATAAGTTCATATTCCCTTTCTTGACTCAATAATAACTTAATTTGAAAACATTTTTAATAAGACTAATAAGTAAATAAATATCAGAAAACCTCCCCCCAAACTTTAACTACACTGTCCCCAGTGTAAATTCAGTCGGAGTTATGGTGAAAAATAAATCATAAGGACTCAATGTAACAAGTAGGAACGATATACCAGACCGGAATAGATGTTGACCGATGTAAGGATGTTGATGTCGGTCGACGCAGGTAAGGCAATGTCGATCGATGTCGACTTGTTCGCGTCGGTCGATACAGATGGCAATCGTCTACTCGGATCTTCTTTTTGTTTTTTTTTATGACCTGCAATAAACTATAAAAACAACATAAATATTAAATTAATAAAAACTTAATAAATATTATGTAATAGTGGGTTGCCTCCCACTCAGCGCTTTGTTATAGTCATTTAGCTTGACTTTTGAGGTGTTTTGTCTAGTAGTGTTGAGAACTGGGACTTGTTGGAAAACAAGTATCCATCTCTTCTTTGCGCTTGTTGAACCATGTACCAGTTAAGTCTCCCATTGCTTCATCCCCTCCGCACCATTTATCCTTCATTGTTGCAGTTGAATTGATGTCTGGTAAGTGCGGCGTAAGTGTCAGCTGAGATCTCCTTTCCATGGTAAGGTGTGTTGGACATGTCGGATGTCGTCTTTGGTACTAGCCGGCTCGGTTTGTTTCACTGTCGATCGATGTTGAATTTGGGTGTCGATCGATTTGTTGTTGCGTCTTTTGATCGATATTGATGCTTCTGGTCGACATGCAATGTAACTCTGAATCTCCACCAACTCCCCTTGTATAGCTTCAACCTTGGAGGTCAATGCACCGATTGTAAGACCCATTGGGAAATAGATGTCATCACATCTCCCATCAAGCCTCTCCTCTGTAGTTTCCAGAGCTCTGTAGATCCCTTCTACTAACTGATCTAGCTCTTCTCTGGTGTGGAAATTCGGTTGAGACTTCTTAGTGTGTGGGTGTGGCGGATTGGTGTCTATCGATGCGTGATGGCGTCTGGCGAGCGATGGTGATTGTCTATTGTCGATCGATTGGGGTTGTCTTCTGTCGATCAATGGAGGTCAAACAGTGTTGGTCGCGTTCTGAATTCTGGCTATGTCCTTCTTCATCTCCTCCATGCAAGT
>NC_027751.1:23483257-23484376 GCF_000695525.1 Brassica oleracea var. oleracea | reverse complement strand
AGTGTCGATCGATGGCAAGCTTGTCATGTCGAACGATGGTGCATTCCTTTTCCAAGAGGAATGATGTAAGAGTTTATCTTCCTCATCAAGGATGGCTCTGTACTCAATTGCTCGTTCCTCCTCGAAGTCTTCATCATACTCGTCTGTATGCACATTTTGTCTTGTGTAAGCGTTAATAGTAGGGTTGTAGTAGTCATTCTGCCAATCATCTGGACTACTATCGACCGATTCGTCATGTGGTATGTCGGTCGATTTCTGGTGACCACTGTCGATCGATGTTGCTGTGTGAGTCTCGATCGATTCTGAATATTCAGTTTCATACTCATCTCCATAGTGGCAAACTGCATTGATTTATGGATCATCTGCAATGATTCCTGGATCATTGATTATTCTGGAGATCGTCTGTGGCTTCTTGACTAGGATAGGGTCGTAGTGGGCATTAGGATCGATGAGTGTTAGACACAACTGGTTGGTTTGCAAGTGGAACACTGCTCCCACTGTTGACACGAAAGCTCTCCCAAGTAGTAGAAAAGAGTTCCAGTTTAACTTGATATGCAAGACATGGAAATCAACTGGAACTAGGGCATTACCAATCTGCACCTCTAGTTCTCTCACAATTCCTCCTGAGTTCTTCTGGGAACAATCCACAAAAGTGAACAATTCATGCGAAGGCTCCACCTGCAGACCCAGATGGTCTGCCATAACCCTAGGTATGATGTTGACTCTGTGTCGCACAAGGCATGTGAGAATTCAATACCCTGCACTGTGCATGGTATTCAGTGCGTTAAGTCGTGCCACATCTATCTTCGGCATCTGCACTCGGTATGTGATAGGGGCTTGTCGATCGATAGGCGGTGATGGCTGTTGATCGATATTAGCTTCTGAGTGTCGATCGACGTTGCTGCTGGAATGTCGATCGATTCGGACTTTGTCAGGGCTGGGCGGATGTGGGTGTTTTGCTGCGAACTCCTCGTGAGTTAGAATCTTTACGACATTGCAAGACGCGGTTGACTTCGTAGGCGTTGTCAATCGATTCTCTGGTACTCCTGTCGATCGATTTGAGTTGGTGTATGTCGATCGATGCTCGGTGGCTGGTGTCGATCGACACCAATGTGACCC
>NC_027751.1:23482977-23483154 GCF_000695525.1 Brassica oleracea var. oleracea | reverse complement strand
TTCACGTGTTTCTTCATCACATCATCCCCTACTCCTCTTGTTGAAGCTTTTTGCGTCCTAATAGCATCTCCTGTCTGCACAACCTGTATCTCCATCTTCTTCACATGAGAGCTCAAAGTCTCAAACTTTGTGTTCAGGTTGGTGTAGACAGAATCTATCTTCCCATTGAAGTCCACA
>NC_027751.1:23474028-23482940 GCF_000695525.1 Brassica oleracea var. oleracea | reverse complement strand
GCTCTCTTGAGTACGCGGCGGTGGCTTCTGGTAGTAGGAACTTCCAAAATTCTTGTTGTTGCTGTAGCTGTTGTTGTAGGGTTTCTGGTATTGCGAGTTTTGGTTGAAGTTACTCCTATTTCCATAGGAGTTTCTGTTTCCACCCTGGTTTCCTTGGAATCTAGCTCCACCAATGTAGTTTACTTCTTCTTCTTCTGCTCTACCCTCTACAGCTTCTGCATCTTCAACAAAGCTAACCTGCTTCTTGAGAAGCTTGTGAACACTGTCCAGTTTTGCCTTCACCTCATCCATCTGATCATTCCCAAGGATGGTGGCAGATCTCTTCCTCTCAAAATCAGTGTTCTTGGTGCTGTTGCTGGATGCTAGGTTTTCAATCACCTTGATTTCCTCCTCTGGATTCTTGGTGTTGAAGTTTCCATTGCTGGAAGCATCAAGAGCCATCTGGTACTGCACCGCGATGCCTCTGTAGAATGTACTGAGTAATTGTACTTCATTGAATCCGTGGTGCGGACAGTCTCTCTGGTAAGTGTTGGGGTCGAAAACAGTTATCTCGAAATCAACGGTTAAGATTATCATTTTAGCAAATTCTTCATGAAAGACTTCTTGAAAAAAATATCGGAAGAATACAAATACTTATGGACAATGGTCTCCGGAAAGATCTGTACGAAAAGAGACAGGTCAAGACCCGAGAACCGGACCGTTCTCACTTGTCCGCCTCAGCACCACAGTCACCTCGCCCATGGGCGAGGATGACCAGCACCACGGTCACCTCGCCCATGGGCGAGGACGACCAGAACCATGGTCACCTCGCCCATGGGCGAGGACGACCAGCATCGCGGTCATCTCGCCCACGGGCGAGGATGATCTGCGCCCGGTTCACCTCTCCCTAGCGCGAGGACAATCCAATCCCGGTCAGTCCGACTCGTTTCGACTCTCGTGTCCTCCGTATAGTTGTGATATCCGACTTTTGGATCATATACCTCTCGTTTTGTCTCGATCGGAGTTACTCTCGAAATTTTATGACTAAAATCAAGAAAATCGTAGAAAAGCCCGAAGGCCTAAAAATGGCCCGAGAGGATCTAAACGTGTCTAGAGGCCAATCTACGATTTAGAAGGGACCCGAGCCCAATGGGAGTTATGACGGTTTATCCTAACTGGCGGAAGTAGGATAAACGTTAAGTTTCTGAAGATAAATATCAAGACTCGAGGATAACTTCAAAGATCGACGAAAAATGGAATATTCCCAAAAGAGATAAACTTGGGCCCAAAAGCATAGGAGTAAATGGGCCACTGACCTAAAACAACTATATAAAGAGAGCTGGAGCAGAAGAAAAGGGATCCGAGAATTTAGACTTAGAGAACTCCTGCTAGCTTAGGGAACTTAGAACTTAGGTGGTTAGACTAGCAAGGAAAAGGCTTAGGACGTTTTGCCGCCTTTCTGTTCTGCTTTTGTGTAGTTAGCATATCTCTACTCCTCTCGGAAAAGTCATGTATTCATACTATTTCATTAATACAACGCCTCCGAGAGACTATTTATCTTTATCATGCTATCTATCTTTTTACGTTCTGAAAGTGATTACGCAAAGAATTCGGACCTTCAGGAAAAATTGGGTTTTCTTGGTTTTCCTCCATACTTATTCATTAAAATCGACGGTGTGAATTTTGGTTCCCACTGTTTGGCGCTAGAAGGAGGGGAGGGTCGAATTCTCTAACTCAAAAATCACAAACGATTAAAGATACAAGATGTCCGCTCCAGTAGCTCACGATGTCGTCTCTTTCAAGGATAGAGCAACGGCCGACCAGGTCAAACCTCACAACGATATCCTTGTCATCAAACTGACCATCCATGACATCGACGTAGCAAGAGTGTTGGTCGACACCGGATGCTCGGCCAACATTATCTATAAATGCACCCTCGAGAGAATAGAAATCGACCTGTGCACCGTCACGGAAGGTCCCAGTCCAATTTTCGGACTCTCAGGAGACGCTACTATGACCCGCGGCTCAATTAACCTCTTGGTTAAAGCTGAGAGCGTCGTAAAAATCACGGAATTCTTGGTCGTCGATCGCCCAACATCGTACAATGTAATCATTGGAACTCCATGGTTGAAATTCATGAGAGCGATCCCATCGACATTCCACCTATGCCTTAAATTTCCGACCCCTCATGGAGTCGAAACAATTCAAGGAGACCACAGGATGTCACAAGTATGTTTCGCCGCTGAGTTAAAAAGAAACAACTTTGCGATCGAAGCTTTCCACAAGAAGAAAAGAAAGCTGACTCTCGACGAGGGCTCCCCAGAGCAAAACTCGGAAGTCTTTCGGCAGTCACAGAGGGTCGAAGCTCTAGAAGGGAAGCGCAAACCAACTTGCGAACCGGTAATCTCGGTCTGTCTCGACGAATCCCGCCTAGAACGATGTGTCGAGATCGGAGCCAACCTCTGCGAACCAACCTCTGCGAACCATTGAGAACAGAGCTCATAGCTTGTCTTCAAAAGAACCTCAATACGTTCGCTTGGGCCGCGGAGGATATGCCAGGGATCGACATCGGCATAACATGTCACGAACTCAACATTGTCCCGACCTACAAACCCGTAAAACAAAAAAGACGGAAGCTAGGACTGGAGCGTGCTACCGCGGTAAACGAGGAAGCTAAGAAACTCCTAAAAGTACGGTCAATAACAGAAGTCAGATACCCGGATTGGCTCGCCAATCCCGTGGTGGTCAAAAAGAAAAACGGCAAATGGCGAGTATGCGTCGACTTCACCGATCTCAATAAGGCCTGTCCAAAAGGTTGCTTCCCACTTTCGCACATTGACCAATTGGTCGAAGCAACAGCAAGGAACAAACTGTTATCATTCATGGACGCCTTCTCCGGGGACAAGCAAATCATGATGAATCCCGACGATCGTGAGAAGACCGCATTCATCACCGACCGCAGAACGTATTGCAACAAGGTAATGCCTTTCGGTCTCAAGAATGCGGGCGCTACTTACCAGCGACTTGTCAATCGAATGTTCTCCGAACAGCTCGGAAAGACTATGGAAGTATACATCGATGACATGCTCGTAAAATCCCTTGACAAACACAACCACGTATCCCACTTGGAAGAGTTCTTCGCAAGGCTGAACCTACATAGCATGAAACTAAACCCGGCAAAATGTAGGTTCGCAGTTGCATCAGGAGGGTCTCTCTGTTATCTGGTCACATGTCACGGGATCGAGGCCAACCCCAAACAGATAAACGTACTGATAGAAATGGTCTCACCAAAGACAAAACGAGAAGTCCAAAGGCTAACCGGAAGGGTCGCAGCTTTGAACCATTTCATCTCACGTTTGACGGACAAGTGCCTGCCTTTCTATGACACGTTGAAAGGGAACAAGAAGTTCGAATGGTCGGAAGAGTGCGAAAAGTCTTTCCAACAGCTGAAGCGTTACCTGGCCACTCCTCCTGTTATTGCAAAACCAGTAGAGGGAGAACCTCTATTCTTTTACATCGCGGTCTCCGTAACAGCAGTAAGCGGCGTTTTGATCAGAGAAGAATGCGGTGAACAAAAAGCAATCTTTTACATAAGTAAAACCTTGCTGGACGCTTAGACGCGGTACCCCTTGATGGAAAAACTAGCATTCACTGTTGTAACATCGGCGAGAAAGCTCAGGCCATATTTCCAATCTCATACCATAGTGATCCTCACCACCTTTCCCCTGCGCGCGATTCTGCACATTCCGAGTCAGTCAGGACGGCTCGCGAAATGGGCAATCGAACTGAGCGAGTACGATGTCGAGTACCGCCCAAGAACCTGCGCAATATCTCAGGTGCTAGCTGATTTCTTAGTAGAATTGGCCACGGGGGATATGACAAACACGGAACCAGATTCAACTTGGGTTCTTCACGTCGATGGATCATCGTCCAAACAAGGATCCGGAATTGGGATTCGGCTCACGTCGCCCACCGGGGAAATCTTGGAGCAGTCGTTTCGGTTAGAATTCCATGCATAAAAAAACGAGGCTGAATATGAAGCACTCATTGCAGGATTACGACTAGCCCATGGGCTGAAGATTTGCAACATCCACGCTTACTGCGATTCTCAGTTAGTCGCAAATCATTACACCGGAGAATACAAGGCAAGGGACGAAAGAATGGACGCATATCTAAAACTCATCCAGGACCTGGCCCATTACTTCAACCACTTCGCCCTCACCAGAATTCCTCGCTCGGAAAACACCCAGGCAGATGCCTTGGCCGAGCTCGCGTCAAGCTCGGATCCAGGACTAAAACGGGTAATCCCCATGGAATTCATTGAACATCCGAGCATCGGACCGCCGGTGATCGCCAATCTGATTAGGGGACAAGCCGAAGATGCAGAGGAAATCGAAGATCCACCATAAGGAAACATGGATCAGTCAGAATACGGTTGCGACAGCCCATGGCTAGAGCCGATATGAGCCTACATAGTCGACGGAACGCTGCCCGTCGAGAAATGGGCGGCACGCAAAATTAAAACCCAAGCCGCACGATATGTAACGGTTGAGAGAGAAATCTACAAATGGAGATTCTCTGGCCCACTCATGACCTGCGCCGATGGAGAGAAAGTGAGAAAAGTGATGGAAGAGGTCCATTCCGAATCGTGCAGAAACCACTCCGGTGGAAGGTCACTCACAGTCAAAATAAAACGCCACGGTTATTACTGGCCAACTATGATCAAAGACTGCGAGAAATTCGCACGAAAATGCGAAAATACCAAATGCACGCGCCCACCATCCATCGACATGCGGAGGTCCTCTCGTCCATCTCATCTCCATATCCCTTTATGCGATGGTCCATGGATATCGTCGGACCTTTACACAATTCAAAACAGAAACGCTTCCTTTTGGTCCTTACGGATTTCTTTTCGAAGTGGGTAGAAGCAGAATCCTACGCAAGTATCAAAGACGTACAAGTCGAGAGCTTCGTATGGAAGAACATTATCACCAGGCACGGGGTCCCTTACGAAATCGTAACAGACAACAGATCTCAGTTCATCTCTACCCGATTTGAAGCATTTTGCGAGAAGTGGAAGATACGTCTGAACAAGTCAACACCTAGATATCCACAATGTAACGGCCAGGCAGAGACCATTAACAATACCGTCCTTGACGGGTTAAAAAGCGCTTAGAAGATAAAAAGGGACGATAGGCAGATGAGCTCGAAGGAGCTCTTTGGTCACATCGTACAACCCCAAGACGGGCTACGGGAGAAACCCCCTTCCCCTCTTTTACTGGACGAAATGCATGATCCCAGCGGAAGTTGAATTTCCTGGAGTGCAGAGAAGATTCCTCCCAAAACGAGAAGATCTCAACAACGCGATGCTGCTGGAAGAACTCGATCTCATTAACGAGCGATGAGACCAAGCTCTCATTAGAATCCAGAACTACCAGCACGCTGACGCAAAATACTACAATTCAAACGTTCGGCACCACAGGTTCAAGGAAGGTGATCTGGTTCTGCGCAAAGTCTTCCAAAACACTGCCGAACGTAACAGAGGAAAACTGGGAACAAACTGGGAAGGACCATACAAGGTCATAAAGGTGGTCCGACCAGGATCGTACCAAATCGAGAATATGCAAGACGTCAAGATCCAAAGAACCTGGAATGCGATGCATCTTAAAAAAAATCACAACTAATCGCAACGTGGGAACTAAGAACTACGAGATGGCTTGATCCCCGAAAAAAGGGTACGTAGGCAGCTCGCCAAGCGAGTTCAGCTATCCCCCCATCTTAAAAGAGGGGGGGGAGTGGGTACGTATACTCGTATACTCCCACGACTTTCAAAAATCTCGACCTTTTTGAATTTTTTTGTGGAAAAACGCTACCTTACGGTCGCCAATCCCGCTATTCACCAAACGGCCAAAGTGGCAATCTAAGAATCGCTCAAAGCGCCTAAGCAAAATCGATTAGTTATCACACTAAATCCGGCAAACCCCCGAACGCTCGTAAAAGAGGCATCCTTCGGAAAAAGCCCCCGAACAAATGCAGGACAAAAGAAAAGATCAACTTTCGGCTCTACGAGACGTCGCTACACGCTTAAAGTTACGATTTTTTTGACATCTACAGAAACTCGTTTCCAAAACAAGCTTAGTACACCTTGTGGGAACCGAAATTCGCACTGTCGATTTCCGTTTAAATAAGGAAAGTTAGGAAAACCCTAATTTCCCAGAGGTCCCGGATATCTGTTAAACCACACGCCAAGCAATCAGAACACGCAATTAAAGACAAAAAGAAATAAGAAATAGTAAAAGAGAGCAAAAGGAGTTTTATTACGAATCCGCGTATGAGCGTTACAACAAGGTAGAAGCCTTGGCTACGAGAGCTGTCGGTGAGATTCCTAGTTCTAACAACCTAAGACTACAAAACCTAGTTGAGTCGCAGCTCGAAATAACAAAAACGGAAAGTTGCCTAATTGCTCTATGTGCTAAGTTTGCTCTGAGAAAAATCCTTCCCCATGACTCTCGCCTAGGACTCCTTATATACTGGCTCCAAGGTCGGTTTACGCTTTTCCTCTTCTGCCCTTAAGCCGCCATAGCATAAAAATGGAGATATTCCATTTTTTCCGATCTTCGTAATTATCTTCAAAATTTCGTATTTATCCGTGGAAACTTGACATTTATCTTTTCTTGTGAACCAAGCGTAAACCGCTATGCGGCTCACGGGCGGTTGGTTAAGAAATCGTAAGTCGGGCCTCGAGTCATGTCTTAGGTCCTTTTGGGCCGTGTTCTGACTCAAAGCGTTTATTACGGCTTCTTTTCGATAAAGAACGAACTTTCCACGGTTTTTACGGTAAAGTTTGATCGATAACATAGAATGCCGGGGAACGTGAAATGGGTTTGCTACGGTCTTTGGGAGATAGCATCGAAGGGTAGACGAGAATGCATGGACTAATGTCGTATCGACGTTTCGGAAGAGCTTGGCCGCTACGTAGCGACCGAACTTTGGCTCGAGCTCGGTCCCTACGTAGCTTCCGAGCTTCGGCTTGAGCTCGGTCGCTACGTATCGACCGAGCTTCTGTTCGAGCTCGGTCGCACCGTAGCGACCGAGCTTCGGCTCGATCTCGGTCGCTACGTAGCGACCGAGCGGAATGGACGCTCAGTCGCTACGTAGCGACCGAGCTTCGGCTCGATCTCGGTCGCTACGTAGCGACCAAGCGGAATGGACGCTCAGTCGTTACGTAGCGACCGAGCGTTGGCTCGAGCTCGGTCGCTACGTACCGACCGAGCGGAACACGCGTTCGGTCGCTGCGTAGTGACCCTTTTTGAGCTTTTGTCCGATGACTCGCGTTTCCTCCGCAAAGGTTTTCATAAGGAAGAATCTATTTCGAAAGAATATTCGTCGAAGAAGGTTTTTTTTTTCGTTTTCTTCTTCGGGGATTTGGACGTTAACTTCATCGCAACCGTTTTCGACCCCAACAGTTAGCCCCCCAGCTCGTTAGAGTCGAGACTCTAGCGGGCGGTTTTACGATTTTGGCAAATTTAGGCGTATTGAACGAAGTTTACTTCAAACTCCGCGGAAGAGAGTTCTCGAGAAAGTGTTTATAAAAAAAAAATATATAAAATTCCGAGCCCTTACTTCTATAAGTAGTGAGCTCTTGTCATTCATTTGCTTCACACCTTCCCTTCTTCAAACCTCCAAAACCTATCCAGCTCCAAATCTTTTGCCTTCAACATGTCTTCTTCCCACGATGGGCGAGGCCACCTCTCCGGCACTGATTCCGACTTCTCCGGTCGAAGCGCCAGTTTGCGTTGCCAACCATCTCTCCTTTCGAGAGAGATTAGTTCGTCGCCAAGCCGAGAAAGAACAGGTTCGAGCCGGCGCCGAGTTACTGTCCTCTTCTGCACTGGCCGTTGCTCCGGGTCACGGGACCAAGGGCGTAACTCCACGAGATACGGGAACTCTCGCAGGCTCGGTCATTCCGGATGCTTCGTTTTACCTGCTGGATCGTCCACTACTCCGATTCTCGTCGAAGATAAGGAGAGGGCTGCTGACTCTTTGCCTCCTCCTCCGGCCAGGAAAGAGATCGTTCTAGCGGTGCGCGCTCCTAGTGTTGTTCCGATTGCTCAGCCTAAGGGCCGGAAGAGCGCTCTTCGCTCTGAGTTTCAGGCTCGCTTGGCAAAGATCTCTGCCTTTCTGGGCTCCCTCGAGTGCATCCGGAATAGGGATTTAGCCTTGGCGACGATTGAGGGCGGGATGGCCGTGGTTCAGTCGTTCCAGAATGAGACTCCTCTGACCTTAGAGGCCAAAGAGGCCAGACTGTCCGGCTGCAAGGGAGATTTGGCAGTCGTGGATGGAGATTTTGATCTCATCCTAGCTGACCTGAAATCCGCGTGCTTTCTTCCGACGTGTTCAGATGGCCGAGAGGGGAAAGATCCGGTGCCCGGAGAAGGCGGAGGTGATGCGGCTCCAGGCTTGGATGAAGCGACGGGTGAAGAGGGAGCGTGAGTTCTGAGGATGACTTTGAATCCCTGCCCTTCTGCAGCTTTCTTTTTATGACAAGATGATCGAGTTGTATTTTTCATAAGTGTACGTATGGTGTGGAAGAAGGGTGATGAGTTGTCGTCTCATATCCTTCTTCGATGTGAAATGTTTCGTTCGAGATCTGTTTCGAGAGTTTTTCCGCGAGATATCGACTTCGCGGGATATCTGAAGATGTCGAATATAAACATAGAGGCATGGTTTTGGGATCTCGTATCTTTTGGATATCATGCCTTGAGATGTTAGAGACCAGTGCGCTGGGTTTAGGGCAAGACCTTGGTTTACTTTCGGTTTAAAGATTTTATGCGGTGACTAGCCGGCTATCGATTTATCTGTCGCGATTTTAACCTGATTCGTACCGATTTAAAGTCTGCGATAGGTTCTCGGCTTATATGACTTGTTAGATA
>NC_027751.1:23472585-23473361 GCF_000695525.1 Brassica oleracea var. oleracea | reverse complement strand
TTTTTTGGCCTCTAAGCGTTTCTTCAGTCCGTCGAGAATGGTTTTATTAATCGTTTCAGCTTGTCCGTATCTTCCATTTTTTGCAGAACGCTTCGAACCGGGTCGAGATAAACCGAGATCCGTTATCGGTTACGATTTCGTAAGGAACTCCATGCCTACAGATGATGTTTCTCCATACGAAACTTTCGACTTGGACATCTTTTATACTTGCGTACGAATCTGCCTCTGCCCATTTTGAAAAGAAATCGGTGAGGACTAAACGGAAACGCTTTTGCTTCGAATTATGAAGGGGACCGACGATGTCCATGGCCCAGCGCATAAAATGATAGGGCGATGTGATGGAGGAGAGAACTTCGGCTGGTTGTCGGATGGTTGGAGCATGCCAATGGCATTTTTCACATTTTCGTGCGAACTTCTCACAATCTCCGATCATCGTTGGCCAGTAGTATCCATTGCGCTTGATTTTCACTGCTAGTGATCTTCCGCCGGAATGATTGCCGCAGGACCCAGGATGATCTCGTCGACTTATGTTTTTGCGATAAGATTTTTGTTTCTTTCTCGATCATGATGTAGTCCATCACCTTGTGGAGGGCGTCTTGGATTGTTCGTGGTTTTTCGAAGGATATCCATTTTCTGAATTTCGACTAGTACCAGAGCGCCTTTCTGAGCGCATCGATGGCCACCTTGTCTCTTATCCCGCTGACCCTAGACATTACCAACTTGAAACGGCTGATGAACTCGCGGAGGGGTTCGTCTTCCCTCTGGGACAGACTCCA
>NC_027751.1:23463841-23472371 GCF_000695525.1 Brassica oleracea var. oleracea | reverse complement strand
AGCAAGGTTTTGCTTATATAGAAAATAGGTTTCTGTTCGCCGCGTTCTTCCCTGATCAGCACGCCGCTCACAGCTGTTGCCGATATAGCGATGTACAAGAACAAAGGTTCCCCCTCCACGGGTTTTGCGAGGACTGGAGGGGAAGCTAAATACCGCTTCAGCTGTTGGAAAGCGTTTTCGCATTCTTCTGACCATTCGAATTTTTTATATCCCCGTAAGACATCATAGTAAGGCAGGCACTTGTCTGTCGATCGTGAAATAAACCGGTTAAGTGCCGCGACTCTACCGGTCAGCCTTTGGACTTCCCGCTTATTCTTCGGCGAAGCCATCTCGATCAGTGCGTTGATCTGTTTTGGATTAGATTCGATGCCGCGGAATGTGACTAGGTAGCCGAAGAATTCCCCTGATGCCACGGCAAACCTGCATTTTGTCGGGTTGAGCTTCATGTTATGGGAATTTAACAGCGCGAAACATTCCTCGAGATGTGATACGTGATCCTTTGCTTGGAAGGATTTGACGAGCATGTCGTCGATATAATCCTGCATCGTTTTACCGAGTTGTTTAGAGAACATACGGTTCACGAGTCGTTGGTAAGTTGCGCCAGCGTTTTTGAGGCCGAAGGGCATTACCCGATCGGTAATGAACGCAGTCTTCTCGCGATCGTCAGGGTTCATCATAATTTGGTTGTAACCTGAGAAGGCGTCCATGAAAGACAGAAGTTCGTTTCCCGCCATTGCTTATACTAATCGATCGATGTGTGGCAGGGGGAAACTATCTTTTGGACAGGCCTTGTTTAGGTCGGTAAAATCCACGCAAACTGGCCATTTCCGCTTTTTTTTCTGACTACTACAGGGTTAGTGAGCCAGTCTGGATACCTCACTTCCGTTATTGACCTGACTTTAAGCAATTTTTCGACCTCGTCGTTGACCGCGGAAGCCCGTTCAGGTCCTAGCTTCCGCCTTTTTTGCTTGACGGGTTTGAAAGTCGGATCGATATTTAATTCGTGACACGTTATGTTAATATCAATCCCTGACATATCTTCCGTCGCGGCCCATGCGAAAGTATTGAGGTTCTATTTTAGACAGGTTATGAGGTCTGTCCTGAAAGGCTCGCGAAGATTGGCTCTGATCTCGACGCATCGTTCCGGAGATGCTTCGTCGAGACAGACTGTGACCACAGGTTCGCAAGTTGGTTCGCGGTTTTCCTCTAGGGCCGTGATCTTACGAGACTCACTGCCAGAAGAGTTCAGCCGAATCTTGACTTCGCGAACCCTGGTCGGAGACCTTTTTCCCCGTTTTTCTACGAGTGGTCTCGAGGTCTGGTCTTTTTCGTTTTTGTTCAGCGGCGTAACACACCTGTGATACTCTTGGGTTTCCCCATATTACCTCGACTCTGTTAGGGGTTGGAAACTTGAGGCAAAGATGGTACGTTGATGGGATGGCACGCTCATGGTGTTCAGCCATGGCGTTCCCATGATAACGTTGTAAGATGCGGGACGGTCAACGACTAGAAAATCTGTGACTCTTGTCACGGCTCTGGCTTTGACTGCGAGATTAATCGACCTGTATGCCATGGTCGTTTCTCCCGAAAGTCCCAGTAGTGGGCTAGGGTATTTCACGATTTCGGATTGATCGATCCCCATTTTCTCGAGAGTATCTTTGAAGATGATATCGGCCAAACTTCCGGTGTCTATAAGCACCCTAGCGGCGTCGATATCTCGGATCGTCAGTTCGATAACAAGGAGATCGTTTTGAGGTTTGGCTCGATCGACCGTAGCTCCCCCCTGGAACGAGATGACGTTCGCCCACGTTGAGTCTTGCATATCGTTCCTGATCGTTGAGTGGCTTTTGCGGGTTAGATTGATCCTTGTCCCCCCTCCTTGTAGCCCCAAACTATGGGAACCAAAATTCGCACTGTCGATTTCCGTTTAAATAAGGAAAGTTCGGAAAACCCTAATTTCCCAGAGGTCTCGGATATCTGTTAAACAACACGCCAAGCAATCAGAACACGCAATTAAAGACGAAAAGAAATAAGAAATCGTAAAAGAGAGCAAAAGGAGTTTTATTCCGAATCCGCATATGAACGTTACAACAAGGTAGAAGCCTTGGCTACGAGAGCTGTCGGCGAGATTCCTAGTTCTAGCACCCCTAAGACGGCTAAACCTAATTGAGTCGCAGCTCGAAATAACAAAAACGGAAAGTTACATAATTGCTCTAAGTGCTAAGTTTGCTCTGAGAAAAATCCTTCCCCATGCCTCTCGCCTAGGACTCCTTATATACTGGCTCCAAGGTCGGTTTACGCTTTTCCTCTTCTGCCCTTAAGCCGCCATAGCATAAAAATGAAGATATTCCATTTTTTCCGATCTTCATAATTATCTTCAAAATTTCGTATTTATCCGTGGAAACTTGAGATTTATCTTTCCTTGCGAACCAAGCGTAAACCACTATGCGGCTCACGGGCTGTTGGTTAAGAAATCGTAAGTCGGGCCTTGAGTCATGTCTTAGGTCCTTTTGGGCCGTATTCTGACTCGAAGCGTTTATTACGGCTTCTTTTCGATAAAGAACAAACTTTCCGCGGTTTTTACGGTAAAGTTTGATCGATAACTTAGAATGGCGGAGAACGTGAAATGGGTTCGCTACGGTCTTCGGGAGATAGCATCGAAGGGTAGACAAGAATGCATGGACTAATGTCGTATCGACGTTTCGGAATAGCTCGGTCGCTACGTAGCGAACAAGCGACCGAGCGGACGAACGCTCGTTCGCTACGTAGCGACCGAGTTCGGCTCGAGCTCAGTCGCTACGTAGCGACCAAGCGGAATGGACGCTCGGTCGCTACGTAGCGACCGAGCTTTGGCTCGAGCTTGGTCGCTACGTAGCGACCGAGCGGAACACGCGTTCGGTTGCTGCGTAGCGACCCTTTTCGAGGTTTTGTCCGATGACTCACGTTTCCTCTGTAAAGCTTTTCGTAAGGAAGAATCTATTTCGAAAGAGTATTCGTCGAAGAAGGTTTTTTTTTCGTTTTCTTCTTCGGGGATTTGGACGTTAACTTCGTCGCAACCGTTTTCGACCCCAACACACCTCTAACGGTAAAATGCCTTTAAACTGGCATCATTTCTTTGTTGCGGATCACAACAAACGAACCCTGACGTCCTAAACAGACATCAGCCGCCCTCAAAAGGATAGGCTCTCTTACATCCAACAAGGATACCATAGTGCGCTATACAAGAAATCCCAAATTTTGGTCAGCATCTACAAATGGCCTTTGGAGGTAGCTCGATTCGTATCAAGACAAGTCGTATAAGCCGATAACAATTCGCGGACTTTATGTCGGTACGAATCAGGTTAAAATCGCAAACAGGCAAAACGAAGGGCGACTTGTCATCGCATAGCCTCAGTCCGAGAGTAAACCTAGGTTTGCCCTAAACCCAGCCTTGCTGGATCTTGACATCTCAAAGGCATAATATCAACACCCTGATATGAGATCCCAAAACTTGTCTCTTCACTTAAATCTGTACGTTTTCACGAGCCTTCGTATAAAGCAGAAAACCACGTAAACTCGCGTACTCAACAAAATATGGATACGGTGATCATCTGGGAGGGAATGAGACGACAACTCACACCCTCGCCCTCTAACTTCGAAAAACAGAAGTTCTCTCGATTTATAACAACTGAAAAGTTTTATAGATTGAGCCAAACATCTTACAAAAAGCTCTAACAAGGGCAGGGATTTGAAGCCACTGACGGCTTCATGAACAGGCCAAAACAAAACAAAGAAAATCCCCGAAAGGATCGTTACCCTAGGCACTCCTCGGAGCACCGCCTTCATCCTCAACCTCATCGGAACTCGGGACCGCATCGCCATCACCTCCTTCAGCCACTTCACCGTCACCTCTCTCGACTGCATCGCCCTCGCCTTCTTCGGCCGCACGGCCTTGCCCTTCGGTCTCTTCCAAACACGGCGTGAGGGTGCATTCAGATTTCAGAAGAGAGAGGATCGAGTCAAAGTCACCTTCGGAGGCCATCAGTTCCTTCATATGCGACAGTAGCCTGGCCTCTTCAGAGTCCAGAGTCGGAACCACTTGCCTTTGAGTAGCTGGATCTCACTTAGACCTCCCTCGATGCTCGCCAGGGCCAAATCCTTCTTACGGACTGCCATGAGGGAATCAAACAGAACAGCCATAGGACAACGGTCCCCGCTGGCTCACGAGTCCTCGGTTCCTCTTGACTCTGGATTTGGCACTGAAGACGACGGACTTCGGAAGCCTTGGTTTTTTTCTCTTTCTTCATCCTAAACAATGTACTCGCCGACTTTCCGAGATCCCGCTCGAGACCGCTGACCTAAACCTCCAGCTTCGAAGTCTCAGCGGCGTGAGCGTCCTCAGTAGATTTCAGCGTGGCCTCAATTGGTTTCAACCCCTCCCGCGACTCTGCTAGGCCCTCTGTCAAACGCTCCACCTCTGAACCGCAGTCGCTAATCATTCCTTCGATCAACGATATGAACTGCGAACGAAATAAGAGTCAGAATAATTGAAGAACAGAGTATCCTACAAGAAAAAAATATTTCAAAAACAAACCTTGGCGCGATATTGCGGTAACGGCCCCGAAGGCTCTCCTTCCGCACCTTTGGAACATCTCCTCTTCTTAGCGGTCTCGGTTGCGGCGCCATTCCTTTTGCGACCTTTGGGCAGCTGAGAGGCACTAGGCGCAGGAAGCCCTATGACGATCTCTTTCCTGTCCAAAGACGGAGGCATCGACTCCATTACTTGTCCTTTCTCAGGAATCGGGACTGGGGTAGTGGAAGAGCCCGAAGGTTGGGCCAAGACCTCCGGCACTTGCACAAGTGCCGTATCCATTCCGACGAGGGGCGCAGCATCGCTCAGAGACTTGTTTCCTTTGGCTGAGATCGACAGCGTACACGAGGAAGGGATAGCCGACGTTTCAGCAAAGGTCCGACTCGTTTCCTTTTCGGCACTACGCCTGGATAGCCTCTCTTTGAAAGAAAGGAATCCGGCAACGAAAGTCGAAGTGGCTTCATGAGTGGCTGGAATCGGTAGAACCGGGCTGGGCTCACCCATCTCGACGTCGGAGTTCTTCTTTTTGTTTTGGGAGGAAGACATCCTTGCTTGAGAGAATGAAGAGAGAAAAGTTTGAAGGAATAAGATGTGTGGAGAATGGGAAATGATGAGTTGCTACTTATAAGGATATGAGGGTGACATGGATTTCTGCAATAGAATAATCTCGAAAGACAATCTACGAGAAAACGTACTCTTAACCGAAAATTCCGATTAAAAACACTTCACTCGCCCGCAAAATCGTCTCCGAGTCTTGCAGGCTGGGGGGCTAACTGTTGGGGTCGAAAACGGTTATCTCGAAATCAGCGGCTAAGATTATCATTTTAGCAAATTATTCACGAAAGACTTCTCGAAAGAAAGATCGGAAGAATACAAATACTTATGGACGAGAGTCTCCGGAAAGATCGGTACGAAAAGAGACAGTTCAAGACCCGAGAATCGGACCGTTCTCACTTGTCCGCCTCAGCACCACGGTCACCTCACCCATGGGCGAGGACGACTATCACCAAGGTCACCTCGCCCATGGGCGAGGACGACCAGCACCACGGTCACCTCGCCCATGGGCGAGGACGACCAGCACCACGGTCACCTCGCCCAAGGGTGAGGACGACCAGCACCATGGTCACCTCCCCCATGGGCGAGGACGACCAGCACCGCCGGTCATCTCGCCCACGTGCGAGGACGATCCGCGCCCGGTTCACCTCGCCCTAGGGCGAGGACAATCCAATCCCGGTCAGTCCGAGTCGTTTCGATTCTCGTATCCTCCGAATAGTTGTGATATCCGACTTTTGGATCATATACCTCTCGTTTCGTCTCGATCAAAGTTACTCTCGAAATTTTACGACTAAAATTGAGAAAATCGTAGAAAAGCCCGAAGGCCTAAAAACGGCCCAAGAGGATCTAAACGTGTCTAGAGGCCAATCTACGATTTAGAAGGGACCCGAGCCCAATGGGAGTTATGACGGTTTATCCTAACTCGCGGAAGTAGGATAAACATTAGGTTTCCGAAGATAAATATCAAGACTCGAGGATAACTACAAAGATCGACGAAAAATGGAATATTCCCAAAATAACTACAAAGATCGACGAAAAAGGGAATATTCCCAAAAGAGATAAACTTGGGCCCAAAGGCAAAGGAGTAAATGGGCCACCGCCCTAAAACAACTATATAAAGACAGCTGGAGCAGAAGAAAAGGGATCCGAGAATTTAGACTTAGAGAACTCCTGCTAGCTTAGGGAACTTAGAACTTAGGTGGTTAGACTAGCAAGGCAAGGCTTAGGATGTTTTGCCGCCTTTCTGTTCTGCTTTTGTCTAGTTAGCATATCTCTACTCCTCTCGGAAAATTCATGTATTCATACTATTTCATTAATAAAACGCCTCCGAGCGACTATTTATCTTTATCTTGCTATCTATCTTTTTACGCTCTGAAAGTGATTACGCAGAGAATTCGGACCTTCAGGGAAAATCTGGTTTTCATGGTTTTCCTCCATACTTATTTATTTAAATCGACGGTGTGAATTCTGGTTCCCACAGTAAGACTTGAATCTGATCCAAGAGCCTCTGAATGATTCTGCAGGCTCCTGAGTGAATGTAGCAATCTTGCTCCTCAAGTCTTCAGCACACGCTTCATCAAAGAAATTGCATAAGAATGCATTCTTGATGTCGCTCCAGGATTTAAGAGATCCTGGTTGTAACTGCTTGAGTAGAGCTTCTCCAGCAAGTGAATATCTAATAGGTAGTCCTCAGAGACTCCCTCGACTCTAATAGTAGAAATCAGATCCTCGAACCTCTCCAGATGGTCCATAGGATGCTCGTGGAATAATCTATGGTAGGGTAGCTGTCCCACAAGTGGGTAGTACTGCGCTTTCAACTCAAAATCCCTCTTAACGGTGGGAGGAAGGATGGCTGATCTGTTGGTGTAGTAGCGATCTAGTCGGTTGTAGTCAGCCAACGTCCTGGGTTGCGCAGCCTCATCTACAGGTAAGGTAGTACCTGTAGTAGTAGCATCAGGCTCAGGGATTACAGCCCCCTGAGCATCTATTCTCTTACCTGCTGCATTATGCAGATGACCCTCCTGGTCATGCAGGTCTCCATTGTTGTCCCGAACAAGTATCAAAGGTGCAACCATGTCTCACGGTTCAGCATCGATCGATGTCCGAGATGGAATGTCGATCGATGTCGGGTGAAGGGTATCGGTCGACAGAAAGTTTGTGTTGTCGATCGACAGGGGTGAGCGAGAATTGGTCGACAGGACTGGTGTTTGGGTCGACGATGGTTGAGCAGAATCGAGCGACACGAAAGAGTTGTTGTCGGTCGATAGGGAGCTTGCTTCCTCACGGATCGTGCGTTCCAAATTTGCAGGATCTGGTGAGAATATCAGTTGGGATTCCTTGTTGCTTCTGGTACTGCTGAGCATGTACCTGAAAATCCAAGAAAAAAAAAATATAAAATTTCTGTCAGAATAACTTATCAAAAATTAGAAAATAGGAGATCAAAGCTCCCCGGCAATGCCGCCAAATTTGATACCACTCAAATTACCCTAAGGAGTGATTTATACTCTCTTAAATAAGAGGTCGAGTTGTAGTACTTAGGGATCGAATTCACAGGGAGCTAGGGAACGTAGGGATTCTAATATGATTTGTTAAGCAAAGATGTTTTAAGAGTTAAAAAAGTAAATTGCAGTTTTATGTTGAACATGTGTTTGTTCAATAGCATGTTTTTGGGGTTTTGGGGCTTAAAAAAGAAATAGCTAGACTTAGGGTTTTTATTCAGGAAAGTTGGAATTATAATCCTATAGATGCCTAATGTGTTGCATGCATGATAATGTAAAGCTCAACTATTTGATCAACAAGTCTTTCGGCTCTCGCGAGCATTGACTTGTTGTCTATTAACTAGATCTATGATCTCAACTATTGTTATATTGATCTATAGAAAGTGTCGATCGATATTCCAATGGGCGTATCGATCGATACACCTTTTGCACCGTCGATCGATAATTCAAGTGTGATATGTTGGGGTCAAAAACGGTTACGAAAAATTTAACATTCAAAACGTCCGAGGAAGAAAATAAGAATTTCTCCGAAGAGTACTTTTCGAAATAGACTCTTCCTTACGAAAAAGCTTTACGGATGAAAGAATCGAGATGTCCGACGAAAGCTCAAAACAGGTCGTTACGCAGCGACCGAACGTCCGTCCCGCTCGGTCGCTACGTAGCGACCGAGCTCACGTCCCACTCGGTTGCTATGTAGCGACCGACCTCGAGCCCCAGCTCAGTCGCTACGTAGCGACCGAGCTCGAGCCAAAGCTCGGTCGCTACGTAGCGACCGAGCGCTCGTCCTGCTCGGTCGCTACGTAGCGACCGAGCTCGAGCCAAAGCTTGGTCGCTACGCAGCGACCGAACGATCGTCCAGTTCGGTCTCTACGTAGCGACCGAGCTCGAGCCAAAGCTCGGTCGCTAC
>NC_027751.1:23462206-23463363 GCF_000695525.1 Brassica oleracea var. oleracea | reverse complement strand
GCTCGGTCGCTACGTAGTGACCGAGCTTGGCCGAGAAGGCTTGGTCGCTACGTAGCTACCGAGCGCTCGTCCCACTCGGTCGCTATGTAGCAACCGGGCTCGAGCCGAAGTTCAGTCGCTGTGTAGCGATCGAACCCTTCCGAACATCGATACGACATCAATCCATGCATTCTCGTCAAACCTTCGAATGCTATCTCCCGAAGACCGTAGCAAGCTCAGTCCATCTTTTCCGCTATTCAAATCCATCAATCAAACTTCGCGGATTAGAAATCGCGGAAAGTTCGTTCTTTATAGAAAAGAATTCGTAGTAAACGTGTTGAGTCGGAATACGGCCCAAAGGGATCTAAAACACGACTCGGGGCCCATCCTACGATTTCTTAACCAAAAGCCCGTAAACCGCAGCACGGTTTACGCTTGGTCCACAAGGAAGGATAAATGTCAAGTTTCCGCGGATAAATACGGAAGTTTTGAAGATAATTGGAAGATCAGAAAAAATGGAATATCTCCATTTTTATGCTATGACGGGTTAAGAGCAGAAGAGTAAAAGCGTAATCCGACCTTGGAGCTAGTATATAAGGAGTCCTAGGCGGGGTGCATGGGGGGCGGACTTTTCACAGAAAACTTAGCACTTAGAGCAATTTAGGCAATTTTTCGTTTTTGTTATTTCGAGCTGCGACTGAATTAGGTTTAGCCGTCATAGGGTTGCTAGAACTAGGAATCTCGCCGACAGCTCTCTAGCCCAGGCTTATACCTTGTTGTAAACGCTCATACGCAGATTCGGAATAAGATCTACTTTGCCCTCTTTTTTTATTTCTTATTCTTATCGTTGTTATTTTCGTGTTCTGATTTCTTGACGTGTGGTAATTAGCAGATATCCGGGTCCTCTGAGAAATTAGGGTTTTCCTAGTTTCCTTATTTAAACGGAAATCGACAGTGCGAATTTCGGTTCCCACAGTTTGGCGCTAGAAGGAGGGGGGATACGGATCAATCTTACCCGCAAAAGCCACTCAACGATCAGAAACGATATGCAAGACTCGACGTGCGCGAACGTCATCTCATTCAAGGGGGGAGCAAAGGTCGATCGGGCCAAACCTCGAAACGACCTCCTTATCATCGAGTTGACGATTCGAGATATCGACGTCGCTAGGGTGCTTATC
>NC_027751.1:23461164-23461987 GCF_000695525.1 Brassica oleracea var. oleracea | reverse complement strand
TCAACGTACCATCTTTGCCTCAAGTTCCCGACCCCTAACGGAGTCGAGGTAATATGGGGAAATCTGAGAGTCTCAAAGGTTTGCTTTGCCGCGGAACTGAAACGAAAAAGACCAATCCTCGAGATCACTCCTAGAAAAGTGGAGAAAAAGACCTCCAGCAAAGATACACGAGGTCAAGATTCAGCGGAACTCTTCTTGTAATCTCGCAGCATCGCAGCCCTAGACGAAAAACGCGAGCCAACATGTGAACCCGTGGTGACGATCTGTCTCGACAAAGCCTTCCCGGAACGCTGCGTCGAGATTGGAGCCAATCTCCGCGAGCCTTTAAGAACAGAACTCATAGCCTGTCTTAAAAAGAACCTCAATACATTCGCATGGGCTGCGGAAGATATGCCGGGGATCGACATTAACATAACATGTCACGAGTTGTATATCGACCCAACATTCAAACGCATCAAGCAGAAAAGGCGGAAGCTAGGACCCGAACGTGCTGCCGCAGTAAACGATGAGATCGAAAAATTGCTTAAAGTTGGGTCGATAACAGAAGTAAGATACCCAGACTGGCTCGCCAACCCTGTAGTAGTCAAAAAGAAAAACGGGAAGTGGCGAGTTTGCGTGGATTTTACCGACCTAAACAAAGCATGTCCAAAGGATAGCTTCCCTCTACCACATATCAATCGATTGGTAGAGGCAACAGGGGCAACGAACTTTTATCCTTCATGGATGCCTTCTCAGGTTATAATCAAATTAGGATGAATCCCGACGATCGCGAGAAGACTGCGTTCATTACCGATCGCGGAACTTATTGCTATAAGGTAATGCC
>NC_027751.1:23459094-23460580 GCF_000695525.1 Brassica oleracea var. oleracea | reverse complement strand
TTTGCATAGCCCAAGTCAATCAGGCCGATTGGCTAAGTGGGCGGTCAAGTTGAGTGAGTATGACATCGAATACCGACCGAGGACAAGCGAAAAATCACAAGTGCTCGCAGACTTCCTGGTCGAACATCCAACGGGAACAATAACCAATGAGGAACCAAATTCCACCTGGCTCCTCCACGTCGACGGATCCTCATCCTAGCAAGGATCAGGTATCGGAATCCGTCTCACCTCTCCGACGGGCGAGATCTTGGAACAATGTTCCTGGTCGAATTTCCAACGGGAACAATAACCAATGAGGAACCAAATTCCACCTTGCTCCTCCACGTCGACGGATCCTCATCCAAGCAAGGATCGGGTATCGGAATCCGTCTCACCTCTCCGACGGGCGAGATCTTGGAACAATCGTTCAGGCTGGAATTCCATGCCTCGAACAACGAGGCCGAATACGAGGCATTAATCACAGGGCTACGTTTGGCTCACGGATTAAAAATACGTGCTTACTGCGACTCCCAGTTAATGGCCAGTCAATTCAGCGGAGAGTATGAAGCCAGAGACGAAAGGATGGACGCGTACCTCAAATTGGTCCAAGGTCTAGCTCAAGACTACGACTCTTTTGCCCTTACACGGATCCCCCGTTCTGAAAATGTCCAGGCGGACTCCCTCGCGGCCCTAGCATCAAGTTCCGATCCAGGACTCAAAAGGGTAATTCCGGTCGAATTCATCGAACATCCGAGCACCGGACCACCAATAGTCGTCAATCTCATAGAAGGCCAAGACGACGAAGAAGAAATTATCATACCACCACCATCAGAGCAATCTGATTACGGCTGTGATACCCCATGGCTTCAGACTATTCGAGACTACATCGTCGACGGGTAACTCCCCGCCGAAAAATGGGCAGCTCGCAAGATCCGAACACAGGCCGCACGCTACGTAACAGTGGACGGCGAAATCTACAAATGGAGATTCTCCGGACCACTCATGACGTGCCTGGAAGGAGAAAAGGCGAGAAAAGTAATGGAGGGAATACATTCCGGCTCCTGCGGCAACCATTCCGGCGGGAGATCTCTATTGGCCGACAATGATCGGAGATTACGAAAAATTCGCACGAAAATGCGAAAAATGCCAAAGGCATGCACCAACCATCCGACAACCGGCCGAAGTTCTTTCCTCCATCACATCGCCCTACCCCTTTATGCGCTGGGCAATGGATATTGTCAGACCTCTGCATAATTCAAAGCAAAAGCGTTTCCTTCTAGTCCTTACCGATTTTTTCTCAAAATGGGTAGAGGCGGACTCATACGCAAGTATAAAGGACGACCAAGTCGAGAATTTCGTATGGGAAAACATCATCTGTAGGCATGGAGTTCCTTACGAGATCGGAACCGATAACGGGTCTCAGTTCATCTCCACCCGATTCGAAGCATTCTGCGAAAAATGGAAGATACGACTCAACAAGTCAACTCCCAGATATCCGCAGTGCAAC
>NC_027751.1:23456667-23457749 GCF_000695525.1 Brassica oleracea var. oleracea | reverse complement strand
GGAAGAAGACGGAAACTCAGAGCCAGCTTGAGCTAGTTCTTTCTCGGCTTGACGACGAACTAGTTCCTCTCGGAAAGAAAGATGACCGGCAACACAAGCCGGCGCTTCCGCCGGAGAAGTTAGAACCGGAGCCGGAGAAGTGGCCTCGCCCATCTCGACGTCGGAATCCTTCTTATCACCTTGGGAGGAAGACATGTTGAAAGGAAAGTTATGAAACTAGAGAGTTTTTTAATTTTTGAATGAGTTTGAAGGAATGAAGAAGGGAAGGTGTGAAGAAAATGAATGACAAGAGCTCACTACTTATAGAAGTATGGATTCGGAATATCGTCTCGACAACTTTTTTTCGCGGAGTTTAAAATGTGAATTTTGTCCAATAAACTTAACCTTGTCAAAGTCATCTATCCGCCCGCTAGAGTCACAACTCTAACGGGCTGGGGCTAACTGTTGGGGTCAAAAACGGTTACGACAAATTTAACATTCAAAACGTCCGAGGAAGAAAATAAGAATTTCTTCGAAGAGTACTTTTCGAAATAGATTCTTCCTTACGAAAAAGCTTTACGGAAGAAAGAATCGAGATGTCCGACGAAAGCTCGAAAGAGGTCGTTACGCAGAGACCGAACGTCCGCTACGTAGCGACCGAGCTTGAGCCAAAGTTCGGTCGCTACGTATCGACCGAGCTCAAGCCAAGGCTCGGTCGCTACGTAGCGACCGAGCGCTCGTCCCACTCGGTCGCTACGTAGCGACCGAGCTTGAGCCAAAGCTCGGTTGCTATGTAGCGACCGAGCGATCGTCCAGCTCGGTCGCAATGTAGCGACCGAGCTTGAGCCAAAGCTCGGTCGCTACGTAGGGACCGAGCGATCGTCCCGCTCGGTCGCTACGTAGCGACCGAGCGATCGTCCCGGCTCGGTCGCTACGTAGCGACCGAACGATCGTCCCGCTCGGTCGCTACGTAGCGACCGAGCTCAAGCCAAGGCTCGGTCGCTACGTAGCGACTGAGCGCTCGTCCCGCTCGGTCGCTACGTAGTGATCGAGCTTGAGCCAAAGCTAGGTCGCTACGTAGCGACCGAGCGATCGTCCCGCTC
>NC_027751.1:23456208-23456642 GCF_000695525.1 Brassica oleracea var. oleracea | reverse complement strand
GATCGTCCCGCTCGGTCGCTACATAGCGACCGAGCGCTCGTCCCGCTCGGTCGTTACGTAGCGACCAAGCTCAAGCCATAGCTAGATCGCTACGTAGCGACCGAGCGATCGTCCCGCTCGGTCGCTACGTAGCGACCGAGCTCGGCCAAGCACGATCGCTACGTAGCGACCGAGCGATCGTCCAGCTCTGTCGCTACGGAGCGACCGAGCTCGAGCCAAAGCTCGGTCTCTACGTAGCGACCGAACGATCGTCCCGCCCGGTCGCTACGTAGCGACCGAGCGATCGTAGCGACCGAGCGATCGTAGCGACCGAGCTCAAGCCAAGGCTCGGTCGCTACGTAGCAACCGGGCTCGAGCCGAAGTTCAGTCGCTGTGTAGCGATCGAACCCTTCCGAACATCGATACGACATCAATCCATGCATTCTCGTCAAACC
>NC_027751.1:23451580-23455892 GCF_000695525.1 Brassica oleracea var. oleracea | reverse complement strand
GCTTAAGGGCAGAAGAGTAAAAGCGTAAACCGACCTTGGAGCTAGTATATAAGGAGTCCTAAGCGAGGAGCATGGGGGGAGGACTTTTCAGAGAAAACTTAGCACTTAGAGCAATTTAGGCAATTTTCCATTTTTGTTATTTCGAGCTGCGACTCAATTAGGTTTAGCCGTCTTAGGGTTGCTAGAACTAGGAATCTCGCCGACAGCTCTCGAGCCCAGGCTTATACCTTGTTGTAAACGCTCATACGCAGATTCGGAATAAGATCTACTTTCCTCTATTTTTCGATTTCTTATTCTTATCGTTGTTATTCTCGTGTTCTGATTGCTTGACGTGTGGTAATTAGCAGATATCCGGGTCCTCTGGAAAATTAGGGTTTTCCTAGTTTCCTTATTTAAACGGAAATCGACAGTGCGAATTTCGGTTACCACATGATATCGATCGACGCGCTCTTGTCAAGCTTTATGCGCATGTTGAATTAATGCTTACTAAGCTCACTAGATAAGCTCTCGCCTTGCTCATAGCAAGAAACATAGCTCTATTAGAATGTTTTCAGGATGAGAATTAAGCTATGGCTTTTATTAATCAATCCAATGGCAGGTTCTAGTTAGCTAATCTAGACATAGGCATTAATGAACAATCCTAAAGATGATTATCACAACTCAGCAATCTATAGTTGGGGCTAATCCCTCCTAACCTATTTAAACCCTAAAATATAACATGAGAACTACTCAGGCATGGCTAAGCAATTTTTAATAGCAGTTAAGTATAAAAACTTCATAGAATAATAAAATAGATATCAATGGAGTTCCAATCACAAATTATAACTTTGGATCTTCTCTCTTATCTATCAATAAAACAATGAAACGCAAAGAAAGCACTCTCTGCCTCTAGCATGGCGGCAAAGCTTATAATTAGGGTAAAAACTCGTCAGGGGCAATCTTGTAAAATGGTGAAATCTTGAGCTTCAAATCTGCTGTGACCAAACGGGCTTCCTGCGCGCTTTGGCGCTGAAGACGACGGACTTCGGAAGCCTTGCCTTTTTTCTCTTTTTTTCATCCTAAACAATGCACTCGCCGACTTTCCGAGACCCCGCTCGAGACCGCTGACCTGAACCTCCAGCTGCGAAGTCTCAGCGGCGTGAGCGTCCTCAGTAGATTTCAGTGTGGCCTCAATTCGTTTCAACGCCTCCCGCGACTCTGCTAGGCCCTCTGTCAAAAGCTCCACCTCCGACCGCAGTCGCTAATCATCCCGTCGATCAACGATCTGAACTGCGAACGAAATAAGAGTCAAAATAATTGAAGAAAAAAGTATCCTACAAAAAAAAAAAATTTCGAAAACAAACATTGGCGCGATATTGCGGTAAAGGCCCCGAAGGCTCTCCTTCCGCACCATTGGAACATCTCCTCTTCTTGGCGGTCTCGGTTGCGGCGCCATTCCTTTTGCGACCTTTGGGCAGCGGAGCGGCACTAGGCGCAGGAAGCCCTAGGACGATTTCTTTCCTGTCCAAAGGCGGAAGCATCGACTCCATTACTTGTCCTTTCTCAGGAATCGGGACTGGGTAGTGGAAGAGCCCGGAGGTTGGGCCAAGACCTCTGGCACTTGCACAAGTGCCGTATCCATTCCTACGAGGGGCACAGCATCGCTCAGAGACTTGTTTCCTGTGGCTGAGATCGACAGCGCAGACGAGGAAGGGATAGCCGACGTTTCAGCAGAGGTCCGACTAGTTTCCTTTTCGGCACTACGCCTGGATAGCCTCTTTTTGAAAGAAAGGAATCCGGCAACGAAAGTCAGAGTGGCTTCATGAATGACCGGAATCGGTAGAACCGGGCTGGCCTCACCCATCTCGACATTGGAGTTCTTCTTTTCGTTTTAGGAGGAAGACATTTTTGCTTGAGAGAATGAAGAGAGAAAAGTTTGAAGGAATAAGATGTGTCAAGAATAAGAAATGATGAGTTGCTACTTATAAGGATATGAGGGTGACGTGGATTTACGCAATAAAATAATCTCAAAAGACAATCTACGAGAAAAAGTACTCTTAACCAAAAATTCCGATTAAAAACACTTCACTCGCCCGCAAAATCGTCTCCGAGTCTTGCAGGCTGCGGGGCAAACTGTTGGGGACGAAAACGGTTATCTCGAAATCAACGGCTAAGATTATCATTTTAGCAAATTCTTCACGAGAGACTTCTCGAAAGAAAGATTGGAAGAATACAAATACTTATGGACGAGGGTCTCCGGAAAGATCGGTACGAAAAGAGACAGGTCAAGACCCGAGACCACGATCACCTCCCCCATGGGCGAGGACGACCATCACCAAGGTCACCTCGCCCATGGGCGAGGACGACCAGCATCACAGTCACCTCGCCCATGGGCGAGGATGACCAGAACCATGGTCACCTCTCCCATGGGCGAGGACGACCAGCACCACGGTCATCTCGCCCACGGGCGAGGACGATCCGCACCCTGTTCACCTCGCCCTAGGGCGAGGACAATCCAATCCTGGCCAGTCCGACTCGTTTCGACTCTCTTGTCCTCCGTATAGTTGTGATATCCGACTTTTGGATCATATACCTCTCGTTTCGTCTCGATCGGATTTACTCTCAAAATTTTACGACTAGAATCGAGAAAATCGTAGAAAAGCCCTGTGGGAACCGATATTCACACCGTCGATTATAATAAATAATAATGGAGGAAAACCGAGTGAACTCGTTTTTCTTTGAAGGTCTGAATTCTCTGCGTAACCACTTTAGAACGATAAAAAGATAGATAATCGCTCAGAGGCGTTTTATTGAATGGTATGAATACAAGATTTCTCCGAGAGGGGTAGAGATATGCTAACTATCAGAACAACAGGACAAGAGGCGGCCAAGACGTCCTAAGCCTTGCCGTTCTAGTCTAACCACCAAAGCCCAAAGTTCTCTAAGTCTCAGTTCTCTAAGCCTTGCCTTCTCTGCTCCTGATCTCCTTATATAGTCGCTCTAGGTCGGTGGCCCATCATTCTCCTTCGGGCCCAAGTCTATCTCTTTCGGGCATATTCTATTTTTCGTCGATCTTGATAGTTATCCTCAAATATTTACATTTATCTTTGGAAACTTAGCATTTATCGTATTTCTGCGAGTTAGGACAAACCGTCATAACTTTTATGCGCTCGAATCCCTTCTGAGAGCGTGGATAGGCCTCTAGACCAGTTTCGATCCTTGCAGACCGTTCTTAGGCCTTTTGGCGTTTATACGATTTCTCGGTTTTAGTCATAAAACTTCGAGAATAACTTTAATCAAAACGAAACGAAAAGTATATGGTCCCGAAGGTTGGATATCACAGGTATACTGAAGATACGGGAGTCGAAGAAAGTCGGACAGGCCGGGATCAGGTCGAGCTCGCCGGGCGACACAACCACGCGATGGTTCAACACGCCGGCGAGCTGACTGGCGCGATGGCTGAGCTCTCCGGCGAGTGGCATTTGTGCGGGATTCAGCACGCCGGCGACCACGCGACGGTTCAGCACGCCGGCGAACACAACCACGCGACGGTTCAGCACGCCGGCGAGCCGACCCGCATGACGATTCAGCTCTCCGGCGAGTGGCATTTGTGCGGGATTCGCTCGTTCGTTCACCTCCGATCTTTCTTTAAGTGAATGTTTTGCGAGAAATCCGTGAATAAGAAATAATCATAGCCGTTGATTTTGAAATAACCGTTTTTGACCCCAACAGTTAGCCCCCCAGCCCGTAAGAAACGGAGACGATTTTGTGGGGGAGTGATATGAATTAGAAATCGAAATCTTTGGCTAAGAATATTTATTGCGGAAATCCACGTCACCCTCATATCCTTATAAGTAGCAACTCACCACTCTTCATTCTTCACACATCTCTTTCTCTCTCATTCTCATTTTCTTCAAACTACCTATCAAGAATGTCTTCCTCCCCAAGTGAAAAGAAAAGCTCCGACGTCGAGATGGGTGAGGCGAACTCGACACTTCCGACTCCGGCCATGCACGAAGCTACTCAAACCTTCATCGCCGGGTTTCTTTCTTTCAAAGAGAGACTGTCCTGACGCAGTACCGAGAAGGAAGGGGGTCGGATTCAGCCTGAGGTGCCAGCTATCCTTTCTTCGCCTGCGATGTCGACCTCGGCTAGAGGAAACAAGTCCCCTGGTGATGCCACACCCCTCGCATAATCGGCCATGGTTCCTGTTCATGTTCCGGAGGTCTCGGCTCAACCCTCGGGCTCTTCGACCATACCAGTCCCAGCTCCTAAGGAGGAGAAGGAGACGGAGTTGATGCCTCCACCTTTGGATAGGAAGGAGATCGTCCTA
>NC_027751.1:23450605-23451522 GCF_000695525.1 Brassica oleracea var. oleracea | reverse complement strand
TCGTCAAGAAGAGGAGATGTACCGCTGGCGCGGAAGGGGAGCCCTCGGAACCTTTGTCGCAACATCGTGCCAAGGTTTGTTTTGACTATTTTCAGCATGAGCCACCTTGTTCTACGATTATCCTGACCCTTATTTTATGTATAGTTTGTATGTTTCGGGACTGGCTGTTGGTGGCTTTGAATCCCTGCCCTTGTTAGGGCTTTTTGTATAATGCTTGGCTCAATCTATAAAACCTTTTCGGCTTATTATAAATCGAGAGAACTCCGACGCTTGTGCTGCTGAGCTCTCTCAGCCGGAGGTTCGGGTCAGCGATCTCGAGCGGGACCTCGGAATGTCGGCGAGTGCATTGTTCAAGCTGAAGAAAGAGAAGAAGAGCAAGGCTTCCGAAGTCCGTCGTTTCTAGCGTGAAATTCAGAACCGGGAAGAGTCGAGATCTGAAATTCAGAACCGAGAAGAGTCGAGGACTGTTGTTTTGAGGGATGATTTTCACGCTCGCCTGACGAGGATGGCTGTTCTGTTCTATTCCCTCATGGCGGTCCATGAGAAGGACCTGGCTCTGGCTACGTAGCGACTGGGCTCGAGCCTAAGCTCGGTCGCTATGTAGCGACTGAGCTCAAACCAAAGTTCGGTCGCTACGTAGCGACTGGGCTCGAGCCTAAGCTCGGTCGCTATGTAGCGACTGAGCTCAAACCAAAGTTCGGTCGCTACGTAGCGACCGAGCTCTTCCGAAACATCGATACGACATTAGTCCATGTGTTCTTGTCTACCCTTAGATGCTATCTCCCAAAGACCGTAGCGAACCCATTTCATGATTCCCCGCCATTCTAAGTTATCGATCAAACTTTACCGTAAAAACCGCGGAAAGTTCGTTCTTTATCGAAAGAAGCCGTAATAAACGCTTCGAGTCGGAAAGATCG
>NC_027751.1:23449081-23449738 GCF_000695525.1 Brassica oleracea var. oleracea | reverse complement strand
AACTTCTGTCTTTCATGGACGCCTTCTCAGGTTACAACCAAATTATGATGAACCCTGACGATCGCGAAAAGAATGCGTTCATTACCGATCGCGGAACCTATTGCTACAGGGTAATGCCCTTCGGCCTCAAAAATGCTGGCGCAACTTACCAACGACTCGTGAACCGTATGTTCTCTCAACAACTCGGTAAAACGATGGAGGTTTATATCGACGACATGCTCGTCAAATCCCTCCAAGCAAAGGATCACGTATCACATCTCGAGGAATGTTTCGCGCAGTTAAATTCCCATAACATGAAGCTCAACCCGACAAAATGCAGATTCGCCGTGGCATCAGAGAATTCCTCGGTTACCTAGTCACATTCCGTGGCATCGAGGCTAATCCAAAACAGATCAACGCACTGATCGAGATGGCTTCGCCGAAGAATAAACAGGAAGTCCAAAGGTTGACCTGTAGAATCCCGGCACTTAACCGGTTAATTTCGCGATCAACAGACAAGTGCCTGCCTTTCTATGATGTCTTACGGGGAAATAAAAAATTCGAATGGTCAGAAGAATCCGAAAATGCTTTCCAACAGCTGAAGCGGTATTTGGCTTCCCCCCAGTCCTCGCAAAACCAGTGGAGGGGGAACCTTTGTTCTTGTACATCGCTGTATCA
>NC_027751.1:23448657-23448983 GCF_000695525.1 Brassica oleracea var. oleracea | reverse complement strand
ACTAATGGAAAAATTAGCATGCGCGGTCGTAAGATCGGCCCGAAAACTAAGACCATATTTCCAATCCCACACGATCGTCGTCCTCACGACTTTTCCCCTACGAACGATCCTGCATAGCCCGAGTCAATCGGGCCGATTAGCCAAATGGGCGGTAGAACTGAGCGAATACGATATCGAGTACCGACCGAGAACAAGTGCAAAGTCACAAGTGCTTGAGGACTTCTTGGTCGAATTACCGACAGAGACCATAACCAACGTCGACGGATTCTCGTCCAAGCTGGGATCAGGCGTCGGAATTCGCCTCACATCTCCAACGAGCGAGATCT
>NC_027751.1:23448124-23448606 GCF_000695525.1 Brassica oleracea var. oleracea | reverse complement strand
GACTGCGTTTGGCTCACGGCTTGAAGATACGAAACAGCCACGCTTACTGCGATTTCCAGTTAGTGGCAAGTCAAGACAGCAGAGAGTATGAAGCCAGGGACGAACGGATGGATGCGTACCTTAAACTGGTCCGAAAACTAGCTCAAGAGTTTGACTGTTTTGCCCTCACACGAATTCCTCGTTCCGAAAACGTCCAGGCAGATGCTCTCGCGGCCTTAGCATCAAGATCTGATACAGGACTTAAAAGGGTAATTCCGGTCTAGTTTATCGAACACCCGAGCATCGGACCACCAATCATCGTCAACCTCATAGAAGGTCAAGATGACGAAGAAGAAGAAGTTGCGATACAACCGCAATCAGAGCAATCTGATTACGGCTTCGATACCCCGTGGCTGCAGAAAATTCAAGACTACATTATCGACGGACGCCTGCCCACCGAGAAATGGGCAGCCCGCAAAGTCCGAACACAGGCCGCGCGCTAC
>NC_027751.1:23439593-23446867 GCF_000695525.1 Brassica oleracea var. oleracea | reverse complement strand
CCACAAGAGATCTAACCAAAGTCATCCTCAGAGCTCACGCACCCTCTTCACCCGTCGCTTCATAACCTGGAGCCGCGTCACCTCCGAGTACCGGATCCTTCCCGTCTGGGCCTTCTGAACACGTCAGAAGGAAGCACGCGGATTTCAATTCAGCAAGGATGAGATCGAAATCTCCATCCACGACTGCCAAATCTCCCTTGCAGCCGGACAGTCGGGCCTCTTCGGCCTCTAAGGCCGGATTCACTTTGGAACGATTGAACCACGGCCATCCCGCCCTCGATCGTCGCCAAGGCTAAATCCATGTTCCGAATGCATTCGAGAGAGCCCAGAAAGGCGGAGATCTTTGCCAAGTAAGCTTGGAACTCAGAACGAAGAGCATCCTTGGCCTCTCGAATCCCGCGGCTCACTAATCCTGCATCGCCCTCGATCCGACGCTGAAGACGACGCACCTCCGAAGATTTGGCCATCCTGGCTTTCTTCTCCTTAAGCAATGAACTCGCCGTCTTCCCGAGGTCCCTCTAGAGCTCCCCTATCGCGACCTCAAGTTTCGACACTTTCACGGAGTGAGAATCCTTGACAGCCGTCGGCATGGCCTCGGTTTTGGACCATCTACCCTGAATTTCCAACAACTCCCCGGCAAGACAACTGGTTTCGCTGATCATCCCGTCGATCAACGACACGAACTGCGAAACGAGCCACCGCACTCGCTGATCATCCCGTCGATCAACGACACGAACTGCGAAACGGGTAAAGCCAAAGCATCCGGAACGACCGAGCCTTTCGAGAGTTCCCGTATCTCGCGGAGTTACGCCCTTGGTCCCATGACCCGGAGCAACGGCCAGTGCAGAAGAGGACGGTAACTCGGCGCCAGCTCGAACCTGTTCTTTCTCGGCTTGGCGACGAACTAATTCTCTCGAAAGGAGAGACGATCGGCAACGCAAGCCGGCGCTTCGACCGGAGAAGTCGGAATCGGCGCTGGAGATGTAGCCTCGCCCATCTCCACATCGGAACTTCGCTTGTCACCATGGGAAGAAGACATGTTAAAAACAAGAGATTTGGAGCTATAGAGTTTTTGAAATTTTGAAGAAGGGAAGATGTGAAGCAAATGAATGACAAGAGCTCACTACTTATAGAAGTATGGGCTCGGAATTTAATATTTTTTGATAAACATTTTCTCGAGAATTCTCTTCCGCGAAGTTTGAAGTAAACTTCGTTCAATATGCCTAACTTCGCCGAAATCGTCAAACGAGCTGGGGGGCTAACTGTTGGGGTCGAAAACGGTTGCAACGAAGTTAATGTCAAAATCCCCGAAGTAGAAAACGTAGAAACCTTCTTCGACATATACTTCTTTGAAATAGATTCTTCTTTACGAAAAGCTTTGCGGAAGAAACACGAGTCATCGGACAAGAGCTCGAAGAGGGTCGCTACGCAGCAACCGAACACATGTTCCGCTCGGTCGGTACGTAGCGACCGAGCTCGAGCCAAAGCTCGGTCGCTACGTAGCGATCGAGCCAGAGCTCGGTCGGTACGTAGCGACCAAGCTCGAACCAAAGTTCCGTCGCTACGTAGCGACCAAGCTCTTCTGAAACATCGATACGACATTAGTCCATGCATTCTCGTCCACCCTTCGATGCTATCTCCCAAAGACCGTAGCGAACCCAATTCACGATTCCCCGCCATTCTAAGTTATCGATCAAATTTTACCATAAAAGCCGCGGAAAGTTTGTTCTTTATCGAAAGAAGCCGTAACAAACGCTTCGATTCGGAATACGGCCAAAAGGGACCTAAAACATGACTCGAAGCCCAACTTACGATTTCTTAACCAACATCCCGTAAGCCGCATGACGGTTTACGCTTGGTTCGCAAAGAAAGATAAATGTCAAGTTTCCGCGGATATATACGAAATTTTGAAGATAATTACGAAGATCGGATAAAATGGAATATCTCCATTTTTATGCTATGGCGGCTTAAGGGCATAAGGGAAAAAGCGTAAACAGACATTGGAGCCAGTATATAAGGAGTCCTAGGCGAGAGGCATGGAAGAGGACTTTTCACAGCAAACTTAGCACTTAGAGCAATTTTAGGCAATTTTCGGCAATTTTCCGTTTTTGTTATTCGATCTGCGACTCAATTAGGTTTGTGCCGTCTTAGGGTTTTAAAACTAGTAATCTCGCCGACAGCTCTTGTAGCCCAGGCACTTACCTTGTTGTAAACGCTCAAACGCAGATTCGGAATAATAACTATCTTGCTCTCTTTTTCGATTTCTTATTTCATTACTGTTCTCGTTTCGTGTTCTGATTGCTTGGCGTGTGGTATTAGCAGATATCCGGGACCTCTGGGAAATTAGGGTTTTCCTAGTTTCCTTATTTAAACGAAAATGGACAGTACGAATTTTGGTTCCCACGTGGGTCTTCGACTTCCTCCGCATTTTCGATTTGTGCTCGAATCAGATTGGCGACCACTGGTGGTCCGATGCTTGGGTGTTCGATGAACTCAACGAGGATTACTCGTCTTAGTCCAGAATCCGAACTTGATGCGAGTGCGGCCAAGGCATCCGCCTGAGTGTTTTCCGAGCGAGGAATCCTAGTGCAGGCGAAGTGGTTGAAGTCTCGAGAGAGGTCTTCGATGAGTTTTAGATATGCATCCATTCTTTCGTCCCTCGCTTCGTATTCTTCGTAGTCACAATATGCGTGAATGTTGCGGATCTTAAGTCCATGGGCTAATCGTAATCCTGCGACGAGTGCTTCATATTCGTCCTCGTTGTTCGACGCATGGAATTCCAATCGGAACGATTGTTCCAAGACTTCGCCGGTCGGAGACGTGAGCCGGATTACGATCCCGGATCCTTGTTTGAACGATGATCCATCGACGTGAAGGATCCAGGTTGAGTCCGGTTCCGTGTTTGTCATATCCCCCGTGGGCAATTCTACCAAGAAGTCTGCTAGTACTTGAGATTTTGCGCAGGTTCTTGGCCAGTACTCCACGTCGTACTCGCTTAGTTCGATTGCCCATTTTCCGAGTCGTCCTGACTGACTCGGACTATGCAAGATCGTTCGCAGGGGGAAGGTGGTGAGGATTATTATGGTATGCGACTGAAAGTACGGCCGGAGTTTCCTTGCCGATGTCACGACTGCGAATGGTAGTTTCTCCATCAGGGGATACCGGGTCTCAGCGTCCAGTAACGTTTTGCTTATGTAGAAGATTGGTTTTTGCTCACCGCGTTCCTCTCTAATCAAAACGCCGCTTACCGCTGTTGTGGAGACTACGATGTACAGGAACAAGGGTTCTCCCGCCACTGGTTTTGCGAGGACGGGAGGAGTGGCTAGGTAACGTTTTAGCTGTTGGAAAGCCTTCTCACATTCCTCTGACCATTCGAACTTCTTATTCCCTTTCAGCGTGTCGTAGAAAGGAAGACACTTATCCGTCGAGCGCGAGATGAAATGGTTCAAGGCCGCGACTCTTCTGGTTAGCCTATGGACTTCCTGTTTCGTTCTTGGCGAGACCATCTCTATTAACGCGTTTATCTGCTTAGGATTGGCTTCGATCCCACGACACGTGACTAGGTACCCAAGAAATTCTCCTGATGCCACCGCGAATCTACACTTTGCAGGGTTCAGTTTCATGTTGAGGGCGTTAAGTTTTGCAAAGCACTCCTCCAAATGGGAGACATGGTTGTGCTCGTCAAGGGACTTTACGAGAATATCATCGATATATACCTCCATAGTCTTGCCGAGCTGTTCGAAGAAAATTCGATTGACAAGTCGCTGGTAAGTGGCGCCTGCATTCTTGAGACCGAAAGGCATTACTTTGTAGCAATATGTTCCCTGATCGGTGATGAACATAGTTTTCTCACGATCATCGGGATTCATCATGATCTGATTGTACCCGGAGAAGGCATCCATAAATGATAAGAGTTTGTTCCCTGCTGTTGCTTCGACCAGTCGGTCGATGTGCGGGAGTGGGAAGCAATCCTTTGGACAGGCCTTATTGAGATCGGTGAAATCGACGCATACTCGCCATTTGCCGTTTTTCTTTTTGACCACGACCGGGTTAGCGAGCCAGTCTGGATACCTAACTTCTGTTATTGATCCGACCTTCAGGAGTCTTCAGACTTCCTCATTTACCGCGGTGGCACGCTCCGGTCCTAGCTTCTTCCTTTTTTGTTTGACAGGTCTGTAAGTCGGATCGATGTGAAGCTCATGACACGTTATGCCGATATCGATCCCTGGCATGTCTTCTGCGGCCCAAGCGAACACATTGAGCTCTGTCTTTAGTGGCTCGCGGAGGTTGGCTCCAATCTCAAGGCATTGTTCCGGAGAGGATTCGTCGAGGCAGATCAAAATGACCGGTTCGCATGTCGGTTTGCGCTTCTCTTCTAGGGCTTCGAACCGGTTCGCGCTTCTCTTCTAGGGCTTCAGCCCTTTGAGATTGCCAGAAGACTTCCGAGTCTCGTTCCGGGCTTTCTCATCGAGAGTCAGCTTTCTTTTCTTTTTATGGGAAGTTTCGATCGCCAAGTTCTCTCGTTTTAGCTCGGCGGCGAAACATACTTGCGACATCCTGCGGTCTCCTTGTATAGTTTCGACTCCACGAGGGGTTGGAAACTTAAGGCACAGATGGAATGTCGAAGGGATCGCTCGCATGGAATTCAGCCATGGTGTACCGACGATCGCGTTGTACGATGTTGGGCGGTCGATGACTAAGAATTCCGTGACTTTGGTGATGCTCCCGGCTTTAACAATGAGGTCGATCGAGCCAAGAGTCATAGTAGCATTTCCCAAGAGTCCAAATATCGGGCTGGGTCTTTCCGTAACGGCACACAGATCGATCTCCATTCTTTCGAGGGTGCTTTTGTAGATAATATTGCCCGAGCATCCGGTGTCGACCAACACTCTCGCTACGTCGATGTCCTGGATCGGCAGCTCAATGACAAGGAGATCGTTGTGGGGTTTGGCCTGATCGGCCGTTGCCCGGTCCTTGAAAGAAACGACATCGTTAGCTGCTGGAGCGTACATCCTGTGTCTTTTATCGTTTAGCGATTTTTGAGTTAGAGAATTCGTCACCCCCCCCCCTCCTTCTAGCGCCAAACTGTGGGAACCGAAATTCACACCGTCGATTATAATAAATAATAATGGAGGAAAACCGAGTGAACCCGTTTTTCCTTGAAGGTCCGAATTCTCTGCGTAACCACTTTAGAACAATAAAAAGATAGATAATCGCTCAGAGGCGCTTTATTGAATGGTATGAATACAAGATTTCTCCGAGAGGAGTAGAGATATGCTAACTATCAAAACAACAGGAGAAGAGGCAGCCAAGACGTCCTAAGCCTTGCCGTTCTAGTCTATTCACCTAAGCCCTAAGTTCTCTAAGCTAGCAGGAGTTCTCTAAGTCTAAATTATCGGATCCTTTTTCTTCTGCTCCTGCTCACCTTATATAGTCGCTCTAGGTCGGTGACCCATCCTTCGCCTTCGGGCCAAAGTCTATCTCTTTCGGGCATATTCCATTTTTCGTCGATCTTGATAGTTATCCTCGAATCTTTACATTTATCTTTGGAAACTTAGCATTTATCGTATTTCTACGAGTTAGGACAAACCGTCATAACTTTTATGGGCTCGAATCCCTTCTAAGAGCGTAGATGGGCCTCTAGACCAGTCTGGATCCTTGCGGACCGTTCTTAGGCCTTTTGGCGTTTATACGATTTCTCGGTTTTGGTCATAAAACTTTGAGAATAACTTTAATCGAATCGAAACGAAACGAGAAGTATATGGTCCCGAAGGTCGGATATCACAGCTATACGGAAGATACGGGAGTCGAAGTAAGTCGGACAGGCCAGGATCAGGTCGAGCTCGCCGTCCGGGCGACCCAACTCGCCGGCGAACACAACCACGCGACGGTTCAGCTCGCCGGCGAGCTGACCGGCGCGATGGCTGAGCTCGCCGGGCGAGTGCAACCACTCGGCGGTTCAGCTCGCCGGCGAGCTGGCTTTTGTGCAGGATTCACCTCCGATCTTTCTTTCAGTGAATGTTTTGCGAGAAATCCGTGAATAAGAAAAATCATAGCCGTTGATTTCGAAATAACCGTTTTTGAACCCAACAAGCCCGAAGGCCTAAAAACGGCCCGAGAGGATCTAAACGTGTCTAGAGGCCAATCTACGATTTAGAAGGCACCTGAGCCCAATGAGAGTTATGACGGTTTATCCTAACTCGCAGAAGTAGGATAAACGTTAAGTTTCCGAAGATAAATATCAAGACTCGAGGATAACTACAATGATTGACGAAAAATGGAATATTCCCAAAAGAGATAAACTTGGGCCCAAAGGCAAAGGAGTAAATGGGCCACCGACCTAAAACAACTATATAAGGAGAGCTGGAGCAGAAGAAAAGGGATCCGAGAATTTAGACTTAGAGAACTCCTGCTAGCTTAGGGAACTTAGAACTTAGGTGGTTAGACTAGCAAGGCAAGGCTTAGGACGTTTTGCCGCCTTTCTGTTCTGCTTTTGTCTAGTTAGCATATCTCTACTCCTCTCGGAAAAGTCATGTATTCGTACTATTTCATTAATAAAACGCCTCCGAGTGACTATTTATCTTTATCTTGCTATCTATCTTTTTACGTTCTGAAAGTGATTACGCAGAGAATTCGGACCTTCGGAGAAAATCGGGTTTTCTTGGTTTTCCTCCATACTTATTCATTAAAATCGACAGTGTGAATTTCGGTTCCCACAGTAAGACTTGAATCTGATCCAAGAGCCTCTGAATGATTATGAGGCTCCTGAGTGAATGTAGCAATCTTGCTCCTCAAGTCTTCAGCACGCGCTTCATCAAAGAAATTGCATTAGAATTCTTTCTTTATGTCGCTCCAGGATTTAAGAGATCCTGGTTGTAACTGCGTGAGCCAGTGCAGAGCTTCTCCAGCAAGTGAATATCTAATAAGTAGTCCTCAAAGACTCCCTCGACTTTAATAGCAGAAATCAGATACTCGAACCTCTCCAGATGGTCCATAGGATGCTCGTGGGATAGTCCATGGTAGGGTAGCTGTCCCACAAGTGTGTAGTACTGCGCTTTCAACTCAAAATCCCTCAAAATGGTGGGAGGAAGGATGGCTGATCTGTTGGTGTAATAGCGATCTGGACGGTTGTAGTCAGCCAACATCCTGGGTTACGCAGCCTCATCTACAGGTAAGGTAGTACCTGTAGTAGTAGCATCAGGCTCAGGGATTGCAGCCCCCTGAGCATCTATTCTCTGACCTGCTGCATTACGCAGATGACCCTCCTGGTCATG
>NC_027751.1:23428319-23439493 GCF_000695525.1 Brassica oleracea var. oleracea | reverse complement strand
GAGATGGAAAGTCGATCGATGTCGGATAAAGGGTATCGGTCGACGGAAGGTTTGTGTTGTCGATCGACATGGGTGAGCGAGAATTGGTCGACAGGACTGGTGTCTGGGTCGACGGTGGTTGAGCAGAATCGAGCGACACGGAAGTGTTGTTGTCGGTCGATAGGGAGCGCGCTTCCTTACGGATCGTGCGTTCCAAACTTGCAGGATCTGGTGAGAATATCAGTTGGGATTCCTTGTTGCTTCTGCTACTGATGGGCATGTACCTGAAAATCCAAGAAAAAAAAGTAAAAAATTTCTGTCAGAATAACTTAACAAAAATTAGAAAATAGGCGATCAAAGCTCCCCGGCAACGGCGCCAAATTTGATACCACTCAAATTACCCTAAGGAGTGATTTATACTCTCTCAAATAAGAGGTCGAGTTGTAGTACTTAGGGATCGAATTCACAGGGAGCTAGGGAACCTAGAGATTCTAATATGATTTGTTAAGCAAGATGTTTTGGAGTTTAAAAAGTAAATTGCAGTTTTATATTGAACAAGTGTTTGTTCAATAGCAGGTTTTTGGGGTTTTGGTGCTTAAAAAGGAAATAGCTAGACTTAGGGTTTTTATTCAGGAAAGTTGGAATTATAATCCTATAGATGTCTAATGAATTGCATGCATGATAATGTAAAGCTCAACTATTTGATTAACAAGTCTTTTGGCTCTCGCGAGCATTGACTTGTTGTCTATTTACTAGATCTATGATCTCAACTCTCGTTATATTGATCTATAGAAAGTGTCGATCGATATTCCAATGGGCGTATCGATCGATACACCTTTTGCACCGTCGATCGATTATTCAAGTGTGATATCGATCGACGCGCTCTAGTCAAGCTTTATGCGCAGGTTGAATGAATGCTTACTAAGCTCACTAGATTAGCTCCCGCCATGCTCATAGCAAGAAACATAGCTCTATTAGAATGGTTTCAGATTGAGAATTAAGCTATGGCTTGTATCAATCAATCAAAGGGCAGGTTCTAAGTAGCTAATCTAGACACAGGCATTAATGAACAATCCTAAAGATGATTATCACAACTCAGCAATCTGTAGTTGGGGCTAATCCCTCATCATATATGAACCCTAAACCTAACAGGTGGATCTATTCAAGCATGAAGTTGTCACAGAAAATCATAGATGATTAGATATAAAAAGCAATAGATATTAAAACCAAAGCCAATGGAGTTCCAGGAGGACTCTGAAGGAGTTCTCCTTTCTCTCCTAACTAAGAACAACGGAAATAAAAGCTCTCTGTCTCTAGCATGGCGGCAAAGCTTATAATTAGGGTAAAACTCGTCAGGGGCAATCTTGTAAAATATTGAAATCTTGAGCTTCAAGTCGGCTGTGACCAAACGGGCTTCCTGCGTGCTTTGCTGTCGATCGACATCATGGCTTGTGTATCGATCGATTCTAGCTCTTCAATATCGACCGATAGTCGATCTCGATGGTCATCTCGGGTGCTTGCTCCAAATATCTCCAAAATGGTTCAAAATCATCACTTATCTGCAAAGCATTCCTGATCTTATAAATATAAAAAATAGACTCTATAATAATATAATTATTAGTAAAAACACTTATAAACTATGGATGAAAATGGGTCAAAACCAAAGTCTATCAAGCGTAAGAGTTCATAAAATGCGTATTGTAGTAAAAGTTTTAAAAAGCTCGAGTACAATAATGCATGTTTTAAAACGTGGGAGTATACGAGTATACGTACCCACTCCTCCCCCCCCCCCTTTTAGAGAGGGGGATAGCTGAACTCGTCTATCGACGAGCTGCCTACGTACCCCTTCAGAGGATCAAGCCATCTCGTAGTTCTATTTTATGCCGCGAGTGTTTCTACTCGGCGGTTGGTGCTGTGTTGACCGCCTTAATCATGGTGACTGTGGCAGGATCAACGTCTTTGTCCGGATTTTCTTTTCCGGTTGAGTGACAGCGTTGACTTCGGAATTAGGCTGAGTTTCGATATCCGAGGCGTTTGCTTCAGCAGACAATGTCGAGTTGTGTTTCTTTGAAGTGTTTTCGGCCGAAGGCTGAGCTAACTTCGTGCGTTTGCGACTTACCATCGTGGTAGTTGTAATTTGTCTTAACTTATGCTCTGCGAGAAAGCGAAGTCGCGACTGCTTTTCACAACCCCAGATGGCTGCGACCGCGCTCTGGGTCGGGAATTTGATGCCCAGATGATATGTAGACGGAACGGCTTTCATGGCGTTCAGCCATGGGTTTCGCATGATCACATTATAGATGGCAGGATGATCGACCACCGCGAAGTCGACGATCTTTGTGACTTCTGTATGATGAGATCTATGACGAGCGGATCGCAATGAGGTTGATCGATTCCGCCGGCTTCCTCTTCCGTGAAAATTATCGATTCGCTTTGACCATCTCGGGGAGGAGACCATGTAGGCCAATTTTCACTTGACTCGGCCTTTCGCTGGTAGGCTTTGATGGCCGAGACCGTGTCGTTGCAGTATTGTGATCCTCCGATGATCATGTTTACTCTGCGACGATTGTTATGGATTCCTTTGTTGTCCGATCTCCTTCCGCGTTTATCCCCTGCTTGATTTCTCCGAGGAGAATTTTCTGCGGGTAGATGAGATCTTTAACGCTAGTTACTTCGGAGAGCTCTCCAGCTAGTAGCTTCGCGGCCAGTCTCGCTCCCAAGACTTTGCAGGTAGTCGTCGAGTGTCCACGAGTCTGGTGTAACTCGCAGAAGGTGTTTTCGTCATATCATGGATTACGAGTCCATGTATTGCCCGAGGTTCTGCCTTGTTCCGAACTGACTGCGTAGTTATGCGCTCCTTGGAGTTCTTCCCCCTCGTGATGGACGTACTTGTCGTTACGAGGGTTTTTCTTTTTAATCTTTTGGTCTGCATCTTTCGAGGACGTCTTTGCGGGCTTATGTTTTTGCGACAGAACTTTGGTTTCTTCCTCGATTATGATGTAGTCCATTGCCTTGTGAAGGGCGTCTTGTATCGTTCGTGGTTTGTCGAGGGTTATCCATTTTTTGAATTTTGACTTGTACCAGAGCGTTTTTCTGAGTGCGTCTATAGCCACCTTGTCGCTTATCCCGCTAACCCTTGACAAACCAGCTTCAATCGGCTTATGAACTCGCGGAGAGGTTCGTCCTCTTTCTGGGATAGACTCCAGAGATCGACATCGGATGTTTCTCTGTCTATGAACAGAGAATACTCTTTGGGAAATTCGGATGCGAGCTGGCGGAAACTTCCGATGGAGTTTCGCTTAAAGCGTGCGAACCATTCGAGCGCCACTCCTTCCAGATTATCGACGAACATACGGCAGTAGCCGGCGTCTTTTTCGCTCTCCTTCAGTCTGGCCTTTCCCATCGTGATGTGGAAGGCTTGAAGATGCGATTTAGGATCAGTCGTACCATTATATATTGGTACTTTGATTTTTCCCGGGTCAGATACCTTGGTATCAGAGACGCGAGCAGTGAACGGTGTTTTCCGAGCTCCCTCAAGTAATCTGTCGATCTCTGAGGCAGCGCTGGTAGCATGATGGATCTAGGATTTCACGGCCCTTACTTTTGATGCAGTTTTAGTTATGTAATCGCGAAGGTCGCGTATGTCTGATTTTTCGCCAGCAGCTTTCCGAGCTTGTCGGCGTTTGCTGCGAGTAATCTCGGTTTTTTTTTCAGCTAACTCCTCTTGTTCGACCCAGTAGAGATTTTCCTCTTCTTCCGTCATTGGTTTATCGAAAGGAGAGTCTTCCCGAGCTGAACGGCTTCTGGTTCTTCTCGGATGTATGTCAGCGTCCTCTTTTGTATCTTCGGAAACGTCGCTGGGATCTAAGTTGACAGGCTCGACTTCATTGACATTTGTGTCCCTTGCGGGACGTAGAGGGTTTTCAGAGTTCCGTTCCTCGGCAAGGGATATTTCGCTGGGGTTTTGACCCGAAGGGCGTTCCCGCGACGTTCTAGGCCTGTCGAGGGGAGTTGTGAAGTCGAATCTTTTCCCGCGAATCTTTGTTGTTCCGCGGGGATGGATTTCTCGAGTCCTTGTTGTTAAGGTTTCAAACTGTTTTGGCAAGGTGTTCACGAGCTTATCATGTTCTTCCGACCTTTTTCATAGGTGGCGAACATCTTTTAAAACTCCTCGAGCGTTTCGGCGTTGGCTGGTGCGTTGGCCGCGGAGACATCTGCCGCTGGAGTGTTGAGATTGGTGTTGCTTCCTCCGTTGAGAGGAGTCTGCAGGTTATTCGTGTCGTCAGTTGTCATGTCTGGTTGAGCGTCTTGTGGCTGAGAATTAGATTGATCTGTAACCCCCCCCCCCCCTTCTAGCGCCAAACTGTGGGAACCGAAATTTGCGCTGTTGATTTCCGTTTAAATTAGGAAAGTTAGGAAAACCCTAATTAATAATTGCTTCGTGCCTACGGATTTTGTTGTGTTAAAATACAGACAGGAACCAAAAGACCCCCTCATTCTGGGTCGGCCATTCCTAGCTACGGCTGAAGCGATCATTGATGTGAAAGAAGGACGAATAAATTTAAACATCGGGTATATCTCGATGATCCTTGATATGGAAAAGCTAATCAAGCGACCCTTGATAGATGACCAAGCCTTCTATGTGGAAGAAGTTTCTGAGCTGGAAAAGGAATCTTTCATAGACATGTGCTCAGACGACCCCTTAGAAAATGCTCTTACCCATGTAGAAAGGGAGATCTTCAGCATAGATAACAGGACAGACGATTACGTGCGACTGATGGATGCAAGTACCGAGGTTGCGAACATCGAAGAAGATGATGACTCAAACATTATCATCGGTCGATACCTCAGGGAAGCCGTCGATCGACAACCATCTTCATTATCTAATTGGTCTAAAGACAAGGCACCAAAAGTTGAATTAAAACCCCTCCCAGTGGTCTTAAATATGCATTTCTTTATGACCAATCCTATCCTGTTATTGTCAATGCTAATCTCACTAGCGGAGAACTTGCGTTATTATTAAATAAACTACGCAAGTACAGGAAAGCAATCGGGTATTCTCTCGATGATATTCCTGGTATTTCTCCTGATCTCTGCATGCATCGTATTCATTTGGAAGACGACGTAAAAACGTCGGTAGAACAATAAAGGAGATTAAACCCGAATCTAAAAGAAGTAGTCAAAAAGGAAATCATTAAACTCCTATATGCTGGAGTTATCTATAATATTTCGGATAGTAAATGGGTAAGCCCCGTACATGTTGTACCCAAAAAGGGAGGTATTACAGTAGTGAAGAACTCATCCCAACCCGTACTGTTACTGGACATAGGATGTGTATCGACTATAGGAAATTAAATGCCGCTACTAGGAAAGATCACTTTCCCCTGCCCTTTATTGATCATATGCTGGAGCGTTTAGCCAATCACCAGTATTATTGTTTTCTTGATGGATATTCCGGATTCTTTCAAATTCCCATACATCCGGATGATCAAGAAAAGACGACCTTTACATGCCCCTATGGAACATTTGCGTATCGTAGAATGCCATTTGGTCTTTGTAATGCTCCCGCCACTTTCCAACGTTGCATGATGTCAATCTTTACAGACATGATCGAGGACTTCATGGAAGTCTTTATGGATGACTTTTCAGTCTACGGATCAAATTTTAAGAGTTGCCTCGATAATTTATGCAAGGTATTGGAAAGATGCGAAGAAAAGAACCTTGTCCTAAATTGGGAAAAATGCCATTTTATGGTTAACGATGGCATCGTATTGGGACATAAGGTTTCCGCCACTGGTATAGAGGTAGATAGAGCTAAAATCGAGGTAATGACCGGTCTACCAGCACCCAAAAATGTAAAAGACGTGCGAAGTTTTCTCGGACACGCAGGATTTTATAGGAGGTTTATACAAGATTTTAGCAAAATCGCTAGACCTTTAAATAACCTCTTGTGCAAGCAAGTAAAGTTCGACTTTATCCCAGAATGCATGAAAGCTTTCGATGATTTAAAAAAATCCCTTATAACTGCCCCCGTCGTTCAAGCCCCCGACTGGAATCTCCCTTTCGAGATAATGTGCGATGCGAGTGATTTTGCGATAGGAGCAGTTTTGGGCCAAAGGAAAGATTAAAAGCTGCATGCCATCTACTATGCCAGTCGTACGCTTGATGAAGCGCAACAGAATTATGCAACAACAGAAAAAGAACTACTGGCCGTAGTTTATGCATTTGAAAAATTCCGTCAATATTTAATTGGCACACATGTGATAGTTCACACTGACCACGCTGGATTTTACTACTCCAAGAGTTTGATATTGAAATTAAAGACAAACGAGGAGTAGACAATGGAGTCGCTGACCATCTTTCTCGAATCAGAATAGAGGATAACGTCCCAATGCACGATTTCTTCCCAACCGAGAACGTTGCACACATAGGCACATCTTTCGTAGGTCAAATATCTCTCACTTCCAATGAGACATCGATCGATGCGAAAGAAAACATATCGATTGATTTAAGTAGTGATGCATCGATCGATAACGACGGTATCACAACGCCTCGATTCCTTAGTAACCACATTCACAGCACCTCGTCTATAAAAATAAATACTGACATAACGGTTAACATTGCGGGTGATAAAATAAATCTCACACCTGATGAAGAATCGCAACGTGAGGTGCACGCAATTGGTAGAAACTCAAAAGATCGACTCTGGTATGCTGATATAGTCAATTATTTGGCAGCCGAAGTCGAGCCTGAAGAACTCAAGGGATATATGAGGAAGAAATTCTTCAGAGACGTTAGGAGATATCATTGGGATGAACCATACCTCTACAGGCATTGCTCTGATGGGATATACAGACGATGCGTATCCGAAGCTGAAATTCCGGACATTATATACCAATGTCATGGATCTGACTATGCAGGACATTTCGCCACCTACTAAACAGTTTCAAAAATCCTTCAAGCAGGATTCTGGTGGCCGACGACTTTTCGCGATGTCCATGCATTTATAACACAATGTGACGGATGCCAAAGACGAGGAAAAATCAGCAAAAGAGACGAAATGGAACAGAAGTTCATTCTGGAAGTAGAAGTCTTTGATTGCTGGGGGATAGATTTCATGGGTCCTTTCCCATCCTCATACGGAAACAAGTACATACTAGTCGCTGTAGACTACGTATCCAAATAGGTTGAAGCAATAGCTTCCCCAACCAATGACGCATCTGTCGTTATTAAGCTTTTCAAGAGCATAATCTTTCCACGGTTTGGAGTTCCTAGAATAGTCATCAGTGACGGTGGAACCCATTTCATCAATAAGGTCTTTGATGGATTACTTAAAAAGAACGGTGTTCAGCATAGAGTAGCTACTCCCTACCACCCACAAACCAGTGGACAAGTAGAAGTCTCTAATCGGCAATCAAAGAAATTCTAGAGAAAACTGTAGGAATTTCCAGAAGGGATTGGTCTAGGAAACTAGATAATGCACATTGGGCCTACAAGACTGCCTATAAGACACCGTTGGGAACAACACCATTCCACCTCCTTTATGGCAAATCCTGTCATTTACCAGTCGAACTGGAACATAAAGCAGCTTGGGCCACTAAACTTCTGAATTTTGATATAAAGCCTGCTGCTGAAAGGAGACTCATCCAGCTTAACGAGCTTGATGAAATCAGACATTTAGCCTATGAGAATTCGAAACTATATAAAGAAAGGACTAAAGCATACCACGATAGGAAGATCTTATCCCGACACTTTGAACCGGATGATCAAGTCCTTCTTTATAAATCTCGGCTAACGTTATTTCCTGGAAAGCTTAGATCTCGTTGGTCTGGACCATTCACAGTAACAGACGTAAAACCCTCCAGAGCCATAACTCTAAAAAGTGATAAAGGGGATGAGTTTACAGTGAACGGCCAACGAGTGAAACATTATTGGGCAAAACCACCAGCGAATCAGCCAATTATTCTAAGAACCCCTGATAACTAGTTTATTCAGGAAGTCGAGCTAAAGACTTTAAACTAAAGCGCTGAATGGGAGGCAACCAAGTTTCTAAAAAAAAAAAAAAAAAATTAAAAAAAAATTAAAATTATAAAAATATATAAAAAAATATATATATAAAAAAAAATTTCTCGTAATTTTATTTATATCTATATTTATATCTTGCTATTTGTAAAATATTAGGAGTAATAGAAATTAGGAGAAGTTCATTTGGAGAAATATCGATCGATGTGGATGTTCTGCTATCGATCGATGTGGTTGTTCTGCTATCGATCGATGCGGACATAGCGAGGGTTAACCTCATTTAACTCGACATCTGCCTCTTTCTCCTCTCATTCACAAAACCCTAACGAAATCAAAACCTCTCTTTTCTCTCTCGATTCTCGACGGATTTCTTCCGTTTCTTGCCCTAATCCACTCCATTTCTCATTCTCTATATGTTTAGTTCATTCACTCACCTGATCTACAAGGTTTGACTTTGAAATTCTCTTTTATTAGGAATTTTTTTGAGTTGAGTTTTGAGATGAACTAGAACTTATGATTAGGCGTGAAATTGGGATGGGTTTGAAGTTTCTAACGATTATCTAGTGTTAGGATTGTGAATCTTATGCTGTTGATACCTTGAAAGTATGATTTGGACTTGAGTGATTTTTGCAGGTTTCGCAATTCGACATCGATCGACGCTAACTCTATAGCATCGATTGATATCCTTATTACCGAGTAACCCTTAATGACATATATCGATCGATGTCTCATATACTTCATCGATCGATATCGAAATATATCGATAACACTATCTCACTCCTACTCTCTTTTCTGTTTGTTTTCAGATGAGCTCAGACGCAGCCGCAGAGAGACGAGAGAGGAGGATGAAAAGGAGATTCGACGAAGCTAGCAGCTCCGTACAGCACCGCGACCCTTGGCCTCATGACGACAAAACACCCATCGACACAGTCCAGGCGTTTGCTGACCCGAAGAAAGCGGTCAACAGCAAGGAGTGCATCAAACGCGTGCTCAAAGACGAGTGGGACAACTACGACAGCTTGTTCTACAATACATGGCTTGGCGTCTCTATCGAGCCCACACGGTTCATCGATCCACACATCTTCCGGAAGCTACAGATCGAGACATACATCGAAGAGATGATCACGCAGCTCGGACTTGGCACCATGGCCACTCGCGCATACGATCTCAACGTCGACTTGGTTAGACAGTTTATGGCCACAGTCGAGTTCACCTAGAGCACCTTGAGGGTGAGGGTAGCAAGAGATGGTACACTGACCTTCTTCGCCAGGGGGATTCGATACAGGATCTCCATCCCCGAGCTCTGCCGCATCTACGGTTTCGATGAGACTGCAACCCCGAGCAAGCTCCCACCCTTCCTAGGCCTCAAGAGTTTCTGGGAGATAATCGGCACGGGAGCGTGGAACTCAGAATCCGCCACGCAGACAGATATCCGTCACCCTACCCTCCGGTACTTTCTACGAGCTTTTGCAAACACGTTGGTTTGCAAGATGGAGCCCAACAAGGTGAGGATACATGAGCTTACACTACTCTTCTGTGGAGTGAACGGCTTGGTGGACCTGACTCATCTCGATGAGAACAACGACGTGGTGACTCCAAACCTTGGAGCCATTTTTGCTGCGCATTTGGTGGAATTGAAGAAAAAGCCCTTCACGGGCAAGGGCAGGAAGAAGGAGACGGTTTGGAGTTTGCTGACACCGATCTTTGAGTATCTAGGCATCCGCCTAGACCCGAGTACAGCCGACCGCTCCCACCGCTTCATGGACGAGCCACACCGGATGAACTCAGGTTGGCTCAAGGAGGAACTCCTGTGGAGTTTCAGGATCGGGAACCAGCACCGACTACTGCAGATGCCGAACAGGACGATCACAGACTTTGATTACAGTGTCGACAGACTCCGGTTCATGCCCGATGCCCAGCTCCTCCGCGATCTTCCGGCCATTCCGCGCAGACCTCCCAGAGTGCGTCGAGCCAGAGCCACACAGGGACCACCAAACGCACCTCTTCCTGATTTACCGCATATACCAGACATCCCTATGCGCGATCAGGGGGACTTTCAGAGGGTAGTTGTGGATGTTCTACGTGCCATATGGGCTAGAGTATCTTGCACTAGCAGGAGGACCATCAGAGCTCACTCACCAGCCGCAGCAGGACGTTCCAGGAAGCGCAGAGATCCCTCATCCGAGAGCGACGACGAGATCAGCGAGGACACCGACTAGTCCTTCCATTTCTATCTCTTTCCCTTATGAACTTGTTTTTCTATTTTTCGAACTTGTAGGATTTATATTTTAGACATATCTATGTTTTATGTTTGAGACTATTTATTTATTCATTTCTTATGTTTGGAGTGTCTAATAGAGCTAACCACACTGACAGATCAAACGAGTTAGATTCCAGACATGATGCAGAATTTTCTGTTCTTCGCCATCGATCGACACGGAGTGGATGGTATCGATCGATGTTCGGGACAGATAGGTACGACACCTTTCCCTAACATCTCAAACATCTAACTTTGCTTATCACCACCATTGGACACTTTACACCTAGACGGTGTAATTTAAGTCTGGGGGAGGTAGTACTAACACCATCTTCTTGAGTTTTGCAAAATCTTTTCAAAAATAATTTTATTGAGTCAAGAAGGGGACCATGAACTTATGATTTTTACTTGAATGTTAACCTCCAACACTAACCTGACACTATTGCTTGTCTTGGGGCTTGGTATACGTGGGATCGGATTCTTCAAACATGTCTGGAAGGTAAAGCCTTATGTAGATTTATTTATCACATTTTCTCTCTCTATTTCGACCCTAGAGTAGTTATTTAGTTATCCAAAAAAAAAAAATCGAAATTTATTATTTAAATAGGACTTAGGATTTAGTTAGGTGGAATCCGAACAGGACTTGGTGGCTACAACCATTAAGGTTTGCTCCATAAGGATTCCAACAAAAAAAAATCGAACGGGACTTGGAGGCGGCAATCTTCAAGGCTCGCTTCACAAAGAATTCTTGGATATAGGTCAAAAAGAAGTGAACAGGACTTGGTGGCAACCACCATTAAGTCTTGATTCATGGAAGCCTGCCTAATCTTGGTCAATGATCTTGCAATATAAGCAGACTTGACTCAAGAGAGAAATTAGAGAGAAAGAAATTAGGAACTAACTTTTACCTGCAGTT
>NC_027751.1:23427931-23428263 GCF_000695525.1 Brassica oleracea var. oleracea | reverse complement strand
AAAGCCTGCACTTTTATTTATGCTAAGAAATGAGGTTGGACAAGGAGAATGTCAGATAAGATTTGCTAAGTTGTGGCTAGATGAATTTGGTTGTTAAGCTAGGATATTGCATGAAGTGCTTTGTGATTAGGACCTTTTTAGATGTGGATTGCAATATTGTAGAGGTGATGACTTCTATGTTTTAAATCTGTGAGTACCTGATGTTTTCAAACCTCTTTCAGAGAGACTGTCCGTTTGTTTTGCTTGAGGACAAGCAAAAGGATAAGTCTGGGGGAGTTGAAATACCATGAATTTCACCCATTTTTAGTCATGGTATATAAGTGTTTTAAGAT
>NC_027751.1:23424887-23427855 GCF_000695525.1 Brassica oleracea var. oleracea | reverse complement strand
ACGCTTTGGAGTACTTTTACGCGTACAGCATCGATCGACGCTTGAAGAGCAATATCGATCCACCAGAGCCAATTAAAATCGATCAATGACCGTTGAGAGCCACCGATCGATGTTGGATCACCCGAGGATTAACCACGAAATTAGAAGATTTCATTTCCTAAAGGTTTATTAATTGCAACCTAAGCCCTTAGCCGCCTGTGAGGCTATATGTACTAGTGTTTTGTATCATTTTAGAGGCAGACTTGCCTAAAGACCTAGTTTGGAGAGAAGCATTTTGGCTACCATTAGAAGAGCTTAGGATTGGAGAGATAGATCTGAGACTGCATAATAGAGAAGATCTTGAACTCCTTTATTTCTATTACTCTTACTTTCTGCGTTTAATATTTCATTTGAGTTTTATTCAAACCATCATCACTTTGTCTCTCATGAATATGTCTGAGTAAACCCATTTGCTAGATTTAGGTTTCTCATAAAGGTTGAAAGTATGTGTTGCTAATAAGACTGTTAAAAATGTGTTTTGATTGTTCTTTCATGCTTGTTGAGCTTAGTGCTACAATTAGGGTTGATCACCCTCATTTTAGATCTTAGGATTAATTGAGATGACCAACCGTTACCCTCAATACCTGAAATAACCAGCGTGATCTAACTGACTAGATAACAACGAGAGTTGGTCTAGAAGGTTAGAGAACAGATTCAAACCCGTTCGCAAAGCTTGCTAGAAGAACCGTCGATCGACGCGGCTATCGTTGTGTCGATCGATTGTTTGAAAGGTGTATCGAACGATGTGCATAAGGTCACATCGATCGACTCTTTCTCGTGATCAATAGACGAAAGTTGAGATCCGAGATCTAGTAAAGAAAACCTATCTGGTTTACCATTGTTTGAGTTCAAAAACCATCAAACCCTTTAGCCTAAACTAAGTTGCATGCTTTTCGTACCTGAGAATTTGCCTAAGTCTAGCTGTTTTTCCCATCCTTAAAACAACTTCAACTTAAACCGCCGAACAGTTACCTTGTTCGACTCATCATTTACTGCTTTTAAACAAATAAACCTCTTAGTCTCTCTTTATTTCTAATCCCTTAGATCTGTTGAGTAATCCTAGAGTCCTTGTGGATTCGATCCCTAAGTACTACATCTGAACCTCTTATTTGAGAGAGTAATTCACTCCTTAGGGTAATTTGAGTGATATCAGTCATTTTTGCAAGGTCTGAACATGCTTGGCTCATCCCTTGAGACAAGCCACAGGGAGGCCATGGTTTATCGCTCAAGGCAGAGAAAGCGGAAAAAGACCTTGCACATGTTCAAAATGAAATTTTAGAGCGAGATTCAAAACTTGCTAAGGATCATTCCAAGGCCGTCCGTCAAGCGGAAAGGAGAGGTAGGAGAGAGATTGTCGAGATGATGAGAAACCGTGCTTCTCAGTTCAAAGCCGAGTATGGAAACCTTAAGTAGGCTTATTCCTCGGTGGGCGATTTTCGCAAGTGTCGTGGTTCAGATGGTACCCTCTGGAAGACGCAGGCGGACGACTTTGTTTTCAAGGATGAGATGGAACCCATGAAAGGTGGCATGAATGATCATGCCCATGCTGAGGCGCTTATTTCCTCCATCGATGGGAGGATTCAGGGATCCTGGGATCCCATCCCGGTTTCTCCCGATACGGAGGAGGTCGCGACCGAGGTTGCTGGTTATGATGAGGAAGTGGATTGTCCCGCGGATGCATTCGGAGCTTCCATGTCCGGGGGTTTTAACTTTGATCTGTGAGAATCGAAGTTAGCATTTGACGGGAAGAGGTTTCCCCCTATCTTGTGTTTATGGCCGAGTGTGGCCTTTATTATCTGTATCTGGCCGAGTGTGGCCTTTATGCAAGACTTTGTGTGGGCCTGTTTGGCCGCTTTGTTTTTATCGGGACTCGCCGTTTGGTGGCTTCGAATCCCTACCGCTTTGCGGTTTTATATATGATGAATATTTATCGAACTACTTTGTTCTGAATATGTCTGAAATAAATATGAGTGTAGTCTCATATTTAGTTCTAGCGAGACGCTCAATCTGTTGGTTTGCTCGAGATGTGAATTTCATAAAAGTCACATATTTATTTTTACGAAGTTTCGTGAACGTTAAGATATGGACGGAGAGACATGTTTTAAGATCTCTTATCACTTTTTAGATATCATGTCTTGAGATGTTAAAGACCAGTGTACTGGGTTTAGGGCAAGACCTCTACTTTCGGTTTTAAGGTTTATGCGGTGATTAGCCGGCTATCGATTTTCCTGTTGCGATTTCAACCTGATTCATACCGATTTAAAGTCCGCGATAGGTTCTCGGCTTATACGACTTGTATGGTGTGAATCGAGCATCTCTCCAGAGACAATTTTTAAGCCAACTTGAAGTGCTTGATCAAAATTTCGGATTTTTTATATAGCGCGCTTTTATTCTTGTGTCGGATGTTTGAGGATCAGAATGATCAGGGTGCGTTTGCTTAAGACGGCTGATGTGTTCGTCGGGGCCAATCGACGAGCATGATGTAAATATTCGTTGAAATTTTATTGTCATGTTTGGACAGTTGTTCGTATAGTTTCGGTTCTAACTTTGGTGACGTCTCGCTGTTATTTCGAAGGCTATACAAATTTTTTAAGTTCTGAAAGGTTTGCGAACGTTTTACGATTAGGACCAGATGCGGCCGTTCACGAGAATTTAATGTTTGTAGAGATTTTTGGGTAGCTGAAGCGTTGACACCACTCAAATTCCCCTAAGGAGTTATTTATACTCTCTCAAATAAGAGGTCGAGTTGTACTACTTAGGGATCGAATTCACAGGGAGCTAGGGAACCTATGGATTCTAATATGATTTGTTAAGCAAAGATGTCTTAAGAGTTTAAAAAGTAAATTGCAGTTTTATATTGAACAAGCGTTTGTTCAATAGCAGGTTTTTGGGGTTTTGGTGCTTAAAAAGGAAATAGCTAGACTTAGGG
>NC_027751.1:23422530-23424095 GCF_000695525.1 Brassica oleracea var. oleracea | reverse complement strand
TCTCGATGGTCATCTCGGGTGCTTGCTCCAAATATCTCCAAAATGCTCTAAAATCATCACTTATCTTCAAAACACTCATGATCTTATAAATATAATAAATAGATTCTATAATATAATAATTATTAGTAAAAACACCTATAAACTATGGATGAAAATGGGTCAAATCCATAGTCTATCAACTCCCCCAGACTTACCCTTTTGCTTGTCCTCAAGCAAAACAAACAGGCAGTCTCTCTGAAAGAGGTTTTAAAAAACAGCAAGGACTCACATGATTTAAAACTTAGAATCATCACCTCTACAATATTGCAATCCACATCTAAGAAGTCCTAATCACAAAAGCACATTATACCATATCCTAGCTTAGCAACCAAATTCATCTAGCCAACAACTTAGCAAATCTTGTTTTTCATTCCCCTATACCAACCTCCTTTCTTAGCATAAAATAAAAGTGAAGGCTTTACCTTGGGAGTATCGTTCACAGGATTCTAAGATTTTCTAACAAGTATCTGGACATGCAGGTAAACATTAGTTCATATCCTCTCTCTCTACTAATTTGCTCTCTTGGTCAAAATCTGCTTATATGCAAGATCATTAACCAAGATTGGACAGGCTTCCATGAATCAAGCCTTAATGGTGGTTGCAACCAAGTCATGTTCACTTCTTTTTGACCTATATCCTATGATTATTTGTGAAACAAGCCTTAATGGTTGTAGCCACCAAATTATGTTCTAATCCTTTACCTATGAAATTCTTATGAAGCAAGCCTTAATGGTTGTAGCCACCAAGTCCTGTTCGAATTCCTTCCTAATAAATCTCCAATATAATAATAATATTTTTTTTTTAAGTATAAAATCTATATTTCGAAAATAGAAAGAGAAAGGGTGATAAATCTATATACACAAGGGTTTACCTTCCAGACTTGTTTGAAGAATCTGATCCCATGTATACCAAGCGCCAAGACAAGCAGTTGTGTCAGATTTAATGTTGAAGGTCAGCTTTGGTTCCTTCAAAACAATCTTAGCAAGAGTGGATAGTTGACAGGTTGATCCACTTTACTATCTTTTATACTATCTGCAATCAGTAAGTCTAGAATGGTGCTAAAGAGTGGTTAGATATCTAGCAAAATCTATAAGTTCATAATCCCTTTCTTGACTCAATAATAACTTAATTTGAAAACATTTTTAATAAGACTAATAAGTAAATAAATATCAGTAAACCTCCCCCAGACTTTAATTACACTGTCCCCAGTGTAAATTCAGTCGGCGCTAATGTGAAAAATAAATCATAAGGACTCAATGTAACAAGTAGGAATGATATACCAGACCGGAATAGATGTCGACCGATGTAAGGATGTTGATGTCGGTCGATGCAGGTAAGGCAATGTCGATCGATGTCGACTTGTTCGCGTCGGTCGATACAGATGGCAATCGTCTACTCGGATTTTCTTTTTGTTTTTTTATGACCTGCAATAATTAAAAAAAAACAACATAAATAGTAAATTAATAAAAACTTAATAAATATTACCTAATAGTGGGTTTCCTCCCACTCAGCGCTTTGTTATAGTC
>NC_027751.1:23419974-23422406 GCF_000695525.1 Brassica oleracea var. oleracea | reverse complement strand
CTTGTTGAACCATGTACCAGTGAAGTCTCTCATTGCTTCATCCCCTCTGCGCCATTTATCCTTCATTGTTGCAGTTGAATTGATGTCTGGTAAGTGCGGCGTAAGTGTCAGCTGAGATCTCCTTTCCATGGTAAGGTGTGTTGGACATGTCGGATGTCGTCTTTGGTACTAGCCGACCTCGGTTTGTTTCACTGTCGATCGATGTTGAATTGTAGGTGTCGATCGATTTGTTGTTGCGTCTGTAGATCGATATCGATGCTTCTAGTCGACACGCAATGTAACTATGAATCTCCACCAACTCCCCTTGTATAGCTTCAACCTTGGAGGTCAATGCACCGATTGTAAGATCCATTGGGAAATAGATGTCATCACATCTCCCATCAAGCCTCGCCTCTGTAGTTTCCAGAGCTCTGTAGATCCCTTCTACCAACTGATCTAGCTCTTCTCTGGTGTGGAAATTCAGTTGAGACTTCTTCGTGTGTGGGTGTGGCGGATTGGTGTCTATCGATGTGTGATGGCGTCTGGCGAGCGATGGTGATTGTCTGTTATCGATCGATTGGGGTTGTCTTCTGTCGATCGATGGAGGTCGAACAATGTCGGTCGCATTCTGAATTCTGGCTATGTCCTTCTACATCTCCTCCTTGCAAGTAGTTAACCAACTGATACTATCATTTAATGGATAGTAGACACCATCAAGCTTCGTCTGGAAAGCTTCTTTGTTCCTCGCGTGTTCACCACAGACTCCATAGAACATCTCATTGATCTCATCTTTTGTGTAGATCTCTGGTACCAACTGTGTCTGTGTGAATGAACTAGCATGTTCAGGAAGACATATGTAGGCTGGTTCATCTCTTGAAGCTCTTTCCAGAAGTCTTCTGATATCCTTGGTGTGAACAGGAATTGTGTGTCCATCTAGATCTCTGGCAAATTCGCGGTCATCTCTGTAGACTTCATACTCATCTTTCTCTTCCCAGTAAAATTTCCTGTTACCATAAAGGTCATAAGCTCTTTTGCCGAATTCTGGCTGTCTGGCGACCGTTGGGACGTCTATGTTGATCAATGGATGGGTTGTATGGTGAGATCGTTGTTTGAAGCTGTTTTCTATGCCACCAGCTGTGTCATAGAACTTCTTTGTAATCTTCTGTTCGCGGTTGCTGCGTTGATGCATGAACAGATTGTCTGCTCCATTGGCTGTCTGAAGGATATCTGCAATATCTTCTCGAGATACGTGTAGTGTGCGGCCGTCTATGGCTTTTGCATAGCCACTAGGGTCCCTGAAAATACCAAATTCGTCTGGAGTTAGATACTGATTATCGAATTTATCTTTTTCGCTCACAGTGGTTTTTGGTATTGGATGGTTGTCGATCGATGTGGTATTGTTGATGCCGATCGATTGTTGAGGAAGATTGTCGATCGATTGCGGATGACGAGTGTTGATCGATTTAATAGAACGAGTTCTTTCCCAAGCAGCTTCTGCTTGAATCTGATCCGTATTATCGCGCTTTTGCATGTTGAGCAGATCCTCGTCTGTGAAACTATCTTGTAGTTTATCTGCTCCTGGTGTAGGTTATTGTTTCTACTGCAAAGCTCTCGTGGTGGTGTTCATCTGCCCAACTACCAATCGAGTAGTCTCCATCTCGCACACAGTTGAAGTTAGTGTCAACCGATTTGTAGTAGGCAGTGTCAGTCGATGCTCGCTTTCGGCATCGTTGTTGAGGTTGAGTGTCGATCGATGGCAAGCTTGTCATGTCGAATGATGGTGCATTCCTTTTCCAAGAGGAATGAGGTAAGAGTTTATCTTCCTCATCAAGGATGGCTCTGTACTCAATGGCTCGTTCCTCCTCGAAGTCTTCATCATACTAGTCCGTATGCATATTTTGTCTTGTGTAAGCGTCAATAGCGGGGCTGTAGTAGTCATTCTCCCAATCATCTGGACTACTATCGACCGATTCGTCATGTGGTACGTTGGTCGATTTCTGGTGACCACCGTCGATCGATGTTGCTGTGTGAGTATCGATCGATTCTGAATATTCAGTTTCGTACTTGTGGGAACCGAAATTCACACCGTCGAGTTTTGTTAATCGGAGGAAAGCCAAGTTAACCTAGCCTTCCTTGACGGTCCCGGTTATCTGCTGGGCCACACACGACACGATCAATGTGAAAGAATAAAATGAAAATAAGCAGAAAAAGAGAATAAGAGGATCTTATTTCCGAATTCGCGTTTGAGCGTGAACAACAAGTAAAGACCTAGGCTACAAGAGCTGTCGGTACGTTCGCTAGTCTAGCGACCTAAATCTAAACTAGTTGAGTCGCAGCTCGATTAGTAAAAACGGAAAAGATGCCTAAATTGCTCTAAATGCTAAGTTGCTCTGATGTGCTCCTTGTCCTCTTCGTCCTATGTCCTCCTTATATACTCCTCCTTAGGTCGGTTT
>NC_027751.1:23417184-23419308 GCF_000695525.1 Brassica oleracea var. oleracea | reverse complement strand
GTCTCGTACTCATCTCCATAGTGGCAAGCTGCAATGATTCCTGGATCATTAATTCTTCTGGAGATCGTCTGTGGCTTCTTGACTGGGATAGGGTCGTAGTGGGCATTAGGATCGATGAGTGTTAGACACAACTGGTTGGTTTGCGAGTTGCACACTGCTCCCACTGTTGACAAGAAAGCTCTCCCAAGTAGTAGAAAAGAGTTCTAGTTTAACTTCATATCCAAGACATGAAAATCAACTGGAACTAGGGCATTACCAATCTGCACCTCTAGGTCTCTCACAATTCCTCCTGAGTTCTTCTAGGAACAATCTACAAAAGTGAACAATTCATGCGAAGGCTCCACTTGCAGACCCAGATGGTCTGTCATAACCCTAGGTAGGATGCTGACTCTGTGTCGCACAAGGCATTTGGGAATTCAATACCTTGCACTGTGCATGGTATTGCAAATTGCCCAGGATCACTCTTCTTCTTCAATGTAATCCTTTTCCTCATCTTTTCTCTAGCTTCACAGAACATTCTCCTAATGTCTTCTTCTTTCTCTCTGGTTTCTTTGAAGAACATCTACAATCTGTGGGTGTAATAAGCTTCTTCGAATAGCTTATGTAGAGGAATCCTGAAGACTCTCTTTTGGAAATTTTCCTTTTCCTTTTCATTAGCCCCCTCTTCAGATGTTTCACCACTTTTTCCTTTCTTCTCCTTAGGGTTCTTCCAGTAGAAACCCTATCATCTTCGGTAGGATCATCTCCATCATCTGAAGGTGTCCTGACAGGCTCCGGTGGTTGTTCTGAAGGTTTAGTTTGGGCCTGAGTGCGTTAAGTAGTGCCACATCTATCTTTGGCATCTGCACTGGGTAGGTGATTGGGGCTCGTCGATCGATAGGCGGTGATGGCTGTTGATCGATATTAGCTTCTGAGTGTCGATCGACGTTGCTGTTGGCATGTCAATCGATTCAGACTTTGTCAGGGCTGGGCGGATGCGGGTGTTTTGCTGCGAACTCCTCGTGAGTTAGAATCTTTATGGCATTGAAAGCCGCGGTTGACTTCGTAGGCGTTGTCGATCGATTCTCTGGTACTCCTATCGATCGATTTGAGTTGGTGTATGTCGATCGATGCTCGGTGGCTGGTGTCGATCGACTCCAATGTGACCTGCCGAAACTCATCAAACTTTCTACCTCGAAGTCGCCTTCTTGCAGCTTCTCTTCCTTCACCACTTGCCAAAATTCATCCTCAATAATGGCATTCACGTGGTTCTTTATCACATCATCCCCTACTCCTCTTGTTGAAGCTTCCTGCCTCCTAATAGCATATCCTGTCTGCACAACCTGTATCTCCATCTTCTTCACATGAGAGCTCAAAGTCTCAAACTTTTTGTTCAGATTGGTGTAGACAGAATCTATCTTCTCATTGAAGTCCAAAGTCATTCGCTGCTGTGCCTCAAGAATCCTATCGAGCATCTCCTCAATCTTACCCTCTTGAGTAGGCGGCGGTGGCTTCTGGTAGTAGGAACTTCCAAAATTCTTGTTGTTGCTGTAGCTGTTGTTGTAGGGTTTCTGGTATTGCGAGTTTTGGTTGAAGTTACTCCTATTTCCATAGGAGTTTCTATTTTCACCCTGGTTTCCTTGGAATCCAGCTCTACCAATGTAGTTTACTTCTTCTTCTTCTGCTCTACCCTCTACAGCTTCTGCATCTTCAACAAAGCTAACCTGCTTCTTGAGAAGCTTGTGAACACTGTCCAGTTTTGCCTTCACCTCATCCATCTGATCATTCCCAAGGATGGTGACAGATCTCTTTATCTTAAAATCAGTGTTCTTGGTGCTGTTGCTGGATGCTAGGTTTTCAATCACCTTGATTTCCTCCTCTGGATTCTTGGTGTTGAAGTTTCCATTGCTGGAAGCATCAAGAGCCATCTGGTACTGCACCGCGATGCCTCTGTAGAAAGTACTGAGTAGTTGTACTTCATTGAATATGTGGTGCGGAAAGTCTCTCTGGTAAGTGTTGGGGTCGAAAACGGTTATCTCGAAATCAACGGCTAAGATTATCATTTTAGCAAATTCTTCATGAAAGACTTCTCGAAAGAAAGATCGGAAGAATACAAATACTTATGGACGAGGGTCTCCGGAAAGA
>NC_027751.1:23415252-23417085 GCF_000695525.1 Brassica oleracea var. oleracea | reverse complement strand
CAGCACCACGGTCACCTCGCCCATGGGCGAGGACGACCATCATCAAGATCACCTCGCCCATGGGCGAGGACAACCAGCACCATGGTCACCTCGCCCATGGGCGAGGACGACCAGCACCATGGTCACCTCGCCCATGGGCGCGGACGACAGCGGTCATCTCGCCCACGGGCAAGCACGATCCGCGCCCGGTTCACCTCTCCCTAAGGCGAGGACAATCTGATCCCGGTCAGTCCGACTCGTTTCGACTCTCGTGTCCTCCGTATAGTTGTGATATCCGACTTTTGGATCATATACTTCTCGTTTCGTCTCGATCAGAGTTACTCTCGAAATTTTACGACTAAAATCGAGAAAATCGTAGAAAAGCCTGAAGGCCTAAAAACGGCCCGACAGGATCTAAACGTGTCTAGAGGCCAATCTACGATTTAGAAGGGACCCGACCCCAATGGGAGTTATGACTCGAGGATAACTTCAAAGATCAACGAAAAATAGATTATTCCCAAAATAGATAAACTTGGGCCCAAAGGCAAAGGAGTAAATGGGCCACCGACCTAAAACAACTATATAAGGAGAGCTGGAGTAGAAGAAAAGGGATCCGAGAATTTAGACTTAGAGAACTCCTGCTAGCTTAGGGAACTTTGAACTTAGGTGGTTAGACTAGCAAGGAAAGGCTTAGGACGTTTTGCCGCCTTTCTGTTATGCTTTTGTCTAGTTAGCATATCTCTACTCCTCTCGAAAAAGTCATGTATTCATACTATTTCATTAATACAACGCCTCCGAGCGACTATTTATCTTTATCTTCCGATCTATCTTTTTACGTTCTGAAAGTGATTACGCATAGAATTCGGACCTTCAGGGAAAATCGGGTTTTCTTGGTTTCCTCCATACTTATTCATTAAAATCGACGGTGTGAATTTAGGTTCCCACAGTAAGACTTGAATGTGATCCAAGAGCCTCTGGATGATTCTGCAGGCTCCTGAGTGAATGTAGCAATCTTGCTCCTCAAGTCTTCAACACGCGCTTCATCAAAGAAATTACATAAGAATGCCTTCTTGATGTCGCTCCAGGATTTAAGAGATCCTGGTTGTAACTGCTTGAGCCAGTGAAGAGCTTCTCCAGCAAGTGAATATATAATAGGTAGTCCTCAGAGACTCCCTCGACACTAATAGCAGAAATTAGATCCTCGAACTTCTCCAGATGGTCCATAGGATGCTCGTGGGATAGTCCATGGTAGGGCAGCTGTCCCACAAGTGTGTAGTACTGCGCTTTCAACTCAAAATCCCTCTCAATGGTGGGAGGAAAGACGGCTGATCTGTTGGTGTAGTAGCGATCTGGACGGTTGTAATCATCCAATGTCCTGGGTTGTGCCTCATCTACAGGTAAGGTAGTACCTGTAGTAGTAGCATCAGGCTCAGGGATTGCAGCCCCCTGAGCATCTATTCTCTGGCCTGCTGCATTACGTAGATGACCCTCCTGGTCATGCAGGTATCCATTGTTGTCCCGAACAAGTATCAAAGGCGCAACCATGTCTCGCGGTTCAGTATCGATCGATGTCTGAGATGGAATGTCAATCGATGTCGAGTGAAGGGTATCGATCGACAGAAGGTTTGTGTTGTCGATCGACAGGGGTGAGCAAGAATTGGTCGACAGGACTGGTGTCTGGGTCGACGGTGGTTGACCAGAATCGAGCGACACGGAAGTGTCGTTGTCGGTCGATAGGGAGCGCGCTTCCTTACGGATCGTGCATTCCAAACTTGCAAGATCTAGTGAGAATATCAGTTGGAATTCCTTGTTGCTTCTGGTACTGCTGGGCATGTACCTGAAAATCCAAGAAAA
>NC_027751.1:23405145-23413973 GCF_000695525.1 Brassica oleracea var. oleracea | reverse complement strand
GGGGGATAGCTGAACTCGTCTTTCGACGAGCTGCCTACGTACCCCTTCAGAGGATCAAGCCATCTCGTAGTTCTATTTTATGCCACGAGTGTTTCTACTCGGCGGTTGGTGCTGTGTTGACTGCCTTAATCGTGGTGACTGTGGCAAGATCAACGTCTTTGTCCGTATTTTCTTTTCCGGCTGAGTGACAGTGTTGAATTTGGAATCACGCTGAGTTTCGATATCCGAGGCATTTGCTTCAGCACACGATGTCGAGTCGACTTTCTTTGAAGTGTTTTCGGCCGAAGGCTGAGCTAACTTCGTGCGTTTGCGATTCACCATCGCGGTAGTTGTGATTTGTCTTAACTTATTCTCTGCGAGAAAGCAAAGTCGCGCCTGTTTCTGACAACCCCAAATTGCAGCGACCCTGCTCTGGGTCGGGAATTTGATGCCAAAGTGATATGTAGACGGAACGGCTTTCATGGCGTTCACCCATGGGGTTCCCATGATCACATTATAAATGGCGGGATGATCGACCACCGCGAAGTCGACAATCTTCGTGACTTCCTTGGCCATGACTGGTAGCTGGATTGATCTGAGAGTCATTGATGTTTCGCCTGAAAAACCCGTCAATGGTTTTGGTATTGTGGTAACTTCCCCGAATTCGATATTCGTCCTTTTGAGAGTGTCGCGGAAGATAACATTAACCGTGCTCCCTGTGTCAATGAGGACTCTTACGACCTCCAGATCTCATATGACGAGATCTATGACGAGCGGATTGCAATGAGATTGATCGATTCCGCTGGCTTCCTCTTCCGTGAAAATTATCGATTCGCTTTGACCATCTCGGGGAGGAGACCATGTAGGCCAATTTTCACTTGACTCGGCCTTTCGCTGGTAGGCTTTGATGGCCGAGACCGTGTCATTGCAGTATTGTGATCCTCCGATGATCATGTTTACTCTGCGATGATTGTTATCGTTTTCTTTGTCGTCCGATCTCCTTCCGCTATATCCCCTGCTTGATTTCTCCGAGGAGAATTTTCTGCGGGTGGATGAGATCTTTAACGCTGGTTACTTCGGAGAGCTCTCCAGCTAGTAGCTTCGCGGCCAGTCTCCCTCCCAAGACTTTGCAGTTAGTCGTCGAGTGTCCTCGAGTCTGGTGGAACTCGCAGAAGGTGTTTTCGTGATATCCTGGATTACGAGTCCATGTATTGCCCGAGGTTCTGCCTTGTTCCGAACTGACTGCGTAGTTATGCGCTCCTTGGAGTTCTTCACCCTCGTGATGGACGTACTTGTCGTTACGAGGTTTTTTCATTTTAGTCTTTTGGTCTGCATTTTTCGAGGACATCTTTACGGGCTTATGTTTTTGCGACAAAACTTTGGTTTCTTCCTCGATTATGATGTAGTCTGTTGCCTTGTGAAGGGCGTCTTGGATCGTTCGTGGTTTGTCGAGGGTTATCCATTTTCTGAATTTCGACTTGTACCAGAGCGTTTTTCTGAGTGCGTCTATGGCCACCTTGTTGCTTATCCCGCTAACCCTTGACATAACCAGCTTGAATCGGCTTATGAACTCACGGAGAGGTTCATCCTCTCTCTAGGATAGACTCCAGAGATCGACATCAGATGTTTCTCTATCTATGAACATAGAATACTGTTTGAGAAATTCCGATGCGAGCTGGCGGAAACTTCCGATGGAGTTTCACTTAAGGCGTGCAAACCATTCGCGTATGAGCGTTACAACAAGGTAGAAGCCAGAGGAAAACTCTAATTTCCCAGAGGTCCCGGATATTTGCTAAACCACACGCCAAACAATCAGAACACGTAATAAAGATGAGAAAAATAAGAAATCGTAAAAAAGAGCAAAAGGTATCTAATTCTGAATTCGCGTATGAGCGTTACAACAAGGTAGAAGCCTCGGCTATGAGAGCTGTCGGCGAGATTCCTAGTTCTAACAACCTAAGACTGCAAAACTTAGTTGAGTCGCTGCTCGAAATAACAAAAACAGAAAGTTGCCTAAATGCTCTAAGTGCTAAGTTTGCTCTGAAAAAAATTCTTTTTTTCCCCTTTTTTGTGTCTCTCGCCTCGAACTTCTTATATACTCCCTCCAAAGTCGGTTTGAGCTTTCCTCTTCTACCCTTAAGCCGTCAAAACTCAAAAATGGAGATATTACATTTTTCTCGATCATCATGATTATCCGCGGAAACTTGACATTTATCTGTGGAAATTTGACATTTATCTTTTCTTGCGGACTAAGTATAAACCGCCATAGTATCTATGGGCATTTCCTTAAAAAAATCGTAAGTGGGTTTCTAATCACGTCTTAGACCTATTTAGGCCGTCTTTCGACTCGAAACGTTTATTACGATTTTTATCGATAAAATTAAACTTTCCGCGATTTTTATCGTAAAGTTTAAGTGATAACGCCAATTGATGGGAGTGAGAAATGATATGGCTGCGGTACATGGGAGCTAGCATTGAGGAACAGACGACAATGCACGGATTTGGGTCGTACCCGTTGATCAATGTCCAAGACCGTTCGGTCGCTACGTAGCGACCTGGTCCGCGTTGGATCAGTCGCTACGTAGCGACCGACCAAGTGTCTTAGTCGGTTGCTACGTAGCGACCGACTCGTTCGCGGGTCGGTCGCTACTTACCGACCGACCTAGTGGCTTGGTTGGTCGCTAGCGACCGGCTCGTTCGCGGAACGGTCGTTACGTGGCGACCTTGTTTGGATCCATTTATGACGTTCTATGCATGTGTTCTTGGGCTATGGGTGTTTAGTTTCGATGGATCAACCGAGACTAGTGCAAGGTTTCACCACAAGGTTTTTCGTAAAATTTCTTTACGAAGATTACTTTTCGTAAAAGCGTTCATGCCGATTTTTATGGATATTTGGATGTTAACTTCGTCGTGTCCATTTTTGACCCCAACTGTGGTAGAACACATCAAATTACCAAACTAAATAATATGGAACGGTTCTTGTATTTATGCACCATTCGTAAGAAATTGAATAACACTTACATCTCTACCTTTCATTGATATTGACAAACATATATACTTCTTGTCACTATTACTCAATCACCTACACATATACGACTAGTACTACTATCACCGCCTATTGTTTGGGAAATTCATTTTTTTTACCAATTTTAGTTTGCAAATCTAAGTCTATTCTATAATTCATATTTATATAGTATAGTTTAATATTACAAATTATTGTACGAAGCTACATGCATTAAGATGGGGGTCACTGAACCCAACAAAATTTTAAAAATTAGTGTAAGCTATTAAACCCTAAGCTATGTGCCCCCGTTCAAAATTTTATTTTGCCCCCCATATCTTCGTTTAAGGCCACTTGAAAATTTAGAGAACACTATTATATTTAAGCCCACTTGATAGTTTTGTGAATTATAGTTTAAAGCCCACTAATTAAAAAGCCAAAATTAAAACTCTAAGTGCTCTAATCTCGTCTCCCTCTCACCTTACGAACGTCTTTTGGTTTTCCAGTTCTCAAACTCATCTGTCATACAAAATTCATTTGTATCCAGCAATTGGTGAGTCATGAATCTGGTGACTTTTGAAGTATTTATGTTTCTTTTTTATTTAAACATGACACTTTTTTGTCAGACAAATCGATGGAAAAATTTCTTAAAAGACCGTTCATACCAATACCTGAAGACAATTTGGATGATTTGCCATGACATCCAGCTAAAAGAAAAAAATTACAGTATACCATTCAAATCAAAGAGATGAGGTAAGACGCAAGTACCTAGCTAGAGGTCCTTGTAAACTGTATGGTCATAATTTTCCAAAAAAGATGATTGGAAAATCGTTGAGACGCTTTAGCCCCGCTTGGTTTTATCAGTATGGTAATTGGCTTAAATATAGCGTATCGACAAATAGAGCTTATTGCGTTGGTTGTTACTTGTTTAGAGATGATATACATAAACAAGGCGGGAATGATATGTTTGTGATGGATGGTTTTTCTAGTTGGAATTAGTCTGAAAGATTAGCTTCTCATGTGGGTGGTATGAATAACTTTCACAATATTGCTGTTAAGATGTGTGATTCTTTGATGAAGCAAAACCATTCCATTGCACAAGGTTTTTATAAGCATGATGATGCTGTGAAAAATGAATATCGTCTTCGGTTGAATGCTTCAGTTGATGCTTCTAGATATTTGTTGCAACAAGGAATACCTTTCCGTGCTCATGATGAATCAGAAAATTCTGGTAATAAAGGAAACTTTTTGGAACTTATAAGATACACGGCAGACCAGAACAAAGCAGTACGTAAGGTTGTTTTGAAGAATGCTCAAAAAAATAACCAAATGCCTTCTCCACCGAATCAGAAAGATATTGTGCATTGTATTGCAGAAGAAATTGTGAAATCTATTATCGAAGAAGTTGATCATGGCATTTTTGGTCTATTGGTGGATGAATCTACTGATATTTCTCACAAGGAGCAAATGGCTGTTGTGTTATGTTTTGTCGATAAAGATGGAAACAATCAAAGAAAGATTTATTGGTGTGGTTCATGTAAAAGAAACTTCTTCTCTGACACTCTAGCTAGCTATTGATGATTTGTTTGCTAAGTATGGATTGAGCTTGAAAAATGTAAGGGGTCAAGGTTATGATGGAGCGAGTAATATGAGGGGTGAATTTAATGGTATCCGGTTTTTAATTTTAAGGGAAAACAGTTCAAACTATTATGTTCATTGCTTTGCGCATCAACTTCAGTTGGTTGTAGTGGCAGTTGCGAAGAAACATTTTGAAGTTGGTGATTTTTTTATATGATTTCTACATTATTGAATGTAGTTGGAGCTTCTTGCAAACGACAAGATGTGGTTAAAGAAAAATACCGTGAGGTATTAAAATGGAAATAAGCAGTGGTGAAATTAGCACTGTAAAAGGGAAGAATCAAGAGCGTTCTCTTCCAAGGCCAGCAAATACTCGCTGGGGTTCTCATCATAAGACATTAGTGCGTTTGGTCGAGTTGTTTTCGATTGTTATTGAGGTGCTTGAGTATATTCTATGATGACTCCAAGAAACGTCAAGCATATGGTCTTCTTAAGTACCATTGTACTTTTGATTTCGTCTTCTATATGCAATCGATGTTGCATATTTTGGGATTAACAGAAAATTTATCCATGACTTTGCAAGAAAAAGATCAAGACATTTTGAATGATGTTTCATTGGTTGGATCAACTAAACGATAACTACATAAGCTTAGAGATTATGGATGGGACTCCCTTATGGTTAGAGTTTCTTCTTTTTGTAAGAAACATGATATTTAAATGATCGTGATGGAAGACGAGTTTGTTGGTTCAAGGAGTCGAAGAAAGAAAAGCAACATAACCAATTTACATCATTACAAGATCAGTTGCTTCAATGTTATTTTGGATTTGCAGCTCCAAGAGTTCAATGATCGTTTTACTAAGGTAAACACCCAACTCATTATTTGTATGGCTTCCTTAAGTCATACAAATTCGTTCAAGTTGTTTGACAAAGAGAAGGTGATGAAATTGGTTGAGTTTTATCCTGATGATTTTAATTTTTTTTTAGCGTTCTTCTCTTGAGCAGCAACTTGCCATATACATTGATAATATAAGAGAGGATGGTCGATTTCATAACTTGGAGAGTCTTGGAGATCTTTCTCGTTTGATGGTGGAAACACGGAAACATCTTGCACATCCTTTAGTTTACAGACTTTTGAAGTTAGCATTAACATCACCAGTTGCTACGGCAACTGTCGAAAGATGTTTTTCTTCAATGAAGTTTGTGAAGACAGCTTCGCGCAACCGAATTGGAGATCAATTTTTAAGTGATTGTCTTGTTTAATTTATTGAGAAAGAATTGTTTGCATCGGTAACAAATGAAACAGTGGTTCAAAAGTTTCAAACCATGGCTGAATATAGAGTATGTTTGTTAGTTTTTTTAGTAATATTTGTAAGACTATTTTAATCTAAGAAATATTTTGTTTGAAATCATATTTTATTTATCCCCCAATAAAAATATCAACTGCCTCCGCCACTGATTATATACTATTTTTAGATTTTAATAATTGATTTTAGAGTTTATATTTGGATCTAGGATTCAGTAATTAGTGTTTAGAGTTTAGTATTTAGAGGGAAGTTTAGGATTTATGATTTAGTATTTAGGAGTTGGGGTTTGAAGCAAAATTTAGTATTTAAGAGTTGTGAGTGGATTTGGAGTTCTATAATATTTCAGTGATATGGTAATATGCATGATGAATATGTATGTGGTAATTAAGTGAAAAGTGTACGTCTTACCCTGTGACGAGAGTACATCCCAAAATAAGTAACCGTTTTAATCCTAATATTATCTAATTTCCTACTTATATAGAAAATTCACAAACATATTTTAACGTATACCATACTATTTAAATGTTTACTATCCTATATACATCCTATATAGTATATTGACATGGATTTTATTCAGTCACGTGATTGTTCGTAGCTCTTGTCCACAATTATAATCAAAGATGTCATTCATTCTTTCCATTTTAACCAACAATTTGCAAAAGCCAAGAGTATAACCGGCTCAATGGGAGTAAATATTAGAAACTTAATTATGTCAATATCAGTGTCATTCACTTAATTTTCTTTATGAATTTGGTCATTTGGCAAATTAATGCCTTTAAATATGTATACTAGTTACACCAAAAAAAAATATGTATGTTGATGTCTGTCATATAGTATTACTGTTTTTTCTTCCCCTTATATTCTTCACCTTATACTTTGTGTTTCTAAACCTTAAATTGCGGGAACAAGATTTCATGTGTGTGCTTTATTTTACTTTCGGTATCATGAAGTTTGGTAGTTGTCGCTGAAACTGTCATGTCCCTTTGGTTTGTCACTTTTGAGCTTACGAACGCATTAACACAAATAAAAATATTTGGCTATATGACAGACAACTAATAAGATTAACCCTTCGAATGGTGACGGATAAAACCGCACCGCACTCTAATTAGTAATAACAAAAAAAATTTATATATTTATACGTTTTTGTTATTATTATAATTATAGTCTTTTTCCGCGCGTAGATACATTTTATTTTGATGTTTAATGACAATATGAGCTATCTTGTTGTATTTGTTTGTTTTTAGAAAAAGTTTATTAGTTATATATTGATAATTTTAACTTAATTTTGATCCATTTTTTGTTTGGTGTTTTTCTATTTAATGGTAATTAATTTAACTATTGTTATTACAGATTTTTGTGTAATCAAAAATAGAAATTGCATGACTAATTTATAAAACGTAATTGTATAATCACTGTAAAATGAAGATCGAAACAATTAACTATCAAACAAAATTTAACTAATGTATGAAATAAATAAGATGTGATAATTAGCTGTAATTCACGAAGTGTGAAAGTTAAGCCCTGAAATTGTTTTATATTTTATATGTTTTATACTCCATCTGTTTCAAAATGTTACATGTTTTAGGTGTTCACACTTATCAATAAAACATAATAAATCTTAGTATGATATGTATATTTTTTTGTGACCAACTATTTCCATAAATTTTAACCAATCAAAATTTAGTAAATACAATTAATTTTTTTTTTTGAAGTTTACAATTTACCATTACAATCTATTAAAAGTTGCATTAGAAAAAAATAAAAGATGCATCTTTTTAAAATAATCATTTTTTTCTAAAACATGTATTATTTTAGAGCAGAGGTAGTATTTTAGCTAGTTAATATTATGTTTCATTCAGATAATGTAATTCTAGGACTCGAGATAGTATATTTATATTTGCTTAAATTTTTTTTGGAAAACTCAATTGCTTTTTAATATATATTATGATTAGGTATATATGTTAAATGACAAAACGCCACTAATAATAATAATCTAGGATCAATATTAAACTTAGGGACATTTATGGAAAACTCAACATGAAAAATTTAAATTGTATGTTAGCTTTAATAAGATAGAAGAATGTTAGCTTGGTGTAGGAAGATAGTGAAGATGTTGTGTTTATGTTTTTCTTTGGGCGTTGAGTTGATGCGTGTGCAAGATATATTGAAATCTTGGTTTGTATATACTTGTAAAGAAAAGCGTTTTCTATATAAATATATGCAGTTAATATGCTTTGATTAATATAAAGTTGTTGGTGAGGGAATTGTCTTGTAAAAGTACACAAATAAACGTTCTTCGGTCTTAACTAACGAAACATAAATATTTGACTATAGACTTCTTCGTGTCTGCTTGAATCCGTGATCACTTAGGAAAGCAGAGCAGAATGCTCGATGAAACTATCTGGAGTCTACGTGGACATGGTCAAACTTGATCCTTCTAAGGGTATGTGAGCATATCTATCAGTCACACAAGCTATTCACAATGAACTGTAAAGTTACTATCACGATAACATATGTCTCTTTTACCATATCTCTTTTACCTGACAGTAACAACCTGCTGCTGCATTCTTTCTTGGGAGCTTCCGTATTTATCTCCGAGACAGTTGCTTCTTTCATAGTAACCGTTCCTTTTGAGTGCTTTCATACGCATTGGTTGGCATTTCAACTTTATCTTCTTCCGATGTCCGAGGGTCACTTGTGATCTCTACAATTTATGTTGGCAGTTTTACTGCTGGTGCATCGTTGTTGTCACTATGAGCTGGTTTCTTCTCGCCTTTAGATGCAGCATATGTAGTAAGAAATCGCCCCTTGGGAGAAGGACAGCGTGCGGACTCCAAACCTACATTACGGCGATGATAGTTTAGCAGTGACGACTGATAAAACCAAGTTTAAGAACTCATGAATTGAGATAATGACTAAAATATAAATAGATGGATAAAAATACAAAACGCTAATTTCGGTCGGT
>NC_027751.1:23376246-23405109 GCF_000695525.1 Brassica oleracea var. oleracea | reverse complement strand
ATTTATATTTTACTTATGTAGTAGATAATAATAGGTTGACAATTCCTTTCGTTTATTTATGTTCTTTTGGCTTTTCGGATTTGCATAGGCATGTTAGAGATGTATCTGTTCGCATCATCATAGAAGGCGATCATCTCTGGTTCTATTAGCAATAACATGCATAGTAAAGCTATTTCTATTAACACCTGTAGTTGGCCGGGTCTTTAGCCGTTGTAATGTTTCTTTGAACACACATTTAACATTATATATGAATTTAAAACTTAGTAAAAAGGTTATTAAAATGTCTATGAGGAGACTGAGCTATTTAAATGTTTGTATAGCTTCTCTTTTCCCTTGTAACCTAGGAGGGACTGTTTCTCCGGTAATCGGAATTTTGTACTGTTTCCGATGCCCCATTAAAGGGTTTAATGAATTTTAATTTTTTTTAAAAAAAAATAAGTGACCTCCTAAATCTTCTTTCATGAAAAAAAGGAGTATAAGTGGAGAAGTAGATAAAGCCAATGGCAGAAAATGAAAAAAAAAAATTGAGTCACGGCGACTATACAAAGATCTCTACACGTTATATAAACGCCAAAAATATAAATAGATGGATAAAAATACAAAACGCTAATTTCGGTCGGTTTGTTTCCAGATACTATCATTATTTCGCCGGCTTTTCTTTTTTGTTTTGAGATTCTGTAAAATCATCCGTTTAAATAGCACTAATAGTCTAGATGACCCAGGAAAAAAAGACCCATCTCATATCTTTCTCTTAGATTCTTTTTATTATAAAATAAACGTTCACTAAATAAACATATGGACTGAAGTATGAGACATTAATCAACTTTCTGAAAATCTTATTATAAGAGAACCTCTTGCTTAGCTGCTTAAAAGGTATCAAAAAGGTAATTTCTTCCTAAAGAAAATGGCTGAGGCAAATCAAAGATAATTCAAGTATATAAACCTGCAATCAGGGGCCATGATTCATGCCGCATATTGCTAACCAAAACGCTTATCGGGAAGTCCTTGCGAGGGCCTCCATATCACCCTCTCAAATAACCCGGCAGTGGTGACTGAGTGTGGGTCCTTCTCCTCATCTCATCTAAGGGAAGATTCAACTCTATATCAGTCAATCAACAAAAAAATGGATTATAAAACAGACCATAAATTTTTGTACTTTAAATAAATTAAGACAAAACAAACGCAAGATTTATTACCATCAACGTCAAGAGTCCATCAAAGAAGCATTCAGACTGGTATGAAATCATAAAATTCTCTTGCCCTGCAATCTGGCAAATCACATCAATAGGAACAATAGATGAAATACCTTTTTTGACAATTCCTTTATTAAAAATAATTACAAAAGTGAGACAAATTGAGATCCAAAATTTCACAGTTTTAAGTTTTGAGCACAAAGTAACTGGAGGTGGAGGATACATATTAAGCTTACATGTCAATACGGAGCCGCGCCACAAATTCACCGTTACGCCAATCCAGAAGCAGAAAGTCCGACAAAGTCGTCGAAGGATGGCTGATTGAGCAAAATTAGCAGCAGATGAAGACATTCTCGAGGATCAAATGAAATCTGCGCCGGTTCAAAGGGGATGAGAGTAGATATGAGATATTAGTCTCCGGCGTGTAACATGAACTATATATAAAGAGGAACTCCGAGTCGGTTACGAAACCACCATTAATGATAGTCTGAGTTAACACTGGAAGATGTAGAGACAAAGGAAGATGAAGAGTTAATGAATTTAGTGGAGAAAGCGGAAATGGATACGTATGTGAGCAAGGTGAGTCGCTACAGTGCAGAAACCCTAGATGCAAGATGAAGATGACGATTAGGGGACTTAGAAGCTTATCTGGGTCAGAATAAGGGTTGAATAAACTTGGGTCTCGGCAACTTTAAACAAAACGTATAAGATGGGTTATAAATGGTCCACCGAATCTATAATATAATGGGCTGGAAATAAACGATTTTCTAAAGTTTTAAAAGTTTTTAAAATCGTGTTGACATGGCATATTTGTAAAATCTGATTGGCTCGAATTAATCTGCTAATGTGGACACCTTCTTTGTTGAACATATTTTCCTTTTCTTACTTGTTTGATTGCATCACAATTGTTTTGCATGTTATCATTTGGAACCTAAAAGTTAGAATTTAGTTGGCAGTAAAAATTCAAATTATTAAAGCCAAAGAAATACAGTTAATTTTGTCTAATCAATGATTTCGTTTTGGCAACACAATCAATGCCGAGTGGGTGTTCAAGTACGTGTAATCATATAATTACAGTTCATATGGTCAATGATACAACTGTTACTGCTAAGATGGGTATCATTGGCTTAATTAATTTAATTATAAACCATAATTTAGATTTTCATATCTTTGAATTCAGTATTGTTTAGTGAAATGTTCTCGTTTCTCAGGTATTATGTATGAGCACGTTCATTTTGTCCTGAATCGCTAGAAACAAGCCAAGACTTTTGTCTCTAGACAAATCTTGTCTTCCAACCTTCTTCCTTATTTATAATTTAATACTTATGTTAATTTGTTGCTAACTAAGATAAAATATAAGAAACTACAGTAATTTTTTTATAAGTTAATAATGTTCAGAATTTGATATTTTATTAATTTATAGAATTATTAATTTATAAAAAAAATCATTTTTATATTTTTTATCTTAAAAATAATATTCCTAAAACAAAAAATATTTAATTTTAGTTTATACGCATTAATTAACATTTTGAAATTGGACATTTATAATATTTTTTATAATTATTTAGTGTATATAAAATATGATTCTTAGAATTTAAATGTGTTTTACATATAATTTAACTCAATCTCATCAAAATATAATGAATGTTAAGAAAATATAAAGATAATTATGTTCTGAATATAAAACAAACAATATAATGGTTGATTTGTACTTATATAAAATGTATATATATATATATATATAAATTATTAATTTATAATTTTAGTGGGACTATATATTAACATAGAATTTTCTAAAAAATATTATTTTATTATTTATCGATTTATGTCATATTTGAATCGGTCTAATTTAGATCCGGATAAATTTATTAATTTATAGTGTTTATTAATTCATTGAGTATTAATTTGTAGAGTTTCTACTGTATACAAAATTGACGGTAAAAGATAAACTTTAAAATTGATAATTAAAATTATATATTATACTGTCTTAAAAATTTGTAAATTACATGTGTGGTGGATACTGAATAAGTATCCAAAAATGGAAAAATGTTCAGAAGAACTTTTACGAGTCGCGAGTGGACTCATCGAAACTACGCCCTTACCCCGTTACCACTGTTTACATGTTCAAAATATTTTTCTTTTAAATAGAGGTTAGGGTGAATCTCAAAAATTGCATTTAATTTATACTCTCCATAATATCTTTAATAGTGTATGAAGTATGAACATGCCAATATGAAGTATACATCAAGGACTTGATGGTGCGGGTCATCGTGGTTCACTAAGGAAACCGAGAACTAATTCTACTAAGGGTGATGGTGCGTCAAAGAGTGTTGGTTTGATGGGTTCCAAATACCCATCACAACACCATCCATGAAGACAATCAGTTGGAACTGTCGAGAGATAGGGAACGACCTCACAGTTCGACGCCTTACGGAGATGTGTCAGAAGCATCGCCCATGACTTGTGTTCTTTTCTGAAACAAAGAATAGGAAGCTGCTGTTGCAAAACATTCAGACTGACCTAGGATTTGATCATTTGTTTACTGTTGAGCCACTTGGACTCAACGGAGGATTAACTCTTTTCTTTATGGATGAATTTCAAGTTAATGTTTTATTTTCAAATAACAGAATGATTGACATTGAGGCAGTCATTGATGGAATAAAAGTCTTTATGACGTTTGTTTATTGAGACCCTGTAATAGAATGAAGAGAACAGGTTTGGGAACGTCTTACGCATTTCTCAACAACAAGAAATGGACATTGGTTCATGATTGGTGATTTTAATGAAATAAGTTGACATAATGAGAAATCAGGAGGAAGACAACGCCCTGATAGCTCATTTCTCCCATTTAGACAGATGCTAAGCAATTGTGGCATGCTGGAATTTCCTTTTACTGAGGATATGTTATCTTGGGTGGGTAAGAGAGCTCGAGGAGCTACTGTTAGATGACGCCTTGATAGAGCGGTTGGAAATGGGGATTGGCATGAGAAGTTTTCTCATTCTAATGTTAAATATATGCGGCTTTGGGGCTCGGATCATCATCCGATCCTTGCAGATATTCTCACAAAACCAATAAGGAAGTTGAAGAAGTTCAAATTTCACAAAAGGTGGCTGGATAATGAGGAACTACGGCAAGTAATCCTTGATGGATGGAAATCACCAGATCTTCCTCCAGGTGCAAGTATTATGGAGTATATTTCGAGCTGCCGAAGAGCGTTGGGCGAGTGGAGAAGACTGCACAATTTGAATTCAGCAAAACAAGTGGAGGAGCTCAAAGAGAAGGTGGAAGGCCTATAATCGAATGATAATGCTACAACCGAGGAAATAGCAGAAGCATTGAAGGAACTATCTGATGCTCTTAAGTCGGAAGAGATGTTCTGGAAACAAAAAAGCAAGTATTCTGGCTAAGAGAAGAGGACAGAAACACAAAATGTTTCCATGCATTAACAAAGCAAAAGAGAGCATGAAATAAGATCACACAACTTTTAGATGTAAATGGAAATATTGTGGAAGATGAGGAAGGACTTGTAGCCATTGCTACTAGCTATTTTAGAAAAAAATTTGAGTTCTCAAACCCAGAAGACATAGATGATGCCCTTTCTGAGGTATCCACGACGATTACGGAGTCCATTAATGACGAGCTTACAGCTCCGGTCACGAAATGGGAGGTCAAATTAGCTCTTTTCGCTATGCACCCAGAGAAGGCTCCTGGCCCAGATGGGATGACAGCTCTATCTTATCAGAAATTCTGGGATATTGTGAAAGATGATTTAACTCATATGGTTAATCAATTCCTTTTATATGGTGAGATTGCAAATGGTTTGAATGACACAAATATCTATCTTATCCCAAAGACGACTAGACCTAATGAGATGTCTCAGTTCCGACCCATTAGTTTGTGTAACGTCAGCTATAAGATAATCTCTAAGGTCTTATGCCAGAGACTAAGGAAAGTTCTACCTGATAGGATTTCCGAAGCCCAGTCAGCCTTTGTTGCTGGAAGGCAGATTTCAGATAATATTATGATCGCTCAAGAAATGTTCCACGCCCTGAGGACTAAACCAAGTGGACAAAATAAGAGGATGACCATTAAGACGGATATGAGTAAAGCGTATGACAGAAAGGAATGGTCATTCATTGAAGCATTTATGCGGAAAATGGGCTTTTCTGAAATCTGGATTACCTGGATAATGAGATGCATTACCTCGGTCAAATACAAGGTGCTCATGAATGGGCAACTAAGGGGAAATATTGTCCCGGAGAGAAGTCTACGTCAAGGAGATCCTTTGTCTCTATTCATCCTTATTCTATGCACGGAAGCGCTCGTTAGCCTTCTTAATCATACAGAGAACCAAGGGAAGATAACAGGGATGCGTGTTACACGCGCGTGTCCTTCGGTGTCCCACCTTCTCTTTGCTGATGATAGTCTTTTCTTCTGTAAGGCGGAGCCCCATGAATGTGAAGAAGTGATGGATGTAGTCAGAAGATATGGAAAAGCATTGGGTCAATGCATTAATTTTGATAAATCCAATCCTCTTTACTCTTTGGTAAAAGGATCAACGCAAATGATAGACAGCAGATGAAAGATACTCTTGGCATTCAGAATGAAGGAGGGATGGGAATCTATTTGGGAATACCGGAAGACATTAGTGGCTCAAAATGTAAACTTTTTGCTTTCCTGAAAGACAAGCTAATGCACAGGGTAAATGGATGGACGGGGAGATGCCTACCGAAAGGAAGAAAGGAAGTCTTGATCAAGTCTATTCTGCTAGCACTCCCGACGTATTTTATGTCCACATTCCTGCTCCCTTTGGAGATATGTGAAAACCTAGCAAGTTCCATTGCACAATTCCGGTGTAGTTCGAACCCCCCGAAGAGAGGAATTCATTGAGCAAAGTGGGAAAAGGTTTGTTTACCACGAGCGGAGGGTGGGATTGGTTTTCGTATGATCCATGAGTTCAACCTGGCTTCATTAGCAAAACAACTATGGAGGTTGGTTCAATTCCCTGATTCGTTGGTGGCTAGGGTACTGAGGGGGAGATACTACATAATGAGTTCGCCTTTAAGAGCAATAGCAGTAAATAGTCCTTCGTACATTTGGACTAGTATCTCAGCAGCGAGAAAGCTCTTATAATTGGATATCAGACAGAAGATACACTCAGGATATGAGGCCAAGATCTGGGAGGACCCTTGGATCCCTACAACACCAGCTAGACCGGCTAGGCCCTTAGCTCCAGTCTTACATCCGAACATGAGAGTTAGCGAATTTATCAATCAGGAAACGAAAGAATGGGATGTTGGATTGCTGGAGAATTACATGGTCTCTGAAGACATACCTCTCATAAGAAGTTTAGCCATAAGCTCTACTCATAGACGTGACACTTTCTGTTGGAATTACACGAAGAATGGTCTGTACACGGTTAAATCAGGATACTGGGTGGCTCGTAATTTATTGCGACGTGAGGAGGAGAAAGAGATATTAGAACCTAGTATAACCAAGCTCCAGGCCTTTGCTTGGAAGATAAAAGCTCCACAGAAAATTCGCCATCTTACATGGCACTTGATAACAAGTCATGTGGCAGTAACAAAAAAACTTGATAAGGCATAACATGAGATGCGATAACTACTGTCCAAAATGTGGGGAACCAGAAGAATCTGTTACTCATGCAACATTTGAGTGTCCGCCTGCTCTACAAGTTTGGGCCCTATCTTCAACGCCAACGAGTTCAGATATTTTCCCTGTCTCGAGTATCTATGCTAATATGGATTACCTCTTCTGGAGGAAGAACATCATTGTCGGGCCAGACTTAGATAGGGATTCATATCCCTGGATAATCTGGTATATTTGTAAGGCAAGGAACGATAAACTTTTTAGGGGCATAGACAGAGACCCTATGGAGCTAGTTCGCTATGCAGAGAGTGAGTGTCAAGCCTGGTTCAATGCGAATGAAACGATTCCACCTACTGTACAGGAGCATAATAGCTACCAATCTCAAGTCATAAGCTTGAGTAATATTTGTCTAATAGATGGATCATGGACATCTACATCACAGTTCAGCGGGAGTGGATGGGCTTGGATAGACAGTTTGGGGAATGCTCAACTTATGGGGACACGGAATTATATACACGAGAGTCTCCTCTGCACACTGAAGTAGAAGTATTAAGATGGGCGATGGAGAGCATGCTACAATACTCGACATGTCAGAGCTTCGAAACAGACTGCAAGGATCTGATCGCTATGATTAATGAACCACAAGCTTGGCCTAGTTTTGCAACTGAATTGGAGAGGATAAAGACTCTTCCGATATGCTTCCCGGAATTCAAGATTAGCCATGTTCCACGAGCACAAAATCGGATCTCTGACTTCCTAGCTAGGACGGCAAGATCTTTCCATAGAGACATTTATCTTGTTGGTTGTTCTATTCTGGTCTGGTTACCCAGACCACCTCAAGTTTGAGTAATAGAATAGCCTTTCGATGTCAAAAAAAAAAAAAAAAAAAACAGAAGTGCAGCTATATATTTAATTCTATTTAATTAAGTGCAATATTATACAGAACGCAACAAAGATTGTGTGTAACAATCTTTAGTTTAGTTTTCCTTCGACCGACAAAAAGAAAAGAAAATATTTTACAGAGCTTTGGAAGATTCAGGATTTAACATACAAGCCAGAATTTCACATAGACTAGTCCACAAAAATACTCCACTCATGGAATCTGCACACTTCGTTTCTCAGCAAAATGATTAACCAAAGCAAGAGCGTTGCTAGTGACTTGAGCCACGTGAACCACTTTAAAACGAATCAGCCTCTTCACTTTGCCTCCCATGGCTTGACCCGAAAATCCGTCTAGACACGTCGTTTCGTCCGTCAAAGCAGCACTAACCCATGTCTGAACGTTACTCATCTTCCACATGAAATCCTCACTAGCCACTGCATGACCAGCTCGACTTAGTTCTTTAACTGACTGGCCTAGCCGGTCCACGCTATTGCCTAGCACTTCGATGCAGTCTTTGATCGCCAAATATTCTCTACGTTTAAAACCTGGGGTTCGACATAGATACGAAAGTGAAAAAAAAAATCAATACTCATGAGGAAATATAAATGTTTTTTCTTGACTAAAATATAAATGTTGTCGTTGTTTCAGTAAAAAGAATTATAAATGCTGTGCAACGTATGTCAGAGTACTTAATTACTAAGACCAGAGATCAGTCTAGTTTATAATATAGAATCTATAGATAATGAAGCACAAATGTAACTAATGATACATATGAGGACATACCCTTTGGTTAGTTTGGCGACGAATATAGCAACGGATCTGGCTCGAGCCAAGCTGATAGTGAGAGCGGTTTGGGCGAGATCTTGGTCGTTATTGTGTCGAATCTTGGTGGCGTAAGCAGAGAGAGTACGCACACATAGTGATGGATATCGGGTGGTTTGGCATGATGACAAGATGAACGGGTCTAGTCCGGACCGGTTTGCGTTTGCAGAAGAACATTGGAGAGTGGTTGTTGAGAGGAGTAGAGCAAGAAATATTGTATATTTCGGCTCCATATTGCTTTAAATTTTCTTGTTTGATATTTTATTTTATTTTTAAATACAAGGTACTGCTATTTATATCGGATATGATTTATGCTTCCGGGAATTCAACATCACTCACGTTCCACGGGCGCACAATCAGATTGCTGATTTTTTGGCTAAGACTGTTAGATCTTTCCATAGGAAGTTACATTTTGTTGGTTGTTCTATTCCTGTATGGTTACCCAGACCACCTCAAGTTTGAGTAATAGAATGGTCTTTTGAAGTTAAAAAAAAAAAACAGAAAAGCTTCAAAGTAATAATTATATTCAACAAGCTAATTAAGATCGATGTAAAATTTTAACCGAGTCTAATTTATCTTTATATGTTTATGGTAAATTAATTATCTGTGTTAATATGTATACAAATCTTCTGATAAACCAAGTTAAATTCAGCAATTAATCAAATGAATTTTTAGGATCCAAAAGATCCGGGTAAATTGTCAAAAATACTACAATCCTAATATTATTTTTCATGTTTATCTTAATCATTTTCATTCTCACTTTAAAAAAAAAAATAAAAAGACACCTATAACCCTAGAGTTAACTAATCTAGATTTAGGGTTTAGAATTGATAGGTGGAGAAAGAGTTTTGGAATGTGTAGTATATGATTCTGATAAATAAATAAATAAATACTTATTTTTTAAAAAAAATTAAAATAGTTTAAAAATAATTTTGGAATTTTAAAAAGAAATTTTTTTAAAAAAGTTTCAAGAAATAATTATAAAAAGTTTGAATTTGAAAATATATGATTCGGAAAATCTAAAAAAAAGTTTATTATTTATTTATTCACTTAAATAATTATTTATTATATATATATAAACAATATTTAGGACTCTTTTGTCAATTAGTGAAGAACATATTTATGAAAATATATTTTTAGTGAAGATAAGAATGATACCCACAATTATGAAAGGCCATATTATATGTTTTAGTTTTTGCTTTGAAGGAATTATACAATATATAATTTTTTTATATTTACAGCAAAAGAGAAACAGAAAGCCGTTATTCAATCCATCATAATTGTTTTAGATTGTTGGTGATACTATATGTCAGGTATTTTTTATTTTTTTTATTAAACTGTAAATATGACATATGGTTGATAGAGAAAGGTTCATATGAATTTACTTGAAAACCGTACGTCGGTAGCCAAAATAAGCAGATGGATAAAGTGGGCACAATTTTTTTTGTCTTAAATCTGAAGTACTTTTGATCTTACTATAGTGTTAACTCTGCATAGCCCAAAAGATAACTCAAACAGAAAAAACAAATGCATGTGAACGTAATAGTTAGAATAATTGTATCAGTGGAAAATAAAATAAAACTAAAGATGATAATGGAAGGCCATGTTTGGAAGCTGAAACCATTAATTTTCAAATTCATGGATATCATGTCTTTCGTTATTGTTCCTTTATAGTCTCCCATACTTGATTAATTTTTTTCTTATTCTACAACTTTATAATGATCGATTCATTTCGCTTATTACGAATAAAAGGAGAAGGAGATTTGATCATTACAGCGCACATTTGGTACCATAATAAACCACTTAAACAGAAACGCAGTGAAATGAAAAAGAGCCTAGACATGGAGATTTGAAAAGACCTTGAAGATGAAACATTCGTTCGGGACAAAGAAATACGTTTTACAATATAACTACACTTTACCCGAGAAAATAAATCATTCTAAAGATTGATAAATCCTTTGGAAGAATCATATGATCCTACGCCGTCAAGTACTTTAGAACCGAAGCCCATACCTTCTCCATGTCATCTTCTGATTCTTTCTGTGCAATAATTTGGTTCATAACACTTCCCTTTGGATGCCATAACCATTTAGAGCTTGTAATGTGGTTTAATGTTGACTCATTAAAATCTTACCAGAAAAACTCAGTTGGGACAAAACCATGGTGAAGATTAAAGAGTACAACACACATTACTCCCCCTAATTTGGACATTACTGAAGGTCCCTTGGACCTTTCCAATTTTCTGCAATCCGTGGATGATGAAGATCTTGGGCAGAATATGCTTCGTCCTCGAACATGATAGTTGGTTCTTATTTACCATCGGTCATGCCACAATCTGATCGAACATATTGAGTCATTGACCTCAAATACACACACACGAAATCTTGGATGATGTTGCTGTGATATGCGTGTACCACCATGTGTAAGACGTAACCTGTCTGAAAACAAATCAACAAAACCAAATAACCCCTCTTTGGGCTTGTTAGCATAAAATAAACCAAAATCAAAGGCTTCTTCATCGTCCTTCTTATGGACCAATCAGATCAGTGTCTAAAACAAGACTTCTGCATCGTCCATCTCAGGACTAAATGGACTTTTTTATCGTCCACCTTTGGACTGAATGGATCAGTGTCCAAAACAAGTGATCTCACGATTTCTATTCCTCACAAGACCTATTTATATCCACTGGTTTTAACATCATATGGCATATTAATCATATGGTCAAATACGCCTTTCTTCCTTAAACTATTTAACCCCACGTTTCCGTTCAATCCAATTTGTTCTATGAGTGCGCACTCTTATATTGACGTGGGTTCATGATCCTCGCTTATATTCATAAATTCAAGTGTTACCTTGTATGCAAATAAATCATCTTATGTCGACATTCCTTATTGGTTACATTATGTTCCAGACATGATATAATCGATTGAGATTCATTATTATCAGGACCTTTAATACTTTGCAGCTTGGCGTCCCAAACTACATTGTTTGGTACCTGTACCTTAGAGCCGGCCGGCCTTTTGTTTCTAAACTATGAACATCTTCTCAATTATACAAAATATAAACTACTAAACATTAATATGCAGATTTAAGTTAATAAAACAAAAAAAAAAACAAAATCTAAAATCTAACCTTATGAAATCAACCACTAAAAGACATAACATGTTATAACCTTTTGTTTCTAAATTATGAACATCGTCTAACACATGATAACCAAATTAGTATATATTCTTCAAAACTGTTCAATTATATGAAATTTTAATTTATTTACTTCATATTATCCATTATATTGATGATTAGTTAAAAATATCACAATAATTATTTTTATACATTTCAATATTAAATTATTAGATCAAATTAGAGTGTTGACTACAAAATAAATCTATAAGGTAGACTTCGTAGGAAGTCTATATATATCTAGACTTCTTTTATTACTTGTAGACTTCCGAATGATAGAAACGTAAAATATATTTCTGTTTTTTTGTTTGGTCATGAGGATTAAATAGTACTTTCACTACCCCTTTAGGTTGGTTTTGCATTTGACTGAAAGTTGGGTACACTTTTAGGTTTGACTGAAAATGGGGTACACTTTTAGGTTTGACTTAAATATTTGGGTTGGTTTTAGCAAATGTCCCTAAATCAAATTCACGAAGATGACACACACATTTAGGAAACTTGGAATATTTATTTAAAATATTTTAATATTAAATATATTATTCATTAATGGTACCTTAGTCTTTCTGCTTTTTAGTGAAACATATTTTAGTCATTTTCTTTTTCATAATGTGATATTTTGGTCATAAAAGGTTTTTGGATCCTTTTAGAAGATTTAAAAAATATTTTCAATTTTATTATTTGAATTTTTAATATTTAATTACTTGTATATATTTGATAATTAATTAATTTAAATTATAAATGATGGTATAATTGTCATTTAGTCCTTTAATGATATATGTTTTGCCGTTTTGGTCACTTTGATTATTGATGTTCGTTCATTTTGAATATTTTTTGAAAATAGACTATTTAAGAGATCTGCCAAAAAAAAAAAAACATATTGAGCAAAATAACCATCCAAAGTAACTGAATTATGTAAGGGTAATGACCACATAGCTAAAACTTAGAAATTACCTACGGGTAAGATATTACATAAAAATATTTTGTTCATAACAAAAAATTGAGATTTAAAACCGCCATGAACAAAGATATCGAGTGCTCGGCTTATTGAAAAATATCAATTTTGGAATACATGGTGGAAAATTACATGGCAACTCTTTCTCTTCTACTGAAATTCACTGAGGTTTAAGTTTCTTCTTGTTTCGGATTGGAAGATCTTGGAGAATAATAAAAAGAAGGTACTTCAATATCTTCAATATTATTATGGAATCAGAAGACGATAATTGTTGGACCCAATAATTCGATCTAGAGAGAAGCCCGACAGGCCAAACCCATCAGCATTTAGATTTCACGAGTTCGATGGAGAACAAGTCGCAAGGAGATCTCAGAAGCGACGAGATCTTAGGAATATGAAGGGAAGGAGTACAAGGATAAAAGGGAGAGAGGCGCAAAAATGATGGAACATTGGGAACCCTAGAGACAGAGTACCTAAAAACAGCGATCTCGACCTCAAACTCATACTCTCTTATTCTCGTTACTTTGTACCTGATTCATATTTTACAATAGTTGTAACCAGATCTCATTCTGTCATTATATTCAATCAATCTTTATCAATAAAATTCCATTTTTGTGAACTGGAATCTAATTACATTGTTGTGTTTTGAGGATATTGTTGCTCACGTTATTTTTTCCTAACCTTTTATAAAACAATCACTACCAAATACCTAGTGTGATGTTTATGATCCACAATAATCTATTTATGTTTTTATCTGATATCAGTGCGGAAAATATTTTATGCTATGCTTACAACAAAACATGTTATCTCCTTGTGCAAATTGTGTGGAATATATTACAATGTAATAGATGTATTGCCTCCAATAACTTTATAACTGATAAAAAGTTTTAGTCATAGATAACTAGAGCTTGACCGGTGCGGCCGTACGGGAATTTATTTTCATTTTTATAAGTAAAATTTGTTTTGTATAAATTATATTATTCAAGTTTTGACGACGGGATGTGGTAGCTCGTTTGGTAAGGGCCTTGGGGGCCAATTGTCATGCTCCCGGGTTCGACGTCAGGCGGAGGGGAACTGCCCATTCTGTCATCAAATGCGGTACTGGGTGTTGGGCCTTGTCCCCAGCCCAGGTAAAGTCCTCCCGGGTGAAGTGGACAGCTGCCTAACCGGACCCAGGGGAATGACCCACGTAAGTGGGGAACCCCTGGATTATCAAAAAAAAAAAAAAAAAAAAAAAAAAAAAAGTTTTGACACATATTATATAATTTTTAAATATAACATTTTAAACATAATAATTCTATTTATAACATTGAGTAATTATATTTTGTTTTTAACATTCAATTACATCACCATATTTTTATCATATAAATTTATTGTATTTGATTTTGAGTGAAATTTAATTTCTATGAAAATAAGCTACCAATAATATATAAATAGAATAATTTATATTTATGTATATATTATATAAATTAATATTTTATGTAGTTTTCAATTTTTAGTTATTACTAATAAATAATGAAAATATAACTATATGTTTTTTAAACGATATTGTGTTCTAAATTGAGTAAACGGATACCTAAATCGGTTTAGGTGGTTTTTACAAGTTATTTTACGTTTATGTAAATTAATTATTGTTTTATATTTAACATTATATCACATTTTTATCATGTTTATTAATTAATGACACACCTTCCATATTCGAAATAAATTTTATATAAATGCATGTTGAGTTTTATATAATTCTATTTGACTAAAACTAATGACACACATAACTAAATAAAAAAAATCAGACATATTTATCTTGTGAAAATATGAAAATTAATTTTTAATATCAATCTAAAAATATATATATTTACAATTGTAATAGGTTTTAAATTTTAACCATTGATATTTATTTTGCTCTTACAATTGTTTTAGTTAAGTATATTGTAAACTTTGAAAAAATTATATTGTAAATGAAATGATTTTTTTAGTTTTTCTGTACGTTTACTTAAATTATTTTAAAACTAATTTAAAAAGTTCATATCAATTTATTTAACCATTGGTATTACTTGGTGTAATAATGTAATTATGATTGTTAAATATATAAACATATATATTATCATATTTCCATTATTTTACTATATCATCAAAATATATTTTATAATAATTTGTATATATTTATTTATTAATCAGTGAAATTTATTTTTAAGAAAAATTGAAAAAGTAAATTGGGAAAGTAGTGATTATAAGTCTGTTAAAATTTATTAGGTCTTGTATTTTTATAATTTAAGACTTGCCAATTAGGAAGATCCTAAATATAACGATTTCGAATTGTGGTGTATTAATTAAATTTAAGATTTATCATGAATTTGTTGTGAATTTATTTTAGTTAATTGTATATAAATTAGGAAAAAACAGTTAATGTTTTAAGATAAAATTAGTTATTACTTTAGTGGCATTGAGGCATAAATAAATTAAAGTTTTAAGGGTTAATTTATAAGTGTACTTCTATTTTAATAAGATAGATAGCCAAAACAAGATCACATTAACTAAAAACGAAATTGTATAAAGTTAGTTAACATTATGATATTATCTTTAGTTTCAAAATTTGTGTTTTTTGTGAGCCTATGTAATGTATTTAAACCCCTTTTGATAAAGTGCATCTCTAACTCAAACCTATTTTTTCCTCTACAATGCTCACTAAAATAGTATAATTCTATTATAGAATAAGTTTTGCTCCAATGGTTGTAACTATAATAGAATAACAAATAGAGTAACTATATTATAAAGTCAACCATTAGAGTACTCTATTATAAACTCAACTATTAGAGCAAAATTTACATTATAATAGAGTTATACTATTTTAGTGGAAATTATAGAGAAAAAAATAGGTTTGGATTAGAGATAGTCCTGCAAAATTCTAGTTATTTGCAGTAACAAAAAAAAAATTATGTGAAAAAGGTAAAATGCGAAAGGTTTCCTCTTAACCAAGTTTGTATTAAAATTGAACAAAAGCAAAACCAAAAGACATAAGTAACACAACTAGATCTCCGCTAGACTTGGACAGAGAGAAAGAAGAAATGACGCGTTTCTTGACGGGGAATATGATCTTTGCGGCGGCGATGACTGCAATGCTTTTGGTTACGTTGCCGGAGGTGGAAGCGCAAGCGCCTACGACGTGCGTGAGCAAGCTAGTCCCTTGCTTTAGTGCTCTGAAAACGACGACGAAGCCACCGAAGGATTGTTGTGACTCGATCAAGGAAGCGGTGGAGAAGGAGCTTACGTGTCTATCTATGCACAGTCTATAACACTCCTGGTTTGCTCTCTAGCTTCAACGTTACTACTCAACAAGCTCTTAATCTCAGCCGTCGATGTGACGTCACCACTGATCTCTCTGCCTGTTCCGGTAAACCTGTGATTTTTCTTCAGATCTCTCTTTAGTTTTTTCGAATGGATCCATCCATCGGTTCCAAATCGGATGTCATAACATTTTAAACTTTTTTAATTGTTAATTACATTTAGATGAAATAATGTTTGAAACAATTACACTCAAAGAAAGTTTTAAGTTTTTTATAATACTATAAGTCAGTTCTCTCTACTAGAGCAGTTTTTCTAACCAAACCCACTTTCTTACTTATACACTAACTAAATAAGCTAACTAATCATAAAGTTGACCAACTAAATTTTTAAAGGCACTTGGGTCCTAACATCTTTCTCTCTCCCTCATCGATTTTACTCCGACATTCTTTTTCTCAGATCTCACAAGCCATACTTTTCATGTTTTCTAGTAGCTTCACATCTATAAACCTAACCAGATAATGAAAATAATCAACATCCCAATAACGGCGTTTGATTAAGCGAAACAGCAGTGAACAATACTAAGCGGCGTACAATTTGCAGAGAAGAAAACCCAAGAAAAATATGAGCAAATTGTCGTCGAGGGCTCGAACTTTAACGAATTTGTGTTCTGGGTTCGAGAATTGTGGAACCCTAGATGATGAAAGCTAAAAAAAAAGTTGATTTTTTGGGTGCTTGGAGTTGACGGATCAATAAACGGGTTACAGTCGGATAGCTCCAATTCGTCACCTCCTCTCCGTCCTCAGCTCCTCTGTCCAAGATGGCGTCGATGTTAGGTCTCGTCCACCGGTGCTCGTTCCTCTTCGTCGCGTCTCATCAACATCGGCTTCTCCACATCTCAAACCCATGACTGCTCCATCTCGGGTCGTGCTTTCAACCTTCGCTGTCGTCGGAATTAAGCCTCACTGTCGTGTCTCTGATCCGTTGTTGCCGGTTTGCCATTGTCGTCAACGAGATCCGACAAAAAGATAGATCGAGCAACATCAATGGATGAGTTTCGTCTTTTTCATCTTTGGTCCTTTAGTTCTCTGCTTCTTTCACAATATGCCTCAATTTTCAATCTGATCGAATTGCTTCATTAATTTACCCCAATACTTTCAATGTAGCAATCTGGCCTTCCGTGTATTTTCAGAAATCTTCCGTCGGCTTTTAATTATTTTCATTCTGACCCCAAAGTATTAAAATGTGCAGTTTAGTCCCCAAAATCACATTGTACATGACATGGGATGTACACGTATACACGACATGAGATGTACAAAATCACATTATACACGATATAGTATTTTCAGATTATGTACACGTGTACACAACATGGGATGTACAAAATCACATTGTACTGAAAACAACAATCATTCTAACGTGTACAATATACATTTTATATTTTATCAGATATTTATACATGTACACGTATGTTTGAGATACATGTTAGATGTCCAACATGTTGTAAAGTTATGTACATTTGTTAGTGTACATACATTTAATGTTAGTGACGTACATGTGTACAATAAATGTAGTAGTGTACATGTGTACAACACTGAAAAATTAGATTACTTCCATATAAAGATGGAATGGTACTAGAATATGACTTTCATATTATTATACAAATCATTGTGAAGTTGGTTCTCAAATGGTAGTAGAATATGACTTTCATATCTCTTTAACATGTACATGCGTACACTAACATTGTGTACACATCATCATGGTCACAATGTATCGTGTACACGAACAAATGTACATACACAAAACATAAAATCTATGTTTGGTTTGGATCAAAACCGTAGGCAACCCATACAGATTGTATTGAACTTCTTTCTTTCTCTCTCTCCTCCCATTTAATCCTCTCCAACATTCCCGAAATTCTCATAATTCCGATCATGTCTTTCGCCGGAAACTCAACAGAATCCTCTGTTGCGGCGGTGGAGTCGGAAAAGATGTTCTTCTGCCACCAATGCAATCAAACCATCACAATCTCCATCACCTCCACCGCTGATCCTTTCTGTCCGCTCTGCAACCTAGGCTTTCTCGAAGAATACGCAGATTCAACCCTAATCCAACCCCTAATCTCATCTTCCCAATCACAGATCCCCTAGCCACATCCCGCCTCCCCTTCATCCCAGTCATGGACTTCACGAATCTCGATCACGAGCCGGACGCATTCGATCCTGTGAGCTTCATCCACAGCCATCTCCATCAGCTCCAATCAAGCGGCATCAATGTTCAATCGCTCTCGTCGGTTTTCTCTCTTTCGTCGACTTTCGGGTTTCTCTCTCTCACCTCGATAAAAGTTACCAAAATGTCAAAATAAATTTTACACATCCGCTTAATTAAATTGGGTTTATTTTTTGTCTCGGGTCCAGCACAATTTTTTTGAATTTCAAATGTCTAACCAAACAAAAAAGGTCCAACTAAAAAATCTGCACCGGTTACCTTTATTTAGGGGCAAGTTAAGACTTTTCACACAAAAACTATCTCAGTAACTACAACTGTCTTGGAAACTGCCCTCCTGGGAAAATATGCAGCTTCTGGAACTCCGTCGCCAAAAGCTTCTTTACCTTCTCCAACAGGTATAAAGCAAACTTCACCTACTCCCTTAAATTTATTTTGTCCCGAAAATATATTATTATCAGTTTGCCAAATCTTGAATATCTATTCGTAATCAACATTCGATTGATAAGTCGGAATTTAGTAATCAAAATCAATTGTGATTAGTTAAGTCAACAAGTCAATAACACATCAAATCGATCTTGTGTAATTTTCCGGATTTTTCTTTTTCTTTTTTGTTTCTTTCTAAAAACAAAAACAAAATTGAGTGAGAATGCCAGCTTTTCATGTACTTTCCTTCTGCGTCCGGTCTTTAACAAATGTCAAGTTAATTTTAGATTATTGTTTTGGAACGCTTCAAGTTAATTTTATATAAAAAGTGTATTTTATAATATACTAAATTCTTGTTTGTGCTACGTACGGATTATTGGTCCGTAAATTTTGAAAATGAAATTTGCTGTATGAAAAATTGAAATCAACGAAACAATCTATAATACAAGAGACAGTTACACAAAGAGACACATTGTGTGTTTGTTTCTCGGCGGAAGACACAATGTGAGTTTGGCACACATTCCTTCCACTTTATCCCGCCAGCTGTCTTTTATTGCCCATAACTACCCTTGGTTGTTGTAAAGAGAGTGTTAGCTTTTTAGAAGTCTTGTTTCTTTCTTTGTAACTATATTACGGTTCAGCTGTAATAAATGTAAAGGTATATTGGATACAGCTAATGGGTTTTATGTTGGATGGTACAGTCGTGGATGGAAGATATGTGAACGTGTGGACGAAGCTTTGTGGACTAGATTTTTAATCTTACAAGAGTTTTGTAGACTAGATTTTGTGGACGAAGTCTTGTGGATGGTTTTAGTGGATTATAAGTTCATCATTTTCATAAAAAGATGATCAAACTTTTCTTTCATATATAGTTAATTTACCATCAAAAAGACAATAACTAATTTCAAATGGACCAAAAAATTGTAACTAAAGGTTTTTTAACAGAGTTCCATGGATGAGATTGTGTGAATGAGGTTTGTGATGTCTTATGTTCAAGGTTTTGTGGATGAAGATCTTATGGATGAGGTCTCATGTTCAAGGTTTTGTGGATGAAGATAAGATTCATCAAGAAACAGTGAGTTTTGTTTTTAAGCCGCTAGGACAAACTATAATTATGTTATTGCTTGTGAAACGAGAAACAAACCTTCCATGTCGGAGATTGAAACCGAAGCAAAGCGGCGTGATTACGGACACTACAATTTCTGGATCGAGAAATCTGAGACAGAGAGAAAGAGGATTATGATTTGTTTTCTGAGATGTTACAAGATCTAGGAATTTAGGAAGGGAATAGGTAAAGACGTTTTTAATAAAGAAAAAAAAGGAATTAGCTTTATTGTTTTAAAAATATTAAAATGGTTCTAGTTAAAAGGTTCCATCTAGTTAATGATTCAAAGAAAAGAGAGAGTTCACATAGTTGAGGGATAGATTAGACAATTCACTAAGAAGAAGTGTTCACAAAGCTCAAAGTATCTTTTTAGATAATTGGAAACTTGAATTGTGTCTTCTGGAGTAAATATCTCATAATACAAACTATTTTAGAGTTTGCCATAGTACAACATAAATACATTCACTATTTTATTGAAATAATTTTGAGTGTTGTTTAGATTCAATTATAATTTGTTTTTTTTAATTGTTTGATGTTAGCTTTCCAATAAGTTTGCACTGGAATCAATTTAATTTTATAAAAATAATTATGTTTTTTTTTGTGTACTATTTATATTAATTTAATAGACATGATTCTTTGAATTAATACCTTTTTAAAAAAAATTACATTCTAGAAAACATTTTTTGTTATTTAAGATTTTATATTACTTTTAGAATAGTTATTATATATTTCATGTCAATTCTTTTATATTAAATATTATACATGTTAGTTTTAAGTTGGCTTTTAACTTATATATATAATAAGATGGATGTTTGTGACTAACATAATTTTGCTTTTCTATCTTGATGCTCAAGTATTGATGGGTGCACGTGTGATTTACATATATTAAATGTAATACTATATTGTGTATTATTTATATATTTTTAACTATTTTCTCCGTATAATAGTGTAATAATGTAGTATGTGGTTGTAAACGTATATTCTCAAACCATTATAAAAGCATGTAATCGTAATTTATTGTAACTTAACCATACTGATAAATCTATATATATAAAAAAACATATTATTGTATTTTTGGTGGAGTTACATTTTTGTGGTTTAAAATTCAACTAATAATAATTTGTAATTATATTTATTTTGTATAGCAGTAATGACGTATTTATATGTGAATGTACTTATTAGTTTCATTTTGATTTATATTTTTTTAAAAAAAATCATTTTGATTAGAGAATATATTCAGCGTTAGTGTCTTTGTAGCGGAAAATCAAATCTACAGTTGCTTTAATGCTGTGACACAAAATTTAGAATTTGGTTTTATATAGAAACAATTGGATTAAGAATTGGAACATTAAGATTTGGAACATTTCAAATTTCTCCATAAACATAAGATATGTTTGATTTCTTCGACCTTCGTAGGAAACACAGTTTTGTATTTCTTAACATTTGTACCAAAAATAGAAAAAAAAACAAAGTTTAATTAAAAAAAGGTAATGATGCGTGTATCTTTATAAAAATGTTATTGTATTAATAAATATTTATTAGAAAAGTATTACGTTTTTGGCTTAGATTAGCAGCGTTTATATTCAGATATACATCTTCATATTGGTATGTCCGTATGTATGATAGCGAAATGGGTACCATTTGGGAGCCTTTAATGCTCAAAACAGTAATTTAATTATTTCAAAAATAAATGGTTAGAATATTGTATATAAACTCTTTGATTTGAGAATTTTTGATGCGAGTCTTTCAGACTTTTTGAAACACTCCCAAAATAAATAGATGAGATAGAGAGTTTAGGTGAGAAATAATTGATGCAATATCCTTATTAATGTACACTTAACATATCGTTTTGTATTGTAAAATAAGGTAGAGAAAACCATAATTATTTTCTACTATTCTAAATATAGAAAATAATCATTTTAGCTCTCATAACCCTTCTAGTAAATTCTCCAATAGAACTTTTCATATCTTCGGAATTTGATTCCGAAATGATCTTACAAAGACTTTCAACGACAAAGGTGATGTTTGGGTTTCTCTTTAGCCACTCTGCTAACCATAGCAAAAAGAAAAAAAATACTTGTTTCATAGATTCAAAGTCAACTATCATTCCAAAGCTTTATATAATATATATGAACACAAAATAGTTTGATCCTTTCCAAAAGAATCTTTTCATTCGCTTGAGTGTGCGAAGACCAGCAATAATCATGTACGTAACAATTCCAAAGATATTTACATCGATGTGGTTCCTGTGATGACGGGTTCTACGTACTCCCGAGATGCATAGTCGTTTCTTCCGGTACTCTCTTGAGAGAATCATGAAAAACGGAAAATTTGAATTGGTTACTTGTTGAAGAAGTAACTAATAATATTCTAAATTTGTAAGAGAGACGAGAGACATGTTACTTACTGCAGTAACAAAATGAGTATTATCTCCAATACCTTTCTTTAGCCAGACCAACGCCTGATTATTTTGGATTAAAATCATCATCGAAAAAAATGTATCATGATTTGAAGTCTCCGTATATTACCTGCTCAAGAGACATGCATCTAGTTAATGCATAAAACAATGAAAATGGTCTGTTGTAAAACCAGATTCTTTGTTGATTTACCTGGAGTTCATGCAAATAAGCCAATCCTTGAGCTGCACGGAGCATGATCTCAAGCCTTTGATGGGATCTGGGCTAAACTCACCATGAAGATCACCTCTGAGATCACAATTGGCTTCAAAATCTGTAAAGGAGTGCATTCTGCATCGGTCTGACAAAATTGGGGAGACTATTTTCTTCAGGCCCTGAAAGGACATAGTCGTGTGTAAAGCAAATAACACGTTTCTGATCAGCTACACGGAACATAGCCTTGCTGTTGGAGTGTGTAGATGGAGCCATGCTTGAGCCGACTTTCATATCACTCGAGACGGTTTTGAGCAATGAAACCTTGTGCCACAGTACCTTATAGATAAGATCAAAGTACTAAGTACTATTTTCGTCAATATATAGAAGAAGCATGCCTATTATATGGTGAACATACAATAATAAGCGATGAATACTAGATTGATTTATATTAGAAAGCTAAACAGTATGTCTCCTTTGGCATGGTTGCAAGCTTCCCAGGAATGAAGAAACATCATCTTCGAAGTGGATAGTCCTGTGACAGCCACTTGACTGAAGAAGAGTGCAGGATCATTGGCAGTGGTGTCTTACTGTCGAGTAGCCATGGTATTATTAGGAATGGGGCAATGAAATTTTGCGACTGAGAAGGAGATTGATGGGGATATAAATATTCTGATGAGGGGAACACATAGAGTTGGACGTTTCTAATGAGTGGGTAATGATGGTTACTTGAAGAGCCATCGGAATCGTTGGTTAGGAGGGATGCACGAAGCTTCGTCTTGAAGGGTGATTAAAGAGCATTGAAGGTTGGGCTCGGTTTTTTCATTGATGAAGATACAGGCGTTATTCCGGAGGAAGGAGATAGACAATCGATTTCGGGAGCTTGATGTCGGAGGAAGCGCCTAGGGTTCGCGAGGAAGAAGCTGCAAGATGACTACTGAACCTCAAGAAAAATAATAAGAATGGGTTTAAAACTTTGTTTGCTGCAAAATGAATGCTGAGCCGTGATGACATGGCAAAATGATTGGTGGAGAATTTTTTTGCCTATGTGGCACCCCTCTTTGGCTTTCAAATTAGCTCCTTTTATATAGTAGAGATTTGTTTGATTGTTTTCATATCTATTTCAACTAAGAACAGGAAATAAAGGAAATGACACCGGAGCTGGGAATATTCGCCGGTTACAGAGTCTCTACGGTGATCTTGTCTTTGGTTTCCACCATCTTCTTATGAAAACAATCATTCGTGATTGTCCGATTTTTCGATTGTTAAACCAGGTTATTAATGTGCTATTATTAGCACAAAATTTCTCGAGATGTTTGTTTTGTTTGGACTTGTTAAAAATAAAATAAAATCTGTGTTTTGTGTTCACGTGTGTTATCGTCAGAACCGGACTTTATCAATTGTATATTAGCTTGTGTCTCGATTCTGAGTATAATTTTCTGAAATATTTAAAACTGAATTAATGTATGTAATTGTGCCGAGACTGGATTTATTTAGAGCCCATTTATTTAAAGAAAATTTGGTTCTCATGCCCAAAGACAATACTTTAATTTGAACTTTGCACTTGAAATGACAGTATTATTTTTCTTCCGTAATTAACCCTATTTTATCACTGATGACACTGTAAGTGGTGTTAGTAAGGTTGTGCTGTCAGTTTTCTTTAACTCAATCCCCAAAACAAATTGGTCTTTAGCTGTCTCTCTCCTTCATCTCCTCTTTTAATCTTATCTATGTTTCTTTTTTTGTTTCTCCTAGTTTTCTCTCATTTTCTTTTCTAATTATTTTTTATTTTATCTCTAACTTTTCCTTCCTTTCTTCTCAATTAAAAACGATATTTTATATTTCTTACCAAATGATTCAAGCTAGATTTTATTGTTTCCACTAATTATTTTGAGACAATTGGTAGGATATACCCAAAACTGATCGAAATTAGCAAAGTACCCTAAACGCTTAGAAACTAAAATCATTATACACTAATTTACTTGGTCTGAAGAATATGCCTCTGTGATTAAAGCCACGTTGATACTTACAGATTTTATGAGAAAGCTCCTATAGCAATCTACGTAACTGTTGATCGTAGGCATGCTTATGGGTTTCTCCCAGCCACACATTATGGTTGATATATGCGCTCTCCAGTACATGAAATCTGCAGAAAATATTGTAAAAATATTAAGCAACCGACTACCAAAAAAATATATTAAGCAATCACTATATTGGGCTGGAGTTGATTGGTAATAACAATCTATAAGGTTTGTATATTCGATTAACCTCTACGCTTATACAGCCTTAAAAGCTTCGAGAGAAAACACAAACTGTAATTTTATAGTTCTAGAAAATTGATGAACTCTGTTTACAGTGATCGATCCCATCACAGCAAAAGATTTGTAACTCCAACCTGCTGGCCTTTTTAAATCTGTAATGCTTCTCATTAATGGTGTTGCCGTGATAATAACGTTGTTCGTGTCTAACTTTAATGTAGGTGATCATACGTAACGATGATGTTGTATGCTACCTCTTTCAGAGGCATAATAACTATATATGGCTTACTCTAATATATATAGCTTACTGGTAACAATGAATGTTAACGTATAATATTGGAAGTACAAATGATATTTTTCGAAATTAGTATCTAATTCGCAAACTTTGAGCTACACGGTATTGATAGTATCGATTAAAAGAATAAAAACAGTTTATGAGGCATACCATATTGATGTCAACATTTTGGATACGCTTAGTATGACAAGTTACTGCATAATATTGGCTAGCTCAAAGTTTAGTATGGCAGTGTTATCAAATTTATTAGTGCTGACGTATAACATTATACAAGTATATTAGTTAACTGTAAACTGTCAAGTGAACAAAATTTACATTGGGCTTACCCCAGAGTTTCTATTTTAATATATATAGAAGCACTGAGATCTTCCTACTTAACCACTACTCATATGTCTTATCCCTTCCTAACAAATAGTAATGAGGTCTTCTTAGTGAAAACTACTATATGAGACCATACATATGTTATTAAATGCGGAGGTTCATTCAAATTCAAAAGACAACAACGAAATATTACATGATTCAAAGTTCAGACAGCCTACAGATTATGAAATAGTCTAGGAGATGAAAGCATGAAGTGAAATTTTAGAGCTCCAAACAGATATCTGATATATATCGGGACACCAACAACGCTAGTTGTTTCGCCGTTGTGGGCAATGCAAACTGTGCCAAAGTCTTCACCACAGGTTGTCAACCAGGTCATCCTCTGTCTTATCATCTCAGCCAAATTCTTCACCACAATGATTTGGGTCTTGTAAGATGAATACAACTTCCACCTGCGATGTTCTTATAACAAGATTAGCAGTAATTAAATAAAATAATAGTTACGAACCTCGATTAGCAAGCAACAATAAGATTAGCCACTACTATGTTAACATGGATACCATAACTGTCAGCGTTGATTATATAGTTAGATTAGCGGTTACTAACATGGGAGTTAGAACCAATGTTAGCAGGCAGCAACAAGATTAGACCCTACCATTTTGAGCATCTCGTTACTATCTGAAAGTGTATCTAGTATACACCCCCCAGTGTTTAGGAATAGGAAAAAACTTAGCGTATGCAAACATGTAAGTCATCTAAGGAAAAATGTATATTTTATACCAGTCTGCCCAAAAAAAGTTTGCGTCTGTTTTCAATGATGGATGTAACTTGGGTCTGCAACCATGAAAGGGATTGTTAGAATGTTTTATTATCATAAAAATCTCAACTAACTAAGTAAACAATTTGTTAGCCGCTATAATTGGGCATAACATATAGTACCCTACATAAGAGGTTGAATCACAGAACAAGTTACCAACTACCTTGCCGAGTGAAATGCCAAACTAGATTAATATCAATTATGTACATGAATGGGTGTTAAGTACCTTTTGATACGTGTGGTTGTCGTCTTATAAATAGAGATATCATGTAATTATTCATGTACCTTGCACTCTTCGTCTATTGACTTAGTGTGAGCTGGGTTGATGCAGTATCGAACAACTTTGGAAGGAGGGTTGTTATCAGTGCTTTATTCGTGAGTGGTTTCCACGTCATGTGATGCCGACTCGGACTCACTATCAGACTCAACCAATGTAAGATTTAAGAAAGGATCTATATTCAAAGATTAGAGAGATTGAAGAGATTAGATAAATTTAGAGATTTGAAACTAAGAGAATAATAGAAGATGGAGAGAATAAACTCCTTGATTTATTTATGTGTACAAAGAAGGCTATTTATAGCCATAACCATAAATACAAAAGGTATGAGAAAATAATAAAGAGATAAGGCTCCAACAGCTATATTCCCAACATCTATATTTTGAATTTTGAATTTTGAATTTTGGACTGTACTGAACAGTGCCCGCGAATCCCTACAGCACCAAAGTGTGTAATGCAGGTTTATCAAAGCTCCCACTTTGGTGATGTAGGTAATCTGCTTTTTTCTTTAAAGTGTTCAATGTAGCTTTCTCAAAGTGCCCACTTCAGTTTTGTAGGTAGACTCGACCTCTTTAGTTATTTCCTTCTTCTTTTGCTTCCATCTCAACACTCCCCCTCAAGCTTGACGGTATGAGAATCGGAGGTCAAGCTTGGAGACCATGAAGACCTCCCTCATTAAAAACCTTAGTAAAGAAAACCCAGTGGGACAAAACCTTACCAAGGGAAAAAGAGTGGAGACTCCATGGTGAGGATCATGGATGAGAGAGATCAATGAGTCCAAGTCTAGGGTGAATGGACTCAATTGTCTTTTGTCGTGCTGCTTTGGTGAATACATCAGCTAACTGGTCTTCACTTCTTGTATAGCATGGAAGAATCACTCCTTGAACCACCAACTCTCTAACCTTGTGGCAAAAAACTTTTATATGCTTTGTCCTCTCATGCAAGACTGAATTTGAAGCTATATGTATGGCGGTTTGGTTATCACAGTGCATGGTAATAGGAGTGTTGGTTTCGATGCCGAGATCCTTGAGAATTCCCTTAATCCATACCAACTCATTTGACAGCTTTCTCATTGCTCTATACTCAGCTTCATCACTGGAACATGACACCACCTTCTGCTTCTTGCTCTTCCAAGTGACCAGGTTACCTCCAATGAATGTACAATATGGTTGATCTTCTGTCCACACTATCTCCTGCCCAATCAGCGTCGCAATAACCAACTACTTCAGTGTTCTTGTTACATCCCATCCAAACTCCTTGGCCTTGTGAGCCTCTTAAGTATCTCAGAATGCGATCCACCATGTTCCAATGTTTCACATTTGGAGCTTGCATATGCTGGCTCACTTGGTTAACCGCATAGCAAATGTTTGGTCTGGTAATGGTCAAGTAGATCAGTTTCCCAACCATCTTCCTGTATTGTTTGGCATCTTCAAATGGCTTGCTCTCTTCAATCTCCCCCTCAAGTAATAATTTATATCCATCTTCAAGTGGTGTTTTGGCTGGCTTTACATCTAGTTTACCTGCATATTTCAACAAATCAAGTGTGTACGTCCTTTGAGACATGAATAAACCTTCCTTGGATCTACAAATCTCAATTCCAAGGAAGTATTTCATTTCTCCTAAATCTTTAATCTCAAACACTGATTTAAGAAAGTCTTTGGTGGCTTGGATACCAACCTTGTCAATTCATGTGATGATGATATCATCAACATATATAAGAAGGACAACGATACCTGAGGGTGTAATGAGAGTGAATAGAGTGTGATCAAGTTCTGATTTTCTGAAGCCATGCCCATTCAGTGTAGTGCTCAGCTTGTTGTACCAAGCACTAGGCGACTGCTTCAACCCATATATGACCTTCTTCAATCTCAGCACATTTCATGGTTTCACGAGACTCTCAAGACCTGGTGGAGGATGCATATACACTTCATCTTCTAGTTCACCTTGTAGGAAAGCATTTTTCACATCCATCTACAGTCCCATTCCAAATTGGTTGCAATGGACAAGACAATGCGGATTGTATGTAACTTGGCGACTGGAGCAAACGTGTCTATGTAATCTTCTCCATATGTTTGTGTAAAACCCCTAGAAACAAGTCTGGTCTTGCGCCGGTCAATCTTCCCATTTGGTAGACACTTTATAGTGAAGATCCACCTACTTGAAGCTGCTTTCTTTCCCTTTGGCAGCTCACTCTCATACCAAGTATCATTCTTTATCATCGCATCTGCCTCATCAGCCACTGAGTTTCTCCATTCTTCATGTTCCATAGCCTCTTCATATGATCTTGGTACACGACTCTCATCTAGGCTGATCATAAAGGCACAATGCTCAGTTGGAAACTCAGCAAATGAACAAACGGCTTGTGTTGGGTGTGACACGGCTTGAGTATTGTAATACACCTTGGTGTCGACCCAGTGAGATGGTTTCTTCACCCTTGTGCTTCTCCTCAATGGTTGTGATGCAGCATCAACTTCCTCCGCTTGAGCTTCTTCTAGTTCATTTTCCACTTCTTGGTTTTCATCATCTTGAGTAGTTCCTTCATTGTCCACATTTTCATCATGATGATGTCTTGAACTTCTTTCTTCATTGTTTTCAGAGTCATTCTCCCCCCC
>NC_027751.1:23369795-23376102 GCF_000695525.1 Brassica oleracea var. oleracea | reverse complement strand
CATGATCAAGATGGGGTGTGTCTAATTTATCATCTTCAATTTGTGAAGATGATCCACTCCTAGTTTGATCCTGGGTGAGATTAATTCCAAGACCTTTTAGGAAAATCCGTAGATTAGCCGCTCTATCTATTGAGGTTTGTGAGAGATCTTCTAAGTCTTCCCATTTACCTTTTTCATAATACCCTTTGGTTTTAATAAACTTCAGATCCCTTGATACACTGACTTTCCTTACTATTGGATCATAACACTTGTACCCTTTTTGAATAGAAGAGTACCCAATGAACATTGACCGTGAACTCTTAGCCTCAAGCTTGTTCCATAACTCTCTTGGAACCATCACAAAACACAAACATCCAAACACCCTCAAGTGATCCAATGATGGCTTGCTTTTGTTCAACACTTCAAATGGAGATATGTCTTGAAGAATCTGTGTTGGAATCCGGTTGATTAGGTAGCAAGCAGATACCACAGCGTCACTCCAAAACCTCTTTGGAACGTATGTATGGAACATCATGGACCTTGCCACCTCCATTAAATGTCGATTCTTCCTCTTGGCAATCCCATTTTGTTGTGGAGTGTATGGACAACTTGTCTGATGTATGATTCCTTGCTTGGCTAAGTGATCTTTGAAAGCATTGCTTGTATACTCCCCTCCATTATCTGATCTAAAAATTTTAAGTTTGGCATTATATTGGTTAGCAATAAGTTTCAAAATTTTTAAATGCTTCGAACACCCTATCTTTAGACTAAAGCAATGTCACCCAAGTGTATTTGGACTTTTCATCAATGAATGTGACATGATGTATTTTTGGTTTTCCCTAGACATGCAATGAGTAGTCCAAACATCAGAATGAACTAAGTCAAAGTAATGTTCATAAACAGAATTTGATGTTGCAAAAACAGTCTTACAGTGTTTACCCAAAATACAAGCTTCACAACCATTATTCTTAAAGGTAACATCAGGAAAGATCAAATTCAAGGCTCTGCTATGAGGATGTCCTAGTCTAGCATGCCACAATGCATCATTATTCTTATCAGGAAGGGAACAAAATGAGCCATGATAATCAGAAAGAGGCTTGATCTCTTCAAGCATATATAGGTCGCCTTTTGTAATCCCCTTTCCAAACACTCTACTGCTTTCAGTATCCTGAAACTTCACATCATTAGGACTGAATGTAACATTACAATTTAAATCAGTAGTTACACGCTTAACAGATAACATGTTGGATGTGAAATTAGGCATATAGAAAGCTTTGGATTCTTTTTCAAACAAGCTCAAGTTTCATATTCCTTTAATTGGTATCTTATCTCCATTAGCAATCAAAACATGACCTAAAGCTGGTTGAATGTCTTTTATCGTCCTAGAATCACTAATCATATGGTGTGACGCACCAGAATCAATGATTAACGGCCTAGGTTCAGTACTAACATGTTTAGTCATATTTGATGCAACGAGAGTAATACTAAAGTCATGAGATTTACATGCAGCATAGGAGTAACCATACACCATACCAGAATGCTCTTTAAGAACTTTGAGGATGACATTAAGGTCTGACTTCCTAAGCAAATCATCATCTGGTTTCATAGCATTTCTTGTCATTGCCTTGCCTCATTCAGACTGGTTTCCAGATGTACTTCCTTGCTCAGATGGACCAGCAGTGAAGTGAGCTCTAGCAGCATCTTTTTCCCTCATGTACTTGGGCTTGAGATGTGGATGGAGAATCCAGCACTAACCCTTTGTCTGCCCTTGTCTCTTGCAATGCTCACATACTTCATTGGATTGACCTCTTTTTCCATTGCCTTTGAATGTCACCTTGTTAGCCTGAGGAGCTTCTGCCTTGTTTGCTAGAGTAAGGTCTCCCTTTCCTCCAAAGAGTCCAAGAGAACCTTGCTCCTTCTGGATTTAAGCGCATACCTCTTCAAGTGAGGGAAGCTACTAAGATCTTAAGTGCTTGATGATATCGTTGTATGTGGGACTGAGTGTGAGCAGGAGTCCAAATACATTATCTTGCTCACGCCTTTCACTGAGAACATCTTGGTCAGTAGTAACTGGTCTCAACATCTCAAGTTCAGACAGCAGAGCTCTGTACTTTCCTAAGTGAGCTGTGAACTCCATGTCTTCTTGGCTCAGACTGTTGATGGCTCACTTGATCTCAAACACGCGACTCAAGTTTGAGATATTCCCATAGACCTTCTTGAGGGTATTCCACAGGTCTTTCACTTTCTCACAGTAATAGTATGACTCAAGGATTGAAGCATCCAATGAGCCTTGGATAATGGACAAGACCATCATATCCTCTTGATTCCATTTCTCTTCATCAACAAGGACAATCTCCTTGTCTCCTTCTTTAGCAGTTGGCTTTGAGGCTCTGTCATTAGTGACATGACTCCACAATCCTCTGCCTCCAAGTGATGTCTTTACAAGGCTAGCCCACAACAAGTAGTTTGGTCCTTTTAGAACTACTGGAATGACCACAGCTTTGTTGTTCTCCATTTTGACCAAAGAGAGCTTCAAGCTTTGTTCTTGAGCTTTAAAGAATGAGATTTGTTACTAAATGAACACATGTTATGAGCAACCTGGCTCTGATACCATGTAAGATTTAAGAAATGATATATACTCAAAGATTAGAGGGATTGAAGAGATTTGATAAATTTAGAGATTAGAAACCAAGAGAATAATAGAAGATGGAGAGAATAAACTTCAGTGATTTATTTATGTGTACAAAGAAGGTTATTTATATCCAGAACCATAAATACAAAAGGTATGAGAAAATAATAAAGATATAAGGCTCCAACAGCTATATTCCCAACAACTATATTTTGAATTTTGGACTGTAGTGAACAGTGCATGCGAATCCCTACAGCACCAAAGTGTGTAATGCATGTATCAAAGCTCCCACTTTGGTGATGTAGGTAATCTGCCTTATTCTTCAAAGTGTTCAATGTAGCTTTCTCAGGTGCCCACTTCAGTGTTGTAGGTAGACTCGACCTATTTAGTTATTTCCTTCTTCTTTTGCTTCCATCTCAACAACCAAAACCACAGATTCAGGAGGCTGAACAACTTCTTTAATCAAAGGGACCAACCATAAGGACGAATTGAATCGCCTCAAGATATCCAAGCAAGGCAACACTTGCTTGGGACAGAGAGGTTTCATCTTTTTTATTTATAGCAGAAAACAACAAGATTGATCAAATCGAAAATTAAAGTTAGAGAATATTAGGATTTTACTTACAAATTATGAGAAGTTGGGATACTGGGTTGCGGAGAATGGCGTCTCTTCTTTCCTAATTAGATCTAAAAATGATGTCTTCTCGATTTCTCCTCTCCATCTTGTTTCTGGTTGTAAAAAGGAGTGATTATTAATTATAATATATATATATATATATATATATATATATTTCTAAACGTGTTAGTGTGGCTATGATCTGACATAAAATACTACCTAGGATTATGTAGGAAGGTAGGGTGGTAGGATGAAGGTGTATAGTGTCATAGGGTGAATATGGTATTAAATTAAAGTGTATAGTGCATGTAATAGTGATCCAGTAGTTCGCTGGTTGAAATGGCGTATATACACCCTAATTTCTCAATTATTTTTTGGGTTTGATTGTTCTTTTTAAATCTTTGATCTATTATTTTCTTGGATTTGATATTTAGATCCGTGTGTAAATCGGAGCTGAGATGTGTTTTGGTGCGTAGGTCAAAGTCTAGAGTTGGAGCAATTGAGGAAGTCCTTTTCAAGGTTTGAAAACTGCTAAAGAGCGAAGCTTTTTTAAATTGGGTCATGATGTGTTGTATGTGAAGTTTCAGCTAATACTTATATTAACAGCTAACACATATTTTAAATGATACATCAATTATTAACAACTTACAATAACGATTGTTACATACTACATATATTGTTTTACTCCATAACTTAAATTTTAGTAACTAACTTATATGTTACATGATACATCAATTATTATATGTTTCATCTAATACCTATGTTAACAGCTAATACATATTTTAGATGATACATCAATTATTAGCAATGTACAATAACGATTATTACATGCTGCATGTGTTGTTTTGTTTGTTAACTTAAATTTTAGTAACGAACTTATCTGTTACATGATAAATTATATATTAGACTAATTATTAATACTGAATTTTAAAGAATATATCACCTAACTTAGTAATCAAATAAGTGGTACTATATCATACCAAAAAATAGTAATACATGCGTTCTAACTGTGAATCAAAGTCATATGAAAATTATTAACCTTCATCATCAATAGAATTACTATCATGAAGGTGTTTTATCATCTTTAGATTTCGTTGGAATATCAAAAATTTGGCATCCAAAATTTTATGTATCTTTATTGAAAATGATAAATCAACAAATATATTCAAGGAAAAAGAAAGAAACGAAGAAAAAATAACGAAGAGAATCAGAAAAAAAAGATGATGAAATTAAGAAAAAAGAAAAGGGAGAGAGAATGTTAGGAAGAATGGCAGGGAAGAGAAACTGCCGGAATGAGTTTCATGGGAAAAGATAATGTAAGAAATGTGTAAATGTCAAATCGAAACGAAACTGTAAAAAAAAAGTTATTTTTTGCGTCAAGTCATGGGTAAATCACTAATTTAGGTCTATATTAGGGATAATCGGTTAATTCTTCCTTTATTTAATATATATTTTATTACAAAACTGAAAATGAAAACAACCTCATTTGAGCATAACTTAAAATATAAATTCAATGATATCATATTAATAAGAAAAATATTCTATAATACCAGTAAAACTTTTATCACAAGTATAATATGTAAGGAATATTTTCTTTCCCTATTATATGGTCTTATATTTATCCGTTTTCTATTGTAATATTGCTATTCCTTAATATATTTGGTGACCAATGAAATTGGAAATAAGGAGTAATTCTTTATTTATCTCTACCTTGATGGACGGTTGAGATTAATCTAAAGGAAACCCTAAAGAGGAATTAGGTCCTCTCTCCACCTATAAATACATATCTTTAGACCATCATAAAGATATCCTAAAAGCAAAAACTAACGTTATAGGCGAGGCGAGAGAAACCTAAGAGTTCCTAAGAAGAGATTGAGCTGTTCATCTTCCATTCAGGATTCAATCCATTCAGGAAGATTCTCAGGCAAAATGAATCCATGTAACTCTATAAACATTCATATGATTCTATTATGTGATTAACCTAGATGTTTAAAGATCTTAGGGTTCATGTAAATTTAACTTACAATGTGGTATCAGAGCATGGTTATGAACATCTGTTTAATCCACTAAGAATAATAGATCTATGAGCTAGATAATGAAACTGATAGACCTGAGTATTGTGATTTCTAGATCTGATTATGAGTTTAATTTTCATATGTGTGCAAAGTTAGTGCGTTCTGAGAAAATTAGGTCTGTTTGATAAAATCGTGCGAACTCTGTGCATCTGAAATAATTATTTTCCTGTTTAAGAGAATCGTGCATAGTTTGTGCATCTAGGGATTATAATTATCTTTCTAAAAGAACCATGCATAGTTTGTGCATACCCGAATTATAATTTTCGCAGTACAGAATCCGTGCAAAAATGGTGTTCTGCGAATTAGGATTTTTTTTTTTCGCAAACCCTTTTCTGTGCAAATTTCGGGATTATGTAAATTAGGGTTTCCAAAGACCTATCCTGTAAATAATGATTCGTGAAGTTTTTGTGCAAAATTGAAAATAAAAATTGGTCTGTGCATAATTAGTATAGCATGTTTTGTATATACTGCAGAATCGTTTTGCACAGAATTCGTACAAAACCGATTTTGCACTTAAAGTTATAAATTTTTATATTCATAATCCTTATAAAAATAATTTATATACTAAAACACAATTAGTACAAAACATTATTTCACATAAAGTGTTTATTAGGGTTTAGATATCACCACAGGGACTTTACCTTAATAGTTGCAACTAAAAATTATTATTTAAGCCAAGTTTTTGATCTTCTTATGAATTATTTAGTTACCCACAGGTAGACTATAATCATGAAAATTGATTAATTACTTAAGAGCGTATGTATTGTGTAAACTAAAGACATCCACAGATGATTTGGTTTGAGTAATTCAATTCATCACTCAATAATGGAATGATTGTTATCGTGAAAGCTAAGGATATCCACAGATAACTTAGTTTAAATAATTCGGTACATCATTGAATAAAGTTCCATGAATCTGTGACCTTATATGTGATTATGTGATTCCCACAGGAACATTATAATTTCTTGTCATATACATTCAATTTTTTCGTGTTGATTAAGTTATGAA
>NC_027751.1:23368187-23368645 GCF_000695525.1 Brassica oleracea var. oleracea | reverse complement strand
CACAACGAGGAAAACCAGTTGAATGATCCACCACTCCTTAATGAAAATATCGCCAATAATGAACATGAAGCACACGAGGAACCAGCATTAAGAAGATCAACTCGTGAGAGAAGATCAGCTATTTCTGATGACTATGTGCTTTATCAAATAGAATTTGGAAAATGGGATTTAAGATATCCGGTTTCTTATTCACAAGCCATGAAAGATGTTAATTCTGATCAATGGATCGAGACCAGTAAAGATGAAATAGACTCAATGGTTAAGAATGAAATTTGGGATGTTGTTCCATTGCCTGAAGGACACAAAGCAATTGGGTACAAATGGATCTATAAATCCAAGCTCGATTGTCATGGCAATGTTAAACGACGTAGATCCAGACTTGTAGCCAAAGGGTATAATCAGAAAAAGGCATTGATTATGGTGAGAATTTTTCACCTGTGTCTAGAAAAGACTCTCTC
>NC_027751.1:23367617-23367992 GCF_000695525.1 Brassica oleracea var. oleracea | reverse complement strand
AAATGGAAGAAATCAATATATGGACTGAAACAATCTTCGAGGAAATGGTACTTAAAGTTTGATGAAACCATTACGAAATTCGGTTTCAAAGAAAACATTGTGGATCCATGTATATACCTCAAGATCAGTGGGAATATGGGTGAGACATCCTATGTGATAGGAATTGAGATACTCCGTGACAGATCACTAGGAATTTTGGGATTGTCTCAGAAAGCATATATTGATAAAGTTCTTGAGAGATTCGGCATAATGACATGTTCTTCTAGAATTGTTCCTATGCATAAAGGTGACACGCTTAATCTTAAGCAATATCCGCAGAATGAAATGAAACGTAATGAAATGCAAAAATACCCTTATGCATCTCTTGTGGGAAGT
>NC_027751.1:23366822-23367361 GCF_000695525.1 Brassica oleracea var. oleracea | reverse complement strand
AAGTCAGAGTTGATATACACATCCACTATGGAAGCTGAGTATGTTGCATGTTATGAGGCTTCTATTCAAGGAACATGGTTGCGGAATTTTGTGTCAGAGTTTGGGGCTTTGAGTTTTGTCGGCAAACCTCTCACTCTTTACTGTGACAATCAAGCTGCAATCTTCTTCGCTAAGCATGATAGGATATCTAAGGGAGCCAAGCATATGGACCTCAAATATCTATCACTGAAGTAAGATGTCAAAAGAGAAAAGTTTGTCATTGAACATATAGGCACCGAACTTATGGTTGCAGACATATTTACAAAAGCTTTACCTCCAAAGACTTTCATGAAGCATGCTGAAAGTATGGGTCTTGAGGATAGCGCCTAATGTTGTTTGTTTACGATTAGCCTATGTATGACAATTATTTGAGCTCTTTTATGACTTTTACATCTTTTATATATTATGTTTCCAATGTGCACACACATTATTGTTGGTTGGATTTATGATAATAGAATGAGTCTCTCGTTAAAGACATTAAAGGGACCATTACGATACTC
>NC_027751.1:23364538-23366648 GCF_000695525.1 Brassica oleracea var. oleracea | reverse complement strand
ACATTAGTGGATCTCACTAACGACCAAGTGGGAGACTGTAAGGAATATTTCCTTTCCCTATTATATGTTCTTATAGTTATCTGTTTTCTATTGGAATATTGATATTCCTTAATATATTTGGTGACCAATGAAATTGGAAATAAAGGAGTAATTCCTAATTTATCTCTACCTTGATGGACGGTTGAGATTAATCTAAAGGAAACCCTAAAGAGGAATTAGGTCCTCTCTCCACCTATAAATACATATCTTTAGACCATCATAAAGATATCCTAAAAGCAACAACTAACGTTATAGGCGAGGTGAGAGAAACCTAAGAGTTCCTAAGAAGAGATTGAGCTGTTCATCTTCCATTCAGGATTCAATCCATCAGGAAGATCTCTCAGGCACAATATTATGTGATTAACCTAGATGTTTAAAGATCTTAGGGTTCATGTAAATTTAACTTACATAATACACCAAATGTCAAAACGACTAAAATAAATTTTATTAATAAAGTAAAAGATATTTATATTTTGAAGGTTAATCTAAGGATGGAGTTTGAGTGAGGTTTGTGATTTAAAAGAAATTCATAATTTAAAATAATAATTTTTAAAATAGTTTCATAAAAAAACTGAAATTATTTTTGAAAAATCGTAAAGAGGTTCAAATTGGATAAGGTTTTTTCAAAAATAAAAATATCTATTTTTAATTTATTTATGTGTATTTATTTATAAAGCAAATTTACTATTGTCATTTACCTTTTTAAAAATCTATATTTTGGTTACTTTTTGTGTGTTCTTCTAGTAAAAAAATGGGACATAGGAAAGTCAGTCGCATTTATGTTGAATTTATAATGTTTCTGTTTCTTTAAGAAAAATGAAATTGGTAAACTCTACCAAAAAGAGAGAACCAAAATAAAAAGTCAGCAAACCGAAAAGCTCAGTAGGCTATGAATAAAGAGAATTTAGTAAACCGGTTTCAGGTGTCTCTCTCGTGACTGACTCTTTAGTCAGTATTTGGGGAACACACAGTTTATGTGTCTTAGGGTTTGCTTGAATTTTACAGAGAGATTGCGGAGACCCAATCAGCTGAAGCCAAATCGGAGACGATGAGGTTCACGTTCGCGTTTGCGTCAATGGGGAAGAGATTGAATCTTCTCGTAAAAGGTAATCACGGAACTGCTCCTCCATTGATTTCTAGTTGCGGCTGGAATCGAGCTTTCTCTGCTCTCAGTGATGATTGAAAGCAGAGACTCAATAGAGGTGAAGAGATAAACTTTCTTTTGTTATTAATCTCTCTTACAGTTCTTATCTTATTACATTGCTTTATATAGAAACGAGACTAGGTTAAGATGTCTCAGACAGTTCATCATTTAGGACTTGGAATCTATTAGCCGTTGTGATTGTATGAGCTGTAGCCAGGACTTCTTTTGCTTTTACGGATGATAGCTCAACGTTCCGGTTTGTCGCTTGACTGGCTTTGTCTTGTGCGTAGGTACTGAGTGAAAAGGGTGAGCATGCTGCTGTGTCGTTTTGGTGTTTTGGACTCTTGGGCCTCCACACCAAGTTTGGTTGTAAGGTGGGCTTGGGCTCATTTCCAGTAGCCTCCCCCAAACTCTGCGTGGGGGGAAGACACGCGCCGAGTTTGCTTCGAAGATGATGGAATGACTCCTGAGGCAGGGAGTTGTTGAAGATGTCAGCGATCTGAAATTTGTTGGATATGTGTTTGACTTCAACAGCTCCAAGTGCTACCCTTTCGCGCACATAGTGGTAATCTCTAGTGAAGTGCTTCGTCTTGGAGTGAAAAGAAGGATTCGCGGCGAGCATCACTGTAACACTCCCGAACCATCCTAAGCATAGGTCGACCCACCGGCCAACAATCAAACAAGAACATGACCGACAGACGACCCACACCAAGGGTTGGAGATGAAAGGCCAACCGGCCAGCCAACAATCAAACAAGAACATGACTGACCGCCCAATCTAACACCATGGTCCGGAAGCGCTACGTGACGGGTTAGGAAGGATCCGGTCAGAGTCACAAAATTTACTCCACGACCTCGACCAGTTCGTCCACTAACACGTCCCGCTGCGTCAAGGCACAAGGCTTGGCAACCCGTACCTAGAGTTAGC
>NC_027751.1:23361132-23362160 GCF_000695525.1 Brassica oleracea var. oleracea | reverse complement strand
AAATAATATTCCGCTGATACGAAGTTTCGCGGAAAACTTCGTGCTGAAGAAACGTCATTCTTCCCAAACGTCGAGCTTCTAAACCGTCGTGCTTCCAAAAATGTTGTGCTTCCAAAACGTCCTTCACATCAATCTAAGACATCTTCTAACTATGGTCGAGCAACTTATTCGACTCATAGTTTACTCACGATCACTTCTTCGTCCACCTCGTACTTCAAAACTTCTCGATCGATCCTTATCACCCGCAACTCGACCACCACAATGATACTCGACCAGTCTATTTCTTCTTTTTTTTTTTTTTTAACGGCTTTCTACATTCTCCCCCCCCCCCTTAATAGAATTCGTCCTCGAATACTTAGTTGCGTAATTACTCATCTTCACGAAATTATTCACTCTTCTCCATATTTCTTTACGCTGTCCACAACTGTTCTTTAAGTGTCCTTCTCAAGGCCTCCGCAATCGTCTTCATATCTCATCACTGGAATGATCACTGATCGTCCTCTTGCTTTTACTCTGCCATAACGCACTCATTGCCCATGATACTATCTTGTCCTTTCGATAGATATCATCCTTGTCCAGAGTCCTCAAATCCTTCTCGATCTTCCTTTTCCCAAGTACTGATGAAGTCCTTTCCCAACAATGTCTTGTTCTTCACCATATGTCCAGTCCATACCACAGCCCAGTTCTCTGTATTTGTCTCTCCTCTTTCGCTTCGGGTTTGGGTTTGGCCTCGAACTCTCTCCACTTTAAGGTTTTCATCCCTTAAAATTCCGATCAACGAACACACTTACTCGCTGCAACTCAAAAGAACACTTCACACACAAGTTAGTAGACAGCTAATCCCAACAGTCTACTAACAACAACCTAGCAATGCTAACCAGCAACCTAACAGTTCTAACCAAGCAACCTAGCAATTCTAGATTCCGCTATCTCAATCCTAATTCCTAAAACAATAAATTCTATCGCTGGACGTGACCGGTTCCCTAATGCCTTTTGTGACTCATTTTGACTCGATAAATATTTAAAAC
>NC_027751.1:23358454-23358923 GCF_000695525.1 Brassica oleracea var. oleracea | reverse complement strand
TAATAGACTCCAGATGAATTCTGATATCCTGTAAAAATATTTCCCGAGCCTCCGGCTTCCTCGAAGAATTCCATAATACCGAAATTAGGGTTTTCTCCCGACTTCGGGTTTTCCCGTCGTGTTTTGATCCTGTCGTGCTTGCTTCCCGGCGTGCTTAATTCCCGTCCTGCTAACAATGTCTTCCAAATAATATTCCGCTGATACGAAGTTTCGCGGAAAACTTCGTGCTGAAGTCCTCAAATCCTTCTCGATCTTCCTTTTCCCAAGTACTGATGAAGTCCTTTCCCAACAATGTCTTGTTCTTCACCATATGTCCAGTCCATACCACAGCCCAGTTCTCTGTATTTGTCTCTCCTCTTTCGCTTCGGGTTTGGGTTTGGCCTCGAACTCTCTCCACTTTAAGGTTTTCATCCCTTAAAATTCCGATCAACGAACACACTTACTCGCTGCAACTCAAAAGAACACTTCA
>NC_027751.1:23357815-23358438 GCF_000695525.1 Brassica oleracea var. oleracea | reverse complement strand
CTACTAACAACAACCTAGCAATGCTAACCAGCAACCTAACAGTTCTAACCAAGCAACCTAGCAATTCTAGATTCCGCTATCTCAATCCTAATTCCTAAAACAATAAATTCTATCGCTGGACGTGACCGGTTCCCTAATGCCTTTTGTGACTCATTTTGACTCGATAAATATTTAAAAACCGATTAAATAATGAGTTCCAGAAGCATGGATGAAACCATGCTCTGATGCCACCTCTGTAACACCCCCGAACCGTCCTAGGCATAGGTCGGCCAACAATTAAACAAGAACATGACCAACGGACGACCCACACCAAGGGTTGGAGATGAAAGGCCAACCGGCCAGCCAACACTCAAACAAGAATATGACTGACCGTCCAACCCAACACCATGGTCCAGAAGCGCTATGTGACGGGTTAGGAAGGATCCGGCCAGAGTCACAAAATTTACTCCACGACCTCGACCAGTTCGTCCCCTAACACGTCATGTTGCGTCAAGGCACAAGGCTTTGCAACCCGTACCTAGAGTTAGCGTTTTCCGTTAGATCGAGGCCTAAGGCTTTTCAACCCGTACTACGACCTAACGTTGTGTTAGACCGGACTAGTCAAATATCAGAGTACTCATGAA
>NC_027751.1:23341029-23355725 GCF_000695525.1 Brassica oleracea var. oleracea | reverse complement strand
ACTTCCCGGCGGAGTATCGAGCAGAACTTCGACTGAACTGAACCCGTGGAACTGAACTAACTCCAGATGTTACTTCCACTTGATTGTAGGAAAATATGACTGGCCTGGACGGAATCATTTGGACAGAGCTTCCGCCTCACAATCGTAGAGAATCTTCGATTGGACAGCGGCAGTATCAACATCACAACCCGGAGATCGGCCTATATAGCCAAAGATCCCCTAGACAACAACATTACCACAATCCTTGCACAAACAATAATCACTACCAAGCAATCATCACAAAGGCATGTCTAGACTCTCAAAACCATGTCTTTCTTTTACTTTCTCTCTCTAACCACGTTTTAGGAGTGATTTTGACCTTAGATCGCATGGTAGGGCGTGGAGATGAGAAGACACTTCAGGGGATGAAGAAGAAGAAGAGAAACTCTTGGAAGATGAAGAGCTACGACTGGTCTCAACCATGTCTCATGTGCGGCGACACACGGGCGCACACATGTCTTCATACATGCCTAAGATACATGCAAGGAGACACATACACGTTGTAGTAAATAATCAAGACATGCATCTCATCTTAGTTTCAATTCAACTATAATCGATCATCTTAGTCCTAGTCAGGTTATTATCTCAGTCTTAATTCCATTTCATCTCAGCATAGCCCGTGCTAAACTGAGTCCGGTTTAATAAATAACCCTAAGGACTCTATCATGCAACAGTGTGAGCATTCTACTCTATATGAATACTCGATCTTCCCTAAGTTCCAAGTGGAACTCAAACAAACCAACTCACAGTGTTCTAGGCGAGAAGCAGCTGGTTAATCGGAGAGGACTTGGCCAAAACCCAAGGGACGCCTTGACTGGACTGGACTGGACTCGACTTGGACAGAATCTCGGCTTCATCATGAAGAAACTGACATGCCTGGACAGACTGATCTAGACTCGGACAGAACCTCCTTTAGCTCCTGGACAGTTCTTCGGACTTCCCGGCGGAGTATCGAGCAGAACTTCGACTGCTCTAAACCCGTGGATCTGAACTAACTCCAGACGGTACCTCCACTTGATTGTAGGAGAATATGACTGGCCTGGACGGAATCATTTGGACAGAGCTTCCGCCTCACAATCGTAGAGAATCTTCGATTGGACAGAGCTCGCCTTCTCGGTGGATTATCGGTATTTAGAAATGACTATACTCTCAAAACCATTTCTTTCTTTTACTTTCTCTCTCTAACCACGTTTTAGGAGTGATTTTGGAGTGTGATGGATGAATGAAACTGAAGGCAGGTATGGGGTATTTATAGAAACCGCTGGCCAGTAAGATGAGGCCACACGAGCGACTGTGTGTCAGCCCGCATGCTTCCGGTCGTATGCGCGGCGACACACGGGCGCACACATGTCTTCATACATGCCTAAGATACATGCAAGGAGACACATACACGTCCAGATGGCTTGCTGCATGGCTGGAGTTCATGCGTCGCGACACATGGCTCCCCTGCGTGTCGATCAGCATGCTTCGGTTGTAGATACGACGACACGTTGTGCTTCTACATGTCAAGCTGCATGTGCTGCTTCCATGCATGGTGACACCTCGAGCTTTTGTAGACACTCAGATGCTTAGATGGTAGTTATCACGTCCTGGCCATATACTTAGAGACACCTCGAGCTTCTTGGTCGGTTTACGCGATTTTTGACCCTTCCGACAAATTTCTGACTCGCGATCAATCCCGAATATTTTTCCGCCCCCGTTCTGATGCTCTAAATATTTTTAATAGACTCCAGATGAATTCTGATATCCTGTAAAAATATTTCCCGAGCCTCCGGCTTCCTCGAAGAATTCCATAATACCGAAATTAGGGTTTTCGCCCGACTTCGGGTTTTCCCGTCGTGCTTTGATCCTGTCGTGCTTGCTTCCCGTCGTGCTTAATTCCCGTCCTGCTAACAATGTCTTCGAAATAATATTCCGCTGATACGAAGTTTCGCGGAAAACTTCGTGCTGAAGAAACGTCATTCTTCCCAAACGTCGAGCTTCTAAACCGTCGTGCTTCCAAAAATGTTGTGCTTCCAAAACGTTCTTCACATCAATCTAAGACATCTTCTAACTATGGTCGAGCAACTTATTTGACTCATAGTTCACCCACGATCACTTCGCCCACCTCGTACTTCAAAGCTTCTCGATCGATCCTTATCGCCTAAGACTCGACCACCACAAAGATATTCGACCATTCTCTCTCTCTCTTTTTTTTTTTTTTTAACGGATTTCTACAATCACTGCAGAGAGATTGTCACATAGTAGAAGCGGAGTGGCTGGAAGCGGGATCCCAAGTTCTTTGAGGATCTGACACAACCAGGTGAGTTCTGAAGTTGTTTCTGATAGTGATCTATACTCAGCTTCTGTAGAACTTTTAGAGATCGTAAACTGTCTCTTAGAGGACCAGGATATCAGATTAGAACCTAAGTAGGTAGCAAGCCCTCCAGTTGATCTGCTTGTTGAAGGACAACCTCCCCAATCACTGTTATTGTTAGCTGTGATTTTGAAGTCCGAATGCTTGTTGAAGGAGATTCCCATTGTCACCGTTCCTTTTACATAACGGAGGATTCTCTTGAGGAGATTGTAGTGGCTTACTGAGGGAGCATGCATCTTCTGACATACAGAGTTGACTGCAAATTGTATGTCAGGCCTTGTGAGAGTAAGGTATTAAAGTTTACCAGCTAGGCTTCAGAAGAAGGTGGGATTTGAGAAAGCCTCTTCCTTCTCAGAAGCTCAGTTTATATCAAGGGGCAGAGGAGTGGGCATTAGGGCACAGTCTGACATTGATGCTACTGCCAAAAGATCCTCAGCATATTTCTGTTGAGATAGGAATAGACCATTCCTGTGATGCTGGACTTGGATTCCTAGAAAGTAGCTTAGATTCCCCATGTCTTTCATTTTGAAGTTCTTGTTAAGAACTTGTAGAAGATCTTGTAATAGCTCAGAGTTGTTTCCAGTAATTAGCATGTCGTCTACATAGATTAAGAGAATGATGATGTTGTTTCCCTTGATGCAGACAAACATGGAGAGATCATGGAGACTGCAGATGAAGCCAAAATCGAGCAGGAAGGTGCTGAACTTGTCAAACCAGGCCCTGGGAGCTTGCTTGAGACCGTAGATAGCTTTGCGGAGAAGACAGACATGATCAGGACGGTCTTTGTCCACAAATCCGGCAGGTTGTCTCATATATACCGTTTCATGTAGATCACCATGGAGAAAGGTGTATTTAACATCAAACTGCCTTATGTCCCATTGTAGGACTGTAGCAGTGTGGAGAACGGCTTGAATTGTGGCTGTTCTGACAACTGGACTGAAGGTATCAAGGTAATATATTCCTTCTGATTGCTCATATCCTTTTGCTACTAGTCTTGGTCTTCTTTTCAGTAGTGTTCCATCAGCATTTAGTTTGGTTCTGAACACCCATCTGCATCCTAGCACATGCATTCCTTCTTCATATGGTACTATATCCCACGTGCCTGTTTCATGACAGTTGTCTATTTCTTCAGTCATAGGCTCATGCCATCGTTTGTCTTTCAACGCTTATGTGACTGTCTTGGGCTCTGGGTATGCAACCTTAGAAGTCATGAGAATGTAGCGTGGGTTGGGTTTTTGTATCCCAGCTTTGGATCTTGTAATCATAGGATGACTGGACGCTGATGTAGCTTGTGGTTCACTTGCAGGCGCTGGAGCTGATTCAGTGATAACAGAGTTGTCTCTGAGCTGCTGTGAACGTGAGGCTCCAGTGGTATGAGTAACAGTTGGAGCCGCATGGTTGAATCAGGGGCAGCAGACAAACTAGTTGTCAACGAGGTGCCTACTGACGTTCCCAACGGCGGAAAGTCTTGTTCAGTGAATAGAGGTAAGACTTGCTCAGCTGTGATGTTCTGTTGCTGAGTATCAGAGGACTGAGTTGTTTGAGCATTTTCTGATGCTGCAGGTTGTGAAGGGGAAAAACTCTTATGCCAAGCAGTCATCAGAGGAGTCGTAGCTTGCTGCTGAAGATGTTTGTACTTGTCAGCAAACGGATAGCAGTTTTCATCAAAGATGACATGACGAGAGATGTACACTCGTCCAGTGGGAGGAAAAAGGCATATGTATCCTTTGTAGAACGCATTGTACCTCAAGAACACGCATGGTAAGGATCTTGGATCAAATTTGTTGACTGAATAGTCTCTTAAGGTTGGATAGCAAGCACAGCCAAAAGCTCTGAAAGCAGAGTACTCTGGAGCTTTCCCTTGTAGTTTCTGATAAGGGCTCACATCTTGTGTTGCCAGAGAGGATGAGGGCAGTAGATTAATGATGTAGTTCTCTGTGAAGAATGCCTCAACCCAGTATATTTGTGGAAGCTTACTGTCAAACAGCATTGAGAGTGCCAATTCAGTGACACGTATGTGTTTCCTCTCAGCTGTTCCGTTTTCCTGAGGGGTGTGAGGGCACGAGACATGTTGAGCAATGCCGTTTTGTTGGAGATGGGTCAGGAACCTGGAGCTCATGAACTCTGCGCCACCATCACACTGAAAGGTACCTATCTTGCATCTCGACTGGTTTTCTACTAGACTTTGAAATTTGTAGAAGATAGCTTAGAAGCCTGATTTATTCTTTAAAGGATAGAACCAACTAAATCTTGACCATTGATCAATGAAGATTACATAGTATCTGAAACCCTGACCAGACATGATTGGTGCAGGACATAGATCACAGTGAACACGTTCAAGAGGTCTTGATGCAGAAAAACTAGAAGCTGAAAACGGTAATCTACTACTTTTCCCAAGCTGACATGCCTCACAGATCTTCTTGGTACTTCGACTTATTGAGATCAATTTTAATGCTGATAGTTGCTCAAGAACTTGAGAGTTAGAATTCCCCAGCCACCTATGCCAAACATCATCCGGTGCTGAACGTTGTCTAGAGGAGATCAAGGCGCAAGCTGAGGTTCCCGGTTCCAGCAGGTAAAGACCATTAATGTTTCTTCCCTTTATCAGCAACCTCTTTGTTTGCTTGCCCTTAACACGTACCCCATTATCATCAAATTTAAAGGAACACGGATAATATTTTGTAGCTTTGGAAACTGAAAGCAAGGATTTGGCAATACCAGGACATACAAGAACGTCAGTGAGAGGTAGTTTACCTGAGGTTGTTGCTATCGAGAAATAGCCGGTATGGGGGATGGGAAGAAAGTTGCTGTCACCAACCATAACTGTGTTAGATCCGTAGTATGGCTGACATTGTTGCAGTTGTTGCGGTGAGTTGGTGACGTGTGCTGTAGCTCCATTGTCTGAATACCATTCTATGCCTGCTGCATCAGTAACATCTGTAATCCTCATTGCAGCCAGTGCACACGGTATATCTTCATGTTGATAGCTGTGATCAAACCGGTTCCAACATCTGAGGGCAGGATGACCTGGCTTCCCACAAATCTGGCAGACACCACGATTTTCAGAATCAGAACTTCTGGAGGAGGAGATCTGTTGGTGGAATCCTCGTCCACGAGTGGAGTAGGAGGAGCCACGACCACGGTAACCTCCATATCTTCCTCTGTTTCCTCTACCTCTCGAGACATAGTAAGCATTTGCTTGATCTGTTTGGCCAGAAGCGAAGGCTAGGTGAGGTGAAACATCGTTGGTTTTGGTGTAGCTCTGAAGACGATCATCGAAGCTGATTAGCTTGGGCTTAACGTCCTCAAACGTTGGAGAGGGTACGTTATCCATTGTATTTTCAATAGTCGTCTTGATAGGCTCGTAGTCTCTTCCTAAACCTCTGAGGGCAGAGAAGATCTTCATAGTTTTGGAAACATGATTTCCTATAGACGCCAGCTGGTCGCTTAGATTCTTGACATCTTGTAGGTAGATTTCCATGGTTTTTCCTGCTTTTGTGACAGTCTGGAGCTTGTTTTGCAGTTCAAACATCCGGGAGTTTGTTGGTCTGTTGAAATGCTTCTCAACGGTTTGCCAAACTTCACATGACGTTGTCCAGTCGATGACGACACTGAGGAGCTGCTCTGATAAGGAGCCAAGAAGCTATGACTGGACTACTTGGTCTGACTGAAACCAGGATTGATGGTCTGGGTTAGGAATGGGAGTGGTAGCGCCGGTAATGGATGGGGCCATGATGGTCGGAGGGGGTTGTGGAATGGTTCCAGCGACAAAGCCATAAAGACGCTGTCCACTGAGAAAAGAGTGGAACTGACGTTTCCAGAAAGCAAAGTTTTGGTCAGTGAGTTTGACAGTGATGCAGTGCACCACGTTTAGAGATGGTGTCTTGTAGGGCTCAAGATCCATGGCTCTATGATACCATGAAAGCAGAGACTCAATAGAGGTGAAGAGGTAAACTTTCTTTTGTTATTAATCTATCTTACAGTTCTTATCTTATTGCATTGCTTTATATAGAAATGAGACTAGGATAAGATGTCTCAGACAGCTCATCATTTAGGACTTGGAATCTATTAGCCGTTGTGATTGTATGAGCTGTAGCCAGGACTTCTTTTGCTTTTACGGACGCCAGCTCAACGTTTCGGTTTGTCGCTTGACTGGCTTTGTCTTGTGCGCAGCTACTGAGTGAAAGGGGTGAGCTTGCTGCTGTGTCGTTTTGGTGTTTTGGACTCTTGGGCCTCCACACCAAGTTTGGTTGTAAGGTGAGCTTGGGCTCATTTCCAATAATGATTACAGAGAGAAAACTAGAGATGGGTTTCTTCAGGATATGAAGTTGGAGTTCAGTGAGATGGTACTCGTCCTTTCCCTTCCATCATCAAGTTCAGTAAACTGTTAACTGCAATCGCGAAGATGCAGGAGTACGATGTCGACATCTCTTTGGGAGAGAAGATGGAGATGCTAAGGGTTAAGCATAATCTCTACACAGACAGTATTTTGATTAACTGTTTCTGCCCCTCCTCTCAGCTTCCTCTGGCTTTGGGTATGCTTGGCAAGATGATGAAACTGGGATATGACCCCAATGTTGTCACGCTTTCTTCGCTACTCATGGATACTGTCATGGGAATAGGATCTCTGAGGCTTTAACTTTGCTTGATCAAATGGTGAAATGGGATATCATCCTAACACAGTCACATTTACAACTCTAATCCATGGTCTTTTTCTCAACGACAAAGCTTCTGAAATGGTTGCTTTAGTTGATAGAATGGTTGCCAAAGGATGTCAACGGAACCTGGTTACTTATGGTGCTGTAGTAAATGGATTATGTAAGAGAGGTGAGATTGATTTGGCTTTATATATCCTCAAGTGGATGGACAATGCGAAAATAGAGGTGAATGTTGTTATCTATAACACACTTATTGATGGTCTTTGCAAATACAAACATGTGGATGATGCACTCGACCTATTCAGTGAAATGGAGAACAAAGGAGTTAGGCCGAATGTTTTTACTTTCATTGCGTTGGTAGATGCCTTTGCTAAACAGGGAAAGATTTTAGAGGCTGAAAAATTGTACGAGGAGATAATTGCAAGGTCAATAGATCCTGGTATTGTCACATATAATTCATTGATCAATGGGTTTTGCATGCACCATCGCATAGAGTAGGCCAAGCAGATGTTTGATTTGATGATTAGCAAAGATTGTTAACCAGATGTTGTGACTTGTAATACTCTCATAAAAGGATTTTGTAAGTCCAAGGGAGTAGAAAATGGCATGGAACTCTTTCGCGAGATTTCTCAAAGAGGATTGGTTGGCAACACCATCACTTACAACACCCTTATACAAGGTTTCTGTCAAGTTGGAGATTGTGATAACGCTCAAGAAATTTTCAAACGAATGGTTTCTTGCGGTATACCTCCTGATATTTGGACCTACAGTATTTTGCTAGATGGATTTTGCAAAAACGGGAAGCTAGATAAAGCATTGGTCATATTTGAGGATCTTCAAAAGCGTGCAACAGAACTCAATATCGTCACATATAATACTGTCATTGAAGGGATGTTTAAAGCTGGCAAAGTGGAAGCTGGGTGGGATTTGTTTTGTAGCCTCAGTCTCAAAGGAGTGAAGCCTGACGTTGTAACCTACAATACAATGATCTTAGGCTTGTGTAATAATAAATTAAAGCATGAAGCATATGCCTTGTTGAGAAAAATGAAACAAGACGGGTCTCTCCCAGATGATCGTACCTCTAATGCGCTAATCAGGGCACATCTTGAAGATGGTGACAAAGCTGCATCAGCTGAATTCATCAAGGAAATGAGGAGCGGCGGATTTACTGGAGATGCTTCAACATTTGGCTTAGTCACTAATATGTTACAGGATGGGAGATTGGACAAAAGCTTCCTCGACATGCTTTTTTAAACATGTCGAGCAACTATGTTTCCGCTGAAAGCAGGCATCTTAAAACTGTTTTATCCTGGAGAGAAGAGGAGTGGTAGATCAATTCTCTTTCCTTTAAAGTAACTGTGAGGTAAATCAAGTTATTTAAATTCTGATGTTGCATTGAGTTAGATTTTGTGTATTGGTGGAACTTTGTGTTGTGATGAGCATTACAAGAAGATTTTCCGTACAAGAAGATCTCAGACTTGGTTTGGTATGATTACTGTTTTACTTTAGATTTGGTTCTTAGCCAGACTTTTTGTTTTTCAAGTTTTATTTTGAGTGATTGTTTTAGACAGATTTATAGTTCTGTTACTCGATAGGATCAAACTTAATAGAACTTGGTTGCTTGCTCTGCCCTGTCTGTGGTATGTTTGAATAATGAGTAGCTTAGATACAAGACATTACGTTTTAGGGGTCCAGTCTAGTATCTCATCCTGAAGAAGCTGGAGCTTGTTTCTGTACGAGTAATGAGTTACTGGTATGCATTATGTCTAAAGGTCACAAACCTCATTTCGTTCGGTTCAACAGTCCATCAGGAAAAATAAATTATATATAATATAGTGTGCTTCCTTGTTTTCGCTTATGAAATGTAAATCAAGAACTCTGTTTTTTAACCAAATTATTTATGAAACAACAAAGAACAGAATCATTAGATTAGGCAATGCGGGTAACTGCAGCATGTATAGCATCAGCGAGTTGAGGCACCGTCTTTGAACTTAGACTTGCAATGCTTATCCTCCTGAAACATTAAACATGCTCATTATAAATGATAAGCTTTTAAATACACAAATAAAATTAATAGAACGCCCATTTTTCAGGCACTTATTCCATTAATCGAAAGTTACAAACAATGAACAAAACATTTGTCTACTAAGTTGCAGAGGAGTAAGTTGAATGTTAATAGTCACTTGTTCTATTTTTCTAAACAACTATCTTAGCTCATGTAGTTAAGATGAACAAGTGACACTTGTGTATGTAATAAGTATAATATGGTCTCAACTCAATTGTTTGTTTTTCTTTTGCTGTTAAGCCTGTTATGTTTGAAATCAGTTTGTCGTTTTTTAAAACAAATTGTTAGCTTGCGTTTGTACTTGGAAAACTAAGTATAAAAAAGTGAAATATTATATAAATATGAATTTTCCTGATTTTTTTCTCTTGATCTAATAATTATCTGTGATATAAACATTTGAAGAGAAGAATTATATCACGTACCCATCATAAGTCATATAAATGTGATATTCTTTGGCCATCCAGCGAACTTGCTTCTCATTCAGTCCTGTAAAAGAAAACATCCCAATCTGTTTGATAATGTGACTCCAATCACCGGGTGTACCTGCAGAAACAAAATGGTACAAATTAGAACTTATGAATGATTTAAATTAACGAAAATTATGAGGAAAACAAAAAACATTAAACCAAACCTCTAGCTTGTATAGCTTCATATAACTGTTGGCGCATGCTTATGATGCGGTCAGCCATGCCTTTCAGCTCGATAGTCCAGTCCTTGTACATATCACTGCCAATGTGTATGCACACACGAAATTTTGAACATAATTAAAAATCACTATTTAATAAGCATTTCACAGGACAAGAAGAATTCTCATTAGTCCTGCATATATATAGGTATAACAACTACCTGTTTTTAAGAATTGTGGTAACAATGGATGCTCCATGAATTGGTGGGCTAAGATACATAGGTCTAACAACAAGTAACACTTGACTGTGAACTTTCCTAGCCACATCTTGTGAGGTGCATACCTTCACATTAGACCCACAAAGATTATATTTACAGTTTCTGAAATAATTTAATTATATAGACAAGATCTACGTTTGCATGTGAAAGTGAGAAGTTTTGTTGCTTACAATGGTAAGAGCACCAATACGCTCACCATAAAGACCCATGTTTTTGGCAAAACTTTGAGCTATCAAACATTCACCTCCATCAGCAACAAACATACGCACCGATTGTGCATCTGAGTCAAGGTTCCCACTAGCAAAACCCTGACAATTAAGATTAAAAAAGAGGCATGTTGCTTTTCATTATTGAAACTAATCTCTAATATTACCGGATAAACCCAAATATTTTTGTATGGATATGTCATATCTGTGTGAGCATGTGTTCGTTTTTATGAACTGACAATCGTGATAATACTTAACGAAAGTTATACATTACAACAGAGTGTTTCATTTGTTTGTATAACACAATCAGTTTGGACGTCAACAAAACAAACCTTCGAAGTCCAGTCCTCGGGTTTGCGGATCATAGTAACGGAAATACTCTACACATAAACCCGCCAATGTGAAAATAAAGGGATGGTTCCCCCAAGTTGGATTTGGAACGAAAACGACTCGCTGAAAGCAATGATAAACGCAATTATGATGATGAAAATATTACAAGAATTCCTGATAAAATATGTTACAATTCACATAGAAATTTTTTCAAGAATAAAAATTGTCGCAAATTTTGTTAAGGTTTTTACATTTCCTTCTGAAATGTTCGTTTACCAAATTCTTATGGCCATTAACAAAACTAAATAAGCTAGTGAGGAACATTTACTTGTTGGTGGTGTTTTGCTAGAAACTCAGCTCCGACTCTCAAAGAACCAGTACCAGACAAACACTGGATAGTAACAACTCTATTCTCATCCACTGCATGACTGCCCAAAAAATGAAAAGAATCTTTATAGCAAAATGAAAATAACCTAAAGGATTTATAGAAGTTGAAAAAAGCCAATCAAACCTCGGATTAAACATTAATCACTTGAGGGAAAATAATAGTATCTAATATATTACCTATCATCACCTAAGATCAGCTTGGCGCTCAATTTGTTAAAATCAGCAAGTCCATCAATTGAGAGATAACCCTTGTCACAAGATCTTGAGGCAAAAACAAACCAAAACAAAATCATAAACTTTTTTTTTTTTTTTTGAAAATGGCTAATCAGTTACTATCTGAAAGTTATAGGGGAAAAATGTTCATTTACCAAATTCTTATGGTCACTAACAAAACTAAATAAACTAGTGAGGAACATTTACTTGTTGGTGGTGTTTTGCTAGAAACTCAGCTCCGACTCTCAAAGAACCAGTACCAGTCTACCAGACAAACACTGGATAGTAACAACTCTATTCTCTTCCACTGCATGACTGCCCAAAAAACGAAAACAATCTTTATAGTAAAATGAAAATAACCTAAAGGATTTATAGAAGTTGAAAAAAGCCAATCAAACCTCGGATTAAACATTAATCACTTGAGGGAAAATAATAGTATCTAATATATTACCTATCATCACCTAAGGTCAGCTTGGCGCTCAATTTGTTAAAATCAGCAAGTCCATCAATTGGGAGATAACCCTTGTCACAAGACCTTGAAGCAAAAACAAAATCATAAACTTTTTTTTTTTTTGAAAATGAGCTAATCAGTTACTATCTGAAAGTTATAGGAGAAATTCTAACTTTATAGGCTTTGATTGTTTGTTTACAAATGTGTTCACAAATGAACCCACAGTCATCACATTTTAACTGAAATGTTAATTGTACAGAAAAACACAAAAATACTTTATGAAAAATGTAAAATTAAATATTTTAAGAACGTCAATTTTTTTTCCTGAAACAATCGAAGTCTTTCTATATTACTAATGAGTATCTAACTTACAGGTCATTTGCTAACTGTTGCTCTGCTTTTCTCACCACCTCAAGAACAAGAGGCTTTCCCTCCTTTAGACAATAAAATAAATATAATAACCCCAGTGAGGACTAATACAATAACTCTATCATAGAGACTGAAGATCCATAAAACTTAGACAGAAAAGGAACCAAAGTTACCTCGGTTCGATAGGCACCGGCACTCACATTCAACTTAACTGGACAAGGATCATCCCTACAGGCAAAAATAACCTGTTTTGTGACCATACAAATAAGATTAAAAACCTGCAATAAAAAATGATCTACTCTTTCATAAAATAGCAGAATGGATCCAATAACAAAAAAGTAAGATGAATGTAGATCCTTAAACTGAAATATATGTACACTGAGAACAGGATCTTCCGGAGCCGGAAGGACGTTTGACAAGATGGAACTCATCACCAAATGATTAATCAATCGACAGTGAATTTGGAAGAAAAATAGAACAGTCATCAATTATTTAAGCATGATTACGCTCACCAACCAAGAGAATCCAATTTTCTATAAAACTGTAATTTTTATAATGTCTAAAATCCAATTTAAATTAAAATTTTAAATCATCTTTATATATAAAGAAAGCTTTGGATCCCTCCCAGGTATGCTAACAAGGACGCCACGTCAGAAATTCGCGAGTTCCTATTGCGACACGTCAGAAACGCATCGTTTCATTAAAGTGTTACGGGCTTGGCGATGGGCTTCATGTTGCGTTCGTATACGGCCCGACGACCACAAGCTTCTACTGAAACCCTAATCAGCCTCTACGCTCTCCTTCGTGTTCTTTGCTCACCTTCGATCGGCGCAGATGCGATCCAGAATCTGTAACGGTTCTCCGAGAGTTAATGGTCTTAAATCGTCTTCAATCGCCATCCCACTACGAAGCTCTCTCCTGCGCCGTTCGGCTGCTAAAACGTGTATAAATATGCTGCAATCTCACCGGTGCGTATCGTTTCTTTATGTTTTTGGTTCTTAGATGTTATATGATTGTTTGCTTTAAAATTCTGGTGAATTTCTTTATGTTACTGCGTTAATAGATGTTCGATTCTGAGATGTTTTAAAATCTGTTACAGAGGACATCAAGGAGAAGATTCCCTATGTGGCGTTGGATTATGAGCAGGAGGTTGAGACAGCCAAATCAAGCTCTGCAATCAAGGTGACTTATGAGCTCCCTAATGTGATCAGTAGTTTACAAGGATTAAACTTTTTGGCTGTCCAAATTTTTTTCATATGCCTACTCTAAATTTACTGAAGATTAGAAGAGTAGACTTTTTTTTCAGTAATTGTTTTTACATTAAATTTTATACCTTAACTCTTTTATGTTAACGCTGTACTTTTTTGTGATCCCAAGGTAATGTTATGTGAGACTTTCAAGATGGAGCATCCTAAGGAACAAATATACTGCTGCTTGGATGCTTGATGTGAGTGGCTCCTTCTCACCTTGCAGGTTCTTTTGTAACTTAGCCTCTTGATCTTAAAGGCACACTGAAGTTGAATTTTAATCCAAAACCAGGTTAGAATGTTTCCTGGTTAGAATGTTTACTGGAGACAATGCTATACTTCCTCTCAGCACATACTCATAATTGTTTTATTATCTCAGTTGACATGTTCTTAAACTAACTGTAATACTTGCATTTCACACTAATTCAGAAGGCACTTTATGTTGCAAAAGTTGAAGAACATGAAAAACTACAACAATTACCTGGTAAAACAAGTGCCAGTGGAGTGTCAGTTTATATATTGGCTGTTATTTGAGTCGCTGACCAGTCATTGATCTGTTGCGATTTAAAGGAGGAAGGTCGGAGTGAAGATGAGGCCGTTCAGTTTTATTTTCAGAGGTTAACAATGACAACGATGCTTAGGAGGGTAGTTAAGAGGTCAGTGGCTGATTTTCTTTTCTTAGTTACTACGCATCATACTCATGGCATATTAGAAACTTTTTCATATATGTTCAGTTTATGTTGCTTAGGATGGAAGCTAATGACTAAGAAGTTGAAGTTTGTAGCATGAGTAAATCTCTCTGCTTTAAAAAAAAAAAGGTTTTCTCAAATGTTTATGGAGCTGATGTCTTTCTTTTTCTTTTTTCCTGCTTTTGTACTTCCACAATACATATTTTAAAACTGTAAGTTTGTTAATTCTCTCATCAGATCTCATTCGTGTTATATGTCTATTTGGCAGCTGAGATTTTTCATTGTTTTTATGAGTTGCTTCGTGTTAATGAAGTAGATCTCAAAAGACTCAGGGATTTCAGAATATTACAGACAAGTTCATGGAGCTTAGTACTAAGTTACTAACAGCAAGATCTGCCAGCTGAGCTTTGTTGTGTTACTGGAGGATCAAGAAGTCAACAAGATGATGCTCTTTATTGGTGTAATGTAGAATACATTCTTCCTGGCGAAGTCAAGTTGTTGTGAAAGACATTCTCAAGTTCGTGGAAAATATTTGATTGAGCATGTTGAAAACCCCAAGATGCTGTTGAGAAGACAACTATTTAGTATGTATCAGATATTCAGATGGAGAAGAAGTCAAGGATGGAACTTTCAGACATGAAACAATATTGATTACTATGTACCCACACAATACCAATCTTTTTTTTTTGTGTACCAATTATATGTATGTATGTATGTTGGGTAGTACCTAAAAATTTGATACTAAAATATTATACAGATCTTTTATATAATAGATAAACTTAC
>NC_027751.1:23295155-23340404 GCF_000695525.1 Brassica oleracea var. oleracea | reverse complement strand
TTTTGAAATATATATATTTATCTAGGATGAAAGGTATTTACATTATCTTCAAATGAATAGTTTAAATTAAATTAGATACTTTAATATAAATATAATATACATATAGATCAATAAAAGTTTTATAGAATAATTACGTATGTCTACATGTAAATATGTATTAAAATATAAATAATGATATTTCAAGCAAAATATTTATAATTTATGAAGATAAAGGGAGGAGTTTTGAAAGCAATACCAAGATACAAACATTGTATGACTAAGTTGATTCACTTGGATTGCTAGAAACGGAAGAGTATAGCTTAATCACAAACTTTCCAAGAACAGTGTATGGAAGAAACAAAGAGTCAATGTCACTCTAAGATGAAGGTTTGCATCCTCAAGCAAGTCTCTTCGTTGAGATAAATTAAGTTTCAGATTCTTCTGTTTCTTTTTACTTAAGCCACTCTTTTTCCAGTTTTTTTTTATCTCTTTTAAAATAATTAGTAGTGTTGCTTCAGTGATCCGATGAACAAAATAACATATAAGAATTGAAGAAACACAAATAAAAAAAACATGAATATATTTCATTATTTTAAACTTTTTGTTCATGTGAGTTTGAAGAAACACAAATAAAAAAACATGAATATATTTCTAAAATATAATAATATATAAATATATAACCTAACATATATTTGTAAATATTAAACAATAACAACTAATATCAAATTCTTTTGCTACTTGACTATTTTCTAAAAAAAGAAAAAAATTGGCTTTTCATTTTCGATTTTTTAAATTATATAATTTGAGAAGAAATGTATTCAAAGTCCATTAAATTCAAGAAAAGCAAATATAGTGAACAAAGTAAAATATTTAAATTTTAGTGAATAGTTTAAATATAGTTACAAATGCATAATTTCAAAAACAAAAGAAATAGTAAAATTTATAGTAAAAATAGTGAAAATTATATTAAAATAAACTAAATTTTTATTAAAATTTAAAATATATTTATATTGTTTCGTTCATTTGCTAATCCGCCTGTAGGGCAGATCCGGCCCTAGTTTACTATATAAAATGTTCCTTTATAAGTGCTGGTTATTTTGTCATGATATTAACATATGTTTTAGTTAAAAAGTGGGGCCATTTGCATTAATATCTCCATTCACAAGTTTAACGTGTAACCAAAAATTAATATTCCTTCCGTACATTAAAATAGACTTTTTAGAAGAAAAAAAATTTGTTTCACAAAGATGTATTTTTTGTGTTTTCTAAGAAAAAGTTGTAAATTTTGAGAAAATTAATTGACTTTATTGAATTACTATTGGTTAAAAGTTATTGAATTGGTTAAATGTTATTGAAAATTGAAAATTACAGAAAACAATATATTTATTATAGTAGTTTAATGTGTTTTCTTAATATGTGTGAAAATACCAAAAAGTCTATCGTTGCGAAACGGAGAGAATAGTGATAAACAAGTAATTAGTTTGCATGTTGAAGAAAAACTGTCTTTTAAAAACTCAGATCAGCGATACAAATTACGAATTACAAATGGTTAGAAACGTTTTATCTGCCACTTTTGCATTGTAGTTCGAAATTGTTTATTGATATTTTTTATAATTAAAATTTTACTTATAATTGTTGAGTAACGCTTAATTCATTACCGCTTCTATACTTTACAACTGAAATCTACAGATTCTAGAAACTCTCAACTTTAACGTATGCTTTTTAATTGTTTTCTCTGTCGGTTGCTTCCAGTTCTCTGTTTGTAGTGAGTTTTTATTCTTACTTGTCTAGATAGAGGTTTCATGGATGTTCTCATGTTCATATTAATTTTACTTCAAATCTTTACGACACTCTACACTATCGTTGGGCAAATAAACCGAACCCAAAACTCCGAACCAAACCCGATCCGAACCCGACATAAACACCGAATGGATCTTGTTTTATGGTATTTCAGGTTATAAGTATTATCCGAACCGAACTCGAACCTAAAGAGATATTCGATAGGACCCGAAACATTCAAAATCCCAAAAAGAACTTGTACCAAACATGATCTCAATTCTTAATATGTATCCAAAATACACTAAGATATTAGTGAACATCTAAAATAATTATTTATTAAATGAAGGTTGATGGTTAAAGGTGACGGTTGAATCTTGAAGTTTTTAGATTTTGGTTTTGTTTTCATTGAATAATGTTTTTCATTTTATGAGAAATTCGTTTTATACTTTTATTATTTGGTTTTCTTTCTATCAATAACTATGTTTACCTTTCGTTTAATTTTGAATGATCATGTTTGATGTCCTTTCTTATTTTTGAATTGATTTTACTTATGTTTTGATTACAAAATAGGTACAAATCATGTATTTTAAAACCGAAGAGTCGATTTTACTTATGTTTTGGTTATAAAGTAGTTACACATCAGGTATTTGTAAACCGAAGAACCGGTTGGGACCCGAACCCGAAACTACATCGGATTGTACCGGTTCTTTGAAGATTTACTAACTCCAACCCGAACCCGATAGAACCTAAACCGGTCCCGAACCGAACTTTCATATAATACGAATGAGGCTGATTTTAATAACCCGAAAAATCGAGATCCAATTGGACAAAACCGAAATCAGATTGGGACCCCGAATGCCCGTGCCTAATATAGAGTCTATACTTAGAAAGTGAGTGCTCATCTAATTTCAATACAGCGAAACCAACGGCTCTAATATAGATTTTCTCTAAGCATTATTTATTGGACGTGTTGGTTTTATTACAAAACTGTATACGAACTTCAACAACGTGTGGCTAAACCGGGCATTTGATCTAGTCAAAATTCTATACGAGACAAAACCATTCAAGATGAAGCAAACGGTCTACAGACCGGTAGATCTTTCTCAAAGATGGGCGCGACACCGATAACCGGATTGGATTCAAAGAAATTAGCCGGTTTAAGCTCAAAGCTAGCAGCTACCGTTGGCATAACCGGATAATCTTCTTGGCAAGGTATGTGATGGAATCCCAGTGTGTACCACAACACTATGTCATTGTTTTCGATCGAGCGATCCCTGTTACACCACAAAACAAGCAATATTGGAGAGATATTTAAACCAATAATCTTTAGGAATAGATAGTATGACTCAATTGGTATGGTCCGTTGGTTTCATACCGATCTGACCAAACTTGTAGTGTGTCATCGCCATGGCTCTGGTACACAAGAACTCCTCCAGCAAATTGCTCTGATCGGTTATACCTAGTTACCCATATCTAAACCAATAAAACCAATTGCATTGAACAAACTGAGTCCTAAAACGAAATGTCAACTAATTAAATATCTCATATAGAAAAACAAAGCTTAAAATTAAGTACCTGATTATTGCTGAATGCACCGCGAATCTGAGGAGGATCATCGTGATCGAGCAAACTCACCGCATTCCCACCCGGTATGATTCTGTAACCGGCCGGGTTCCCTAACCGAGACTTACGGTTTGGGTTCACAACATGGAATTCATATGGGTCATAGAGGCTCAATTAGACCTGGGCATCTTTCTCAGTCTTGGCTACATATTTCTTGACCTTCAAGTAACTCTTTCTTGGTGATTTTCCGGTTGGAACTCTTTGCTTCTCTGGATGAACCTTATCGAACGAATTATTCATCGGTCCATCAATGTCCATGTCTAGATGAAACGTTATCAAATGATCATGGACGACTCCAGTCACATTCTCAGAGATCAACGGTCCAGACTCATCCTGTTTATCACCTAAGTCATCTACATTCTCGTAAGGTGTCCCTTTCACCATCAACATACCTGAAGCCGCGACCTAGTAAGAATAACATTTAAGTGTGAGGAAACTTGAAAAAAAAAATAACCATATACAAAACAAAAACCATTTACTGACACACCGTAACGCGGATCAAACCATCAGTCTGAAACTCCCAATCAAAAGTATAGTCGTAGTTTCCGACCGAAGTAGCCATCCGAGCGACCAATGTAACTTTTGGCCTTGACTCTCTTATCTGTTAAGTTGACAAATCAGGAATCGATTCTAATTCAAAGCAAAATAAAAAATCATGACAGTAAGGGACATACATCAGCACTGGGGATAAGAATCTCAGAATGTCGCCAGCTGACATCGCCTGCGTAGCGTTCAAACAAGCATATCATGTTAGGTTGGACAATGGCTTTTCCATCCGGCGAGGCAAAAACGCCATCTATATAGTAAGCATTTCGAGGGCAGTCGTTGAGGAGCACAAGCGGCATTGCCGCAGGTCCTAAACCGATCTCGCCTGCATCCAGATAACTTTTGTAGTACCATAGTTCTCCAGGGTCCATGTATGGTACGAACAACTCTGATGGAAATCCTTTGTACATCACACTTCTTGGTTCACCTGCTCTCTCCACATTAGTAAATATCAAGATTCGAGAATTTGGCTTCTCTTTTAACCATCACAGTTTTTATGTATATAATACTTTTTCTGTGTTTGAAAAATATATTTTGTGCTTCCAAAAATATTAAGAAAACACATTAAAATTTGATTATATACATCATTTTTTGTGAATACCTATTTCTCATAATTTAAACTAGTACTAATTCAATAAATACATTTTATCTTTTTTAATCAGTTTGTTATTTTAACTAAAAAGTATAGAAAACATCAAAAATATATTTTAATATCATTTTTAAACAAGTGAATATTTGAGACTTTGAGTTAAGGTGTTAAATACCTGTCTCGGAGTCACGAACCGTGGCCTGAGAGATGATCATACCGGCTCGGTGGTCAGCTTTAACATGAAAAACCCAATTAGCCCACTTAACCAAATGTCCATCTTCGACCAGGAAACTAGGGCCCTCCGGCTGCTCAATCGAAATGGGGTTGATTCGATCCATGTGTATCGGCTTATTCTGAACATTATACCGGTATTCTGTACCGGCAGCTTTGGGAATAGGAACCATGCCTTTATCGACGATCCAAGAGTAAGTTGCCAAGAGGAGGAGAAAGCCGAAGAACAAGGCAGAGAGACGAGCTAAAGATGGTTCCGCCATACTTGACTTTTAAGTTCTGAGCGTACAGTTTAGTTATAAAAGCTGAGGGGTACAAGACCATGATTAATCCGGCATTGTTAAGATGAGATTATTAGCGGAAGTTAAGAAACTGTTTCTTAATTTTTAACTATAAAAGCTAAGAACCGGTTCTTAAATAAGGATTCTAAGAACCGGTTCTTAGTTTTTTTAATTAAAAGTTAAGAAACAGTTTTTTAACTTCCGCTAAGAACATCACTCTAAGAACAACTCCTTTCATTAGAACCCCAGTTCTAATGATTAAATTAGTTGGATAAAAGGTGATTTGATAAGTTCAGAACATTGGTTAGTAAAATTAAATTTTTCTTCCTCCAATGGGAGAACCCCCGTAGGGGTTCTTAAAAAAAAAGTTTTTAATGTTTTTTAATTAGAATGATTTAAAATAAAGGCATACATAAAATGTTTAATAAAAATTACATAAAACACATTAAAAATACAAATACAAATCGTAAATGAGAAAAAACCGATTAGTCGAAATCTTGATTTGTTCCAAATTTTTGCCATATATGCTCAACCAAATCAGCTTTCAATTGTTGATGTATGGTTCTATCACGAACTCGATTCCGAATGCTCATCATATTGCCGAGATTTGAATGCATATATGTAGAATACGTGAAATCCACCTCTAAAATGCGGCTTGATTCCGGTTGTGCGAAAACTGATACATCAAACTGAGTGTACCCATCTCGTTCGTCTTCTACGATCATATTATGTAGAATGATACATGCTCTCATTATCTTTCCAATTTTTATTTTATCCCACAAAAGAGCTGGATTTTTGACAATAGCAAATCGAGCTTGCAAGACCCCAAAAACACGCTCGACAACTTTACGTACAACTTCTTGATGTGTAGCGAATAAGGATGCTTTCGGACCTTGTGGAAGTGGAATAGATTGGACAAAAGTAGCCCATTTTGGATAAATACCATCTGTGAGATAGTAAGCCAAATGGTACTCGTGTCTGTTGACATTGTACTTAACTTTTGGAGCTCGACCTTGTAATATATCATCAAAAACCGGTAATCGATCAAGAATATTGATATCGTTTAATGTACCTGGAGGTCCAAAAAACGCATGCCATATCCAGAGATCTTGTGAAGCTACAGCCTCCAAAACAATGGTTGGCTTTCCTGATCCACGGGTATATTGACCTTTCCATGCGGTCGGACAATTCTTCCACTCCCAGTGCATACAATCAATGCTTCCTAACATCCCGGAAAATCTGCGTATCTCTCCAATATCGAGTAGTCGTTGAATATCTTCTGGCGTGGGTCTTCTTAGATACTCATCTCCAAATATATTTATGATTCCTTGAACAAAATGTTCCAAGCATAAAAGCGCGGTGGTCTCACCAAGTCAGAGGTATTCGTTTACCGCATCAGCTGGGCAATCATATGCCATCATACGAATTGTTGTCGTTGCCTTTTGTAACGGAGAATGACCGAACCTTCCAGTAGCATATCTTCTTTGTTGAAATTATGGGATTTCAGCAGAGAGTCGATCAACAATACGCATGAACAAGGGCTTGTTCATTCGAAAACGGCGTCGAAACATGTGAGAAGGATATGTTGCATCTTCACTAAAATAATAGTTCGATAACTGTGTGTGTCCTTGTTCTCGTGATCTTTCAATGTAGGCTCGTTTCTTTTTGGACCTTGATGCTTCTTGACGCTCACCATGATGAATGAGAAGATTTTCAAATTGTTGGTCGAAAATTTGATCAAATCTTTCATCCATTTCTTTGAAATTATTAGAAGAAGAAGATGCCATATTAAAAAGATTTGTGAAGAATATATTCTCTCTCTTTCATGTTGTTGTTGTTAAGAAAAAAATGTGAATATAAAGGATGCAAAAATAAGAAGTGAGATAGTTGTTGTTTGAACTCGGGAGAGAGAGAGGATGCAAAAATAAGAAGTGAGATTGTTGTGTCTTCTTTATGTCATGAGATACAAGTATCACAACCAACTATGTCTGTTATTTTTATCTCGACATACAAGTCACGAGATACATAACAACAACAACTATTTTTATCTCGACATACAAGTCACGAGATACATAACAACAACAACTATTTTTATCTCGACATACAAGTCACGAGATACATAACAACAACAACTATTTTTATCTCGACATACAAGTCACGAGATACATAACAACAACAACTATGTCTTGGCTTCTTGTGTCTTGGCTTCTTGTGTTACAAGCACGCGACACAGGTCTTGGCTTCTTATGTCACGAGATACAAGTCTTGGCAGCAATTAGTCGTGTTTCACCTGTAAAAAAATAGACAGCAATTAGTCATGTTCCAAGCGCAAGTAGCCAAGAAAATACAAACCAACAAAGACCACAAAGTTATGATTGAACACAAGCACCAACAAATACCACAAAGTTAAAGATTGAACACAAAGTGATGATATTATGATTGAACACGAAGACCACAAAGTTACAGACGCAGACACAAACCAAAAGCGTAAAGAGAGGCATAATCAGACACTGAATCTAGAGACGCAAAGCTAGACACTGAAACTAAGCCAACATGTCATTAATAAGCTTGTTTTTCAAAGCAAGTTCTAGTTCATCTAATGACTCTTTCTTAGCAATGAGGCTGTCAAGCAATTTCTGCTTGTTCAACTTGTCCTTGAACTCAAAGTCCTTCTGCTTAATCTCCCAAATGCTCTTAAACTCCCTTCCTTCCTCTTCCAACGTCACCTTCCTCACAGACTTTTTAGCTTTTGCCTTCGCTGCTTTAACACCAACAGGCCGTGAGCCTTGATCATCCTCTCCTGCCACAGAGGTTGATGATTGGGCAGATTGGTCATCTAGCTTCCTTCTTTTTGAGACCACTTTGTCTTTGGTACATGAAGCTTCACACCATTTCTGATCATGGCGAAGCTCCAACCACGCATGCTCGAGCGTAAACTTGACCTTGTAGTCATTGAAGAATATCTCATGCGCCATCTTCAAAACATCAACCTCATTCATCCCACTGGATCTAGCTTTTGTTGCAGCTTCATAACACCCAATAAACTTACATACACCGTCGTTGATCTTCCCCCACCTTTGCTTACAGTAAGCTGGCTCTCTCTTCTGCAAAGCAGAAAGCTTTGGACTAGATGCAACATAGGCCGCAATCCGTTTCCAAAAAGCTATTGCCTTCTGCTCATTCCCCACGACAGGATCCTTGGAGGTATTCAGCCAAGCACTGATGAGCACGAGATCTTCAGTTGGTGACCACTTCCTTCTTTCTTTACGGTCAGAGACAATGTGTTCTTCTTCGTTTGCATCTTCAGCCCACTGTGTACCAAACACAGAGGCATCCGATGAGAGCTCTATACTAGGAGTGACAAAGGAGAAGAAGGTGTTTGGTTGTTGGCTGTTTAAGAGGTTTTGAAAGCTACAAGGTGTGCTAAAAGGATCCATAGCGAAGAAGAAGGAGATACGAAGAAGGAATTAAGGAGATCCGAAGAAGGAGATACGCATTAACTTGTTGAAACAAATTAGATAGATTTTAAAGGGAAGTTTAAGTTAAGAGATTTTAATGGCACAACCACCAAACAGAGCATTGCATTAATAACATCAACGCAACTAACAAATACCATCAGACTAAAGTCCATTTAATTGATAAACCTATCTAACAAAGCATTGCATTGAAACTCAACCAACAAAACTAAATGTAAATCACTTCATGCTAGTCAATATCTAAACACGCAACTACCAGATACCAGCATACACTGAACTCCATTTAATTCTACCTAATATATATCTAACATCTACTTAAAAGAAAAGTGTACTAACCTTTTGCTTTGATGAAGTTGAATCCGTCTCTTAGAGACTCGCGTGGGTTCCATTGCCTCTTCCACACAACACCAATCCTTAAACAACCAACAAAGACAGAACAAAGTAAAATGTGTAAGAAAACAGACGCAATATCTATAAATCATGAATCAATATTGAGAAAACAGAAGCAAACAAGATTCTAAAACATGGATTGAACACAAACAAGATTCACATTCATCAATCTCAACAACATAAACAAGGATCGAACACAAACAAGATTCTAAAACATGAACCTCATCTAAGATTGTCAAACACATCTCAAAACGATTCCACCTTTCTCGACAAAGCGATGAGATCACAACAATTTCACAAAAACCGATAATGCAAAATAGAATTTTTATGAACAAAAAGGAAAACTTACACTCGGAATCGAGAGAGAAGACACAGGGAGACAGACGACGCATGCATCGAGAGAGACGCCGGACCGAGAGAGACGACAGAGAAGATGGACCGACATCGACGACGGAGCGAGAGTGACGACGGAGAAGATGGATAGACAGAGAAGATGGATCGACAGAGATGACGGCGCGAGAGCGACGACGGACGGAGAGAGACGACGGACGGAGAGAGACGACGGACAGAGAGAGACGACGGACGGAGAGAGACGACAGACGGAGAGAGACGACGAGGCCAGAGAGAGCCGACAGAGGCGACGGAGTGGGCGAGAGAGAAGATCGCGTGAGAGCGACGACGGAGACACCGAGAGAGAAGAAACTTCTTCGGTTTCATCGCAACCTCAACACAGGAGAGAGAGAGACAATACATGCTCGGTCCAATAAGAGACTGCCACGTATGCGACTCTAACCACTTCTACAAAGCCCAAATATAGCACCGGTTCTACTAATTTTGGGCCTTTTTGATTTAATTTTTTTTGAGTTTTGGGTATAGAACCCTATTAAAACCCCTTGATGGAGTTGGTCTAAGAGCATTATTCAAAGAAAATAAAAATAAAAATATGGAAAACATGTGAAAACTATTCAAACCACTTCTTAAACCTACCATGTAAGAGATATTTTCAAGTTGGAATAGATCTTGAAAAATTGGTATGCCCCACTTCTTCCTGTCATGACAAGTGTAATGACTGATCGCTATATTGGAGATTGTAAATGGAAAATACACATTATCAGTACTTTCTAGTTTCTAATTTGTTTACATAGAAACATAAAACCGGAGAATTACAAATCAAAAAGAATATGAGAAAAAAGTTGACGATCCTTTGCATTAAAACGACCTGAATCAATGTATGATGTAGCACGTTTAGCGTTAAGGGATATTGAAGGAGCTTCTCTGTACTATATAGTATATACGAAGCTACACTGTTTTTTTTGTGTGGACAGTATCTTAGTGTAAATGAGAAGAGACTACTATCAGTTAGATCTGAGACCTATTGTGTGGTATGCTATAAAATAATCGAAATCCATTGAATAAGCATTCTTTCATGTGGAAACTAAATTTCATTTGATTAATGGTGGGTTCTTAGAGTGAAGTTCTTAACGGAATATAAGAAACTGTCTCTTACCTTTTAACTAAAAAAACTTAGAACCGACTTTTAAATATATTCCGCTAAGAACTCCACTTTAAGAACCTCCCATTAATCATGCTCTAATTTATTGTAGTTTAAAAGCAGGGAGTTTTCTAAAATGACCTGAAATTTAAAGTTATCGTCAACTATATTTTGCTATTTATTTTCAATATAATCATTAATTTTAAATATATATTTTTTAAATGTCATTATTGTTTAATTTTTTTTTTGAAAAGTGCATTTACGAATGTTTTGAAAACCGGACAGACTGGTTCAACCATGAACCGTTTATCAAATCAAGTCTGGATTGAACTAAAACTCGGATTTGAATTAAACTGCCAAACCCCTCGAAAAGGCAAAACCGGCTACTTGGGTTAGTCACCAAACCCGGTTCGGCCAAATTCAAAGCATAATTTAATTGATTTTGATTCTTAGCGTTTACATAAATGACATTTCATGATTAATTCCAAACTTTTAGTTGTCTGTTTGGAAACCAAAATCATTATACTTTTTGTTTGCATTTTATTTTGTTTCCATTATACATATTTTCTATATGTTATTATAAAATTTATAGAAATAACTTGAAAAAAAAACAATTTTGGTCATTCGTATTATTTCTTTTCATATATATTATTCCACATTCACTATTCATGAATACTGATTTGGTATTAATATGCCATGTTTTATATTTTGTGCCTTAATACTTAATTGGTTTATATATTAACATTGGTCAATTGGCAAAAACAATTGTAGTCCCAAATATTTTTGATTTGGTAATTATTTTCAATTATTATGTTTTTATTTAAAGTTATGGAATATTAAATATTTTCTAATTTTATTTTTGTTTCACTTTCATCATATCTTCACATACACATACACACACATATAAGTGAGTTTGATATATTTGTGTATTACAATCATGGTGGATTCAATATTTTGGTTGATTAAAGTATGTTGTGATAATTTTGATAGCTAACAAAAAATAATAATATCATACAATTGAAACACAACTAAAATGAATATTATGTTTAAGGATTATGCATCAAAATATTAATTTACAAACAAATACTTTATGATGATAATTTATTACAAAGAATTTTATAAAACTCTTCTAGATTTTATTTGATTATTCATAATCTTGATGGCTCAAGTGAAGTCTACTAATGAAATCTTCTAATGATGTCAACAAATAAGATCTAAAAAACAATAAATTTATGTTAATAAAATATTAAAATTATAAAAAGATATAAGATTTAAAATCACATTTTGTAAATTTCATTTGAAGCCTGCTTAAAATTTATGGTTTAATATACTTCATTTTTAGAAACCACATTTATGCCTTAACTTTTAAGTAGACTTCATCAAAAGTTTATTATATGAATCATTTTCATATTTTTAAAATATGTACATTTTTTAAAAAAAATTTTGAAAATAGCTTTAAATCTTAAACAAACTTTAAAAAAAAAATTTTGAACTAAAATATTACAAAGCAAACAAAAGAGTTTGAATCTAACATTATTTAAGTATAAACAGAAAAAACACATCTAAAATCTGTAGATCTTTTTTTTTTTTTTTTTTTTTAAATGGATGGTAATGAGGGGCCCGGATTCAAGAAAGGTAGGGAGAGATGAAAGCCAAGGAAGAGTATACCATCAAAATAAGATAAAATTTATGAAAGTACATAAGACAGAGAATTCAAAATTATATTTTGTAGACTTCTGATGAAGTCAGCTTAAAATTATGGTTTAGTATGAATTATACTAGCCTTAATTTTGAAGTAGAAGTCTATTATATCAAATAATTTTCAAATCTGGAAAATCTGTACATTTTTAAAAACGTCAAAATAGCTTCAATCTGAAAAAAAAACTTTAAAAATAGAATTTATAAGATAACATAATAGCAAATCAAACACATAGAGTTTGAATCTATCATTTTATTTGAATAAAAACATAAAATTACATATTTAATAACTAATAGATTTAAATCTTATATTTTTAGGAGGGGTAGTTAAAATCATGGATGAAAATGCCTACAAAATAAAGATAAAATCATGAAAGACATAAAAATTATAATTTAACATCATATTTTAATAGTCTAATAAACATTGAAGTCTATTAAGCAATTAATTGTAAGCATACTTCATCAGAATTCTAATGTATTGGCTAATTTTCATATTTAAGAATATGTACATTTAGAAAACATGAAAATAGCTTAAAGTCAGAAAATAAAAACTGTAAGTTAAAATAGTGTATATATATATATATATATATATATATATATGTGTGTGTGTGTGTGTGTGTGTGTGTGTGTGGTTAATTGTGTTAATTTGTTTTTTTTTTAAACAGTCCAGTAATATACATATTTTTAAAAAAATCTTAAAATGGATATATTTCATTGACAATAATACGGCATGATAAGTGAAATCCACGAAAACGGATGAAACGATCATAAAAATCATTCACAAGGTGAATTGACTTTGATAATAGTGAAAGAAATCAAGGTTAAATTAGCCAAAAGTTATTTTTCTCAAGATGTTGCTTACCAAGTTTGAGCATGTTTCATTGGGTTATTAAATTGACCATGGTTGAATCACGAGTAAACAAACTGATAAATTCTAATATACAATTCCATTTATTTGACATATATAATATCAAAAGAGCAATTTAAAGAAATTATTCATAACAAATTATGATTAAAAAAACACAAGATAAGTTAACATGTATATACATATTTAAAAATAAATAATAATTATAAATATAACATCCAATCCATAATAAATGTCCAACAAAAAAAACTAATTACACCAATTTTTTTTAGTTATAGTTTTTTTTTAATTTTCTTTAAGTGCCTTAGTGATTTCTTATCATCAATATCAAAAATTGACAAACCAAAAAAAATATTCTTTCTTCTTCTAGTTTTTTTTAACATTAAATATTTTAAAATTATTATATATAATGGTCACCCACCGGTTCAATCATTACAGGTCACATGTAATTTGTGACATTTTGAGATTTTTTTTAGTTTCCAAATTTTAAATTTTAAATTAATGTTCTTTTTTTGCTTAAATCTGAATCGAATTATAGGACGAATCACTCGATTTACCAATTCAGCAGTGTGCTCATGCCAGATATGAAGACATTGACATGCACGTAATGTGAGTCGTGTTTGTAATTGAAAGGCGTAGCCATTTACATTGAGTTGATTTGTATTAAAACAATAAATTTACTGTTATTCAAACTTGAATGTTAAAACTCATTTTAAATCTAATGTTATTGAATTTGTTATTTCATAAATCACTTTGATATCCAATGTTACTGAAAATATTTTAAGCTGAGAGCTTAAAAAATTTCTAGTGATTATAGAGTGTTTGGTAAAATCTTAGTAAAAGAAAAAAAAATCAAATCTCACAATTTTAGGTGAAATTTATAGAATAGTTTACTAAATCATGTTAATTTATAGAATAATTTACTAAAAAATTAAGTTAAGCCTTAGGCTCAACAACGACGTGGATAACATCTTGTACGCGACAGACTTAAACAACATCGCTTACACCACACAAGCCGTTTCCCATACTTGGCCATGCAGTGTTCTTGCTTCAGCTCAGATCAAGTACTCAGACCCAATAAAACCAATTTCCGACGAAACGACTTTCTCTTTGCTGGAGGACACTACCCTTAGTTTGGTGTGTTTACATGAACACACACCTAAACAGAAATAGTAGATTATGTCTTTGAATGTTATTAGTGGAACGCAAACACGTACCTAAACAAACTGCGGAACAGAAATTTGTCACCATTCAACTATTTATTTTGTTGCTTTTACTTTTATTATAACTAAGTAAACAAAAGAAGATAAAAATGAAGTCCAAGACTGATTTCTGCTTGAAACACATCTATTATTTAAAATAAACTAAATTGATGTGGTTAGAATTGTGGATAAAATTATTTTATTCTTTTTGATTATCAAAAAATATATATATATATATATATATATACCACTTATATATCTATATAATATATAGAATTAAGGTTTAAATGAGTATTTTTATATTAAAACTAATTATGCTAAAATAAATTTATTTATTAAATAATTTATAAATTTTATTTTTGAATTATGATAAATATTATAATTTTTTTAATTTTTTTAAACGAGAAGTACCAAAACAATTTGTACTCTTTTGCGCCAACAAAAATACGAGATAATTTGCAGAAATTTTCAAATATATAATTTTATACTAAATGGAATACTTTTTTATATTATATTAGCATAAATAATTTTAATTTGTAAAATATAAATATATTATTTGTATTTCAAAATTTTATTATACATGCCTTTGTTCAAACATATGTTCTTTAATGGTTACTATATATGTTAACATTCTCATATTGTTTTCAACTGCTTGTATTGTTGCCGGTTCCATTCATTGTGATAAACTAAATGCAACTGCATAATAAATTATGCAGTAGAAATGAGGGATAGAATCCATAAGGAACATATACACACTTCAATTCTTAGTTTCAACCAAGATAGAATACACAGTGATATAGGTTTTAAAATGCAACTATATTAAGCAGTAAATCAAGACGATGTAAACTATACGAGAATAAGCTAAGCGTTAGAAATTTCTCGGGAAATCAGATCATGAATGCAAATATCTTATCATGAAATTAATGAAAACCCATTGTTGACTCAAATTGGTTGTAGGTTTCTAAATTGGTGTCTTTTTCTAATTAATTTAGCTTTGTTGGCAAAAAAAAAATTGAACTTGGTTAAAGTTGAAGTATAATTTTGCATACTTGAAGTGCTATATATTAATCTGAATTACTCGACTCTTAATGTTAGACTAGGTGATTCTTCCGTGCTCGTGCACGAATATAAATATTTACATAATAATCAAAGTATAATTAGTGATTGTGTTGTTTCCATTTTAGATCATTTTCTTATATATATATATATATATATATATATTTATTAAAATTAAATATACTATTATATTTAAAAAATTTAGTTATTATCACAATTTAATATGTGATTTCAATACAGTTTATATCATTTCAATTTTTCTTTTCTGTATATTAAATTATATATATTTTTCAACTAAATCATTATTTAATTTGTTTTAAATGTAGGAAACACGATCATATTTTATTATATTTAGTTTTATTCATTATAGTAATTTGTAAATATATTTTATAACAATCTTTATAATTTAATATATATGTTATTAGAAGAAGAAGTAGAAAAATAAAAAGTGTTAATCTAATTAGAGTTTCACTAACCAATATAATCAGGGATATTCTAAATATAAATACACACACACACATTGTTCAAAAAAAAAAAAAAAAAAAAACACACACACACACACACACACACGTATATATATATATATATATATATATATATATATATTATATGTATAAATAAATAAATCATAATAATTGTTTAAATTTTTACTTTCACTGATTTTAAAAACTTAAAATGGTTTATAATATATATATATGAAAGTTAAAAATAATTTTTAATTATATTGTTAACTTAGATTGACATATAATTTTAGCAGTTTAGGTATAAAATTTGAGACCAATTTGATTATTCACTTTAAAACATATTCAATTAAACTGAACTAACTGTTTTTCTTGGTTCTAATTATGCTAAAATGTCAATAATTTGTTATTTATATTAGATTTGTTAATATTTGATAAAATTATATGTAATTTGAGATATGATGTCTAAAAAAACATTAGAAGAAAAATTAAGAAATTAAAAATATTGATTCTCTCAATTTAAAATTAAATAATTAGTAACTTTTATTTTGAAAATGAAATAGTAAATATTCATGATCCGTAAATATTTTGTAAATAAAAATACCTTAATTATTAGAAATATAAATAAAAATTATATTTGTTTATGCATAATTGGTTATATACATATATATATGTTTAAAATTGACAATAGTTGTAAATGTAATTATTTATTAAACTAATCTCTATTAATCCAGTATACATATATTAATGACTTTTTGAAAAATAATATTGTAAGAATGGTTCATAAAGAACATTCGAAGTAGCTTTTAGAAAGAAATATACATATCTTCATTTTTTGTTATTTTTAGAAAAAAAAATATTTGTAGAAACTAAATTAGAAATTTTGATAATGGCAACGACATAATAAGTTTAATTTATTAAGACTATCAACATAATTGACGTGAGAATTAACTTAGGTGCGACAAGTAAAAAAATGATATTGATCAATTAATCTACGTCAGAAAATATTAAAAAATCCACCAAACAAAAAACATTAACACCGCCTTTAGTGAGAAAGCAATATATTACATCAACACTGTATGACCAAGCAAAACAGCTGCTTTTAGTTACCTGTGTGTTTGTAATATGAGCACGTATATCACATAACACTATATTATAACATCACGTTGCTTATATATTTTGAAGGCTAACTTATTTATTTCTTATTTTAAGATATCTTCTCTACTTTGATCAGAATTTCATATTCGTAGCTTTTTATGTAAATCTTAAACTGGTTGTTAACGTTATTATTTTTTTTTTTTTGTAAGCTAAATTAACGTTATTTTTTGTTAAATTCGTTAATTGATTGTTGATAATGCATGCAACGACAGGAAGCTATTGTATTCCAATATTTGATTCTGGTCCAACAGATTTTTTCTTTTAATGAACTTATATCTATTTTGTGGCGGCAAGAACTTAAAAATATATACTGGAAGCTGACCTAACCGGTTTGTAAGTTTGTGTATGAATGGGATCAAATTTGTTGATTCTTTGGCAAAATAAATGTCCAAAATGAGTTGCAGACTAAATCCAAAACCAGCGACGGAAGAATCGGTTTGATCCTGGTTTAACAAAGGACGTGGGTGGTGGAAATCTATCATTAAGTTAATCTAATTAACTAAAACCTTATCATATAAAACAAATATTTTTATAAAAGGGATAAACACCACCAACCTGTATAGTACATGGAATACATCTTAGAAATACTAATATACATAGTACCGAGTCAATGCAATTAAGGATAGTTAGTAGCTATTGTTATACCAAAGCAATGAAAATTTCTAAGATTGTTTTATTAAATATAATAATTTTAAGTCGGTTCTGACTACTAACCAGAGATTATTAGTCTAATTTCGTTACAATCCAAATCCAAAACTCTCACACGTTGGATTCTCCTGGACAAAATGTTTAATGTCAACGATGTAATAACACAACATATCTTCAAGAAAAGAAAGAGAATAAATCATCTCAAGTACAAATTAATCATAGACCCCACGTTTTATGGTCTCTTACGGATTCAACCCATATGTTTTCTTTTTCTTTTTTTTTGAGAACTATTCAACCCATATGTTATCTGCCATTTCATATCAAAATTTTTGGATGTTACTAGTCGATACTCAAAAGTCACAATTGCAGAATGCCGTTTTTTGTTAGTTGAGGACCGAGGCCGATTGTAGTTGACATTTGTTCTTTATTATTGAAGTTGTAATTTGTCTTGCAACTGTAAATTTAGAGATTAGAGAACTTTTTTTTTACTGAAGAGATTAGAGAACTTTGACTTTGGATTCTTATTTATAAAAGAACATTATTTAAAAATATTTTGAAGATATAACTCAATAGTAAAATAATCGAATAATGAAAATAGAGCTTTCAAAAACTAAATAAGAAACTAACATAAAATGATTTAGTACTTAGTCATACTTTGCCATTGCATTTAAAATGTTTTACATTTTCATATTATATATAATATTTGAACCGAGACTGTCGATAAACTAGTAAAGAGAAAGGACGAGTTCTCGTCGGTGGGTCAAGACAAAGACGTGTTTTATTAGATCAATGAGTCGAAACAGTGTTACAAAAGGGGGAGTGAACAAAGGAATTAGTCCGGCGAAAGCTGTTTCGTCGGACCGTACAAGTCGGCGAGAAGTAAGATATTAAACCCTAGATCTAGCCGAAAGTGAGTGTAGTAATTTGCGGATCCCCTCCTTGTTGTCTTTTCTCCTCCTTTTATAGACACATGCTCGTTAACCTAATGTGCTCTGTCCTGACGGGCCTCCTCGAGCGGTTGGGCCAAGGTGTCGGGCCGCTGACTCGAGTCATCGAGCCGACGACTTTCAGTTGGTCGTCTCGCCGATCAAAAGCAGTCTAAAGCCGAGTCGATCACCGGCTCGCGAGTCGACGAACCGACTTTCTTTGTTGCAATCATGTGTCTGGATAATTGTCTTGTGGACCTTTTGGGAGGACCAAGCCCATACCCAACATATAGTAAAATAATTTTCGTAAAACTTGAAAAGATTGAATTTGATCGAATGTAATTATTAATAAAAATATCAGAATTACATTTTGTTTTTAAAATGGTAATCTGATCAAATAATATAATACGTTTCAGTGGAGACTAGTTTAGATTTCTTATTTAGGATTGCTGGAGACAAAAGAAAGCTTAGGGTGATAGTTTCTATTTCAAGAATATATAGGCTATAAACAAAATAAAACAAGAAGTATGAGGGGCATTCTCTGACCGTTACGCGGAACACTTGTTGCCGAAAAAAGTATCCAAACAAGACTTTTCTTATGTAGCGTAGCTTGTGTTATTATAAAAGCAGACATTGTTTGTAGTTTTTACGCCAGACTCTGTGTGACCCAACGAAAAAGTTAAAAGAAACACACAAGAAAAAAGAATAATAAGAAGAAGATGAAACTTATTTGGTCACCGGAAACAGCATCAAAGGCTTACATCGACACCGTTAAATCGGTAAAAGTCATATCTTCCGTTCATCATGTTTCTGAGTTTCCGAAATATTTGATTTTTGCACTTTTTTAAAAAACCATTAGAGATTTCAAGGTGAAGATGTTTGATTTTTGCACGTTTTAGCCATTTGTTTACAATTTCTAAAGTTGATTTTCGGTTAATTTTTTTTGTGTAGTGCGAGAAGCTTGGAACGCCAGGAGCGGCGGAGCTAGTAGCGGCTATGGCGGCGGGGTGGAACGCGACTCTAATCGTGGAAACATGGTCAGAAGGAGAAACCATAGACATTAGCGTTGGTTTAAACGTAGCGAGTCAACACACAAATGCAAGACACATTTGTATTGTACCAAACGCAATATCAGAAGCCGCTTATCTTCAAGCCATGACACAACAATCTTGCTCCACCTTGCCTGAAACAATCATTATGAACGAGGAAGAAGAAGGAAACTCCGAGAGCACGATGCAGAAGCTGCAAGGAATCGATTTCTTGGTAATTGATTGGGATCAAAAGGATTTTGCAGCAAACGTTTTGAGAAACGCTGCGTTTGGTAGCAGAGGAGCTGTTGTGGTGAGCAGAAGCGGTTACAGGAGAAGCACGTCATGTTTCAGTTGGACAAAAGCGTTTAGTGACCGGAACGTTGTGAGAACGGTGACTCTTCCGGTTTCAGGTGGTCTAGAAATTGCTCATGTGGCTGCAGCGAGAATCTCTGGGAAGAGTGATAACAACAACAAGAGGAAATGGATCAAACATATTGATCAAAGATCAGGAGAAGAACATGTTATTAGAAAGTAAACAAATAAATATAAAACTATATAGACAAAGTGTGTAATGATGATATGTTTGATATTTGTATGAGAGTGATAATGAAAATGGCAGCAGACTCTATGAAGCACGGGGACGTCAAAGGGATTGACGTATCCGTACCGGAGACGTTTCTGGGTCGGAAACATTTAATTTTGGAATGTTTCTGAACAGTTTGTTTTAATATTTTCCTTTCTTAAGCTTGTTCCCTTTCTTTTCATCAAGTAAAAAGTAAAAAATAGAAGTCTAAACTAGATTTTGAATTTATAGCCTTCTTTCTAATGTTTTAGTTTATAAACTTTTCACTATACAAGATTTACAATGATATTTGCACCAAAGATTTACAATGATATTTTTCATTTTTCAGTATATAAATATACATATATACATATATTTGTTGATTATGCCGTACCCGTACCCATAAATTTTTAGTTTTGCTGTTCCCGTCCCCGTTTCCGTACCCGTATCCGTCTCCGTATCCATCTCGGTGCGACATAGGCAGCAGTACTCATCCATACGAAAATACCCCCAACAACATGAACTAAAAAAATGTTTCTTTACCACTGAACACGTTTATGAATGAAATCGCAATAAGAGCATCCACAATGGTGGATTTGTTGGAGGAGTCCTTAGGATTAGTTTAATAATTCTTTTTTTATTTTTTTTGAATAGTTAAGGAGTCTAGTCAAAATAATGTGTCCAATGGTGATCCCCAATTAGGAGTCCTTAGGAATAAAAAAGTAATTTTTATAAAAAAAATTGAAATTTATTTTTTATTTATTGCATGATGGAAAAAAAAAGATACAATAATTAAACTCAAAGATACAATAATTATTAATCTTCATCACCAAATTTGTTCCAAATATGCTCAATTAAATCTTTTTTCAATTGTTCATGTATACGCCTATCCCGAAGATCTTTCTGATTCTGATTGACAAATATGTTATTGAGATTTGTAGGCCTGTCGGTTTCGGTTTCCACCTGTGAACTTCTGGTGACGTTTCCTTCTTCAAATTCCGATATGTCGATACGAGCATATCCTTTGCGTTCATTTTCGACTATCATATTCTGTAGTATGATACATGCTCGCATAATCTTCGCTATCTTTTCTTTGTCCCATGTAAGAGCCTGGTTTTTGACAATCGCAAATCGAGCTTGCATTACTCCAAAAGCCCGCTCCACATCTTTTCGGGCTGCTTCTTGAACTTTAGCAAGTAAGTTTGCTTTAGGACCTTGAGGAAGTGTGATAGATTGAATAAATGTTGACCATTTTGGATATATACCGTCTGTGAGGTAGTAAGCGAACTTATACTTGTGTCTGTTGACCACGTACTCTAACCTTGGAGCTCGACCTTCTATAATGTCATCAAAAACAGGAGACCGATCAAGGACATTAATATCGTTTAAGGTACCTGGAGGACCAAAAAAAAGCGTGCCATATCCAAAGATCTTGTGAAGCTACAGCCTCTAAGACAATTGTCGGTTTGCTTGATCCACGTGCGTACTGTTCTTTCCTAGAGGTTGGGCAATTTTTCCACTCCCAATGCATACAGTCAATGCTCCCAACCATCCCAGGAAACCCGCGTGTCTCTCCAATATCGAGTAGTCGCTGAAGATCCTCTGCTGTGGGTCTTCGTAGATACTCATCTCCAAATAACAGTATTATTCTGTCAGTGAAATGATGTAAACAGGAAAGTGTCGTGCTCTCACCAAGTCGGAGATATTCGTCTACCGCGTCAGCCGCAGAACCATAAGCAATCATACAAATTGCTGCCGTACATTTTTGTAGTGGAGAAAGACCAAGCCTCCCGGTAGCATCTCTTTTTTGTTGAAAGAATGGAACGTTCTGTGAGAGGCCATAGACAATACGCATGAATAATTCCTTGTTCATACGGAAACGGCGTCTGAAAAAATGTGCCTCATATGTCGGATTTTCGGTGAAGTAGTCATTCGATAAACGGTTGTGTCCTGCTTCACGGTTTCGTTCTATATAAGCGTGTTTCCTTTGCTTATTGGTTTGGGCCTCGAGAATGTCGTTGAATGTATCTTCGCAGATATCGTCGAAAACTTCGTCTAATCTTTCTTCCAATTCATCGGATGAAGATGATGACATCCTGCTTGAGAAAATAATGTCTAAGTTTTTTTTATATAAGTTAATTTTTATGTATAATCTCAAATTATGTATAAGTTATTTTTATGTATAAGTTCAAAATTTTAATTCCAAATTTATGTTAACATAATCAATAGTCCTACGCTTAAAATTATGTGTGTATTCGTTTGGTTTCAATCGGAAGCAAGAGAAGTCTTAATATTGTGAAGTCTTAATATCCTTTTTACTATAACATTATAGCAAGTCTTAATATTCTACCAAGTGTTGAGTTCAAATCAAGAGAACATCCTTTTTACAAAAACATTCTAGCAAGTCTTAATATTGATACAAAGAGAATCAAGAGAAGAACTTCTTACACGCAAATATTACAAGAGATCAGTCAGGTTTTGTGATCTTTAGAAGATCATGGTAGCAACATCTTACAACATCTCCGAGAAAACACAAGAACATAAGTCAAGTTTTGATGAAGAGGAAACAAAGAGAAGGTGATACATAGCTAAAGACCAAACGAGAACTACTTATACTACATAAACTGAAAGAGATGAACCCGTGACTTTCAGTACTCCTAATGCACCCATGACTTTCCCTACTCCGAATGCACCCGTGACTTTCCCTAGCTTCAATGCACCCGTGACAACTTCAGCCTTAACCTGAAACAAGGAGAATCAAGAGAAGAGTTAGTTTAGTTTTAAAGAAATTAGTACTCAAAACAACAGTAATACCTTAAACCGAACAGATAAACATCAAATCAATTCAGACATTAGTTTGAGTTTTAGAGTTGTTTCCATCTCAGAGAGAGGCTCCTTTTTCGTGAATAAACGATCAAGGAGCTTTTGCCTAGATAGTTTTACTTTGAGTTCTAAAACGCCTTGTAACTTTGACAACTCCTGTTCTCTGCCACTCTTCTTCTTCTTAAGAGCAGCTTTCGCAGCCTTCACTCCGAGAGGTATACCCTCTGGTTCTCCTACAGCCTCTTCTTCTCTATCAACATCCACCACTTTGCGCTTCTCCTTACCACTGTCCTTACCCTGAAACATGGAGCACCATTTCTGGTCATGTCTCAACTCCCTCCAACAGTGATCCAGGGTGAACTTGTACTCGTTATTATTGAAGAATAAGTCTAAGGCAGCTTTCATCACATCATCATCATTTTGACCACTTCTCTGCTCCCGAAGAGCCGCATCATAGCATCCAACAAACTTCGATACTTGCTCGTTAATCCGAGCCCATCTCTGCTTGAACCAATATTATCATTTTTTATAAGAACAAATATGACAAATCAATAAGAACAGATTGAAATCGAACACAAATAAACCTAAGATAACACAATCTCGTTGTAATCGATTGCAAACATTAAAAATGACAAATCAATAAGAACAGGTTTCGATTCAAAAAATAAAAGGTTTTGAAACCGTTAATCAATTGAAACAAAAAATGGAATTTCTAACCGTATAAGAAATAAAGAGAAGATTTGCTTCCGATTGAAACCAAAATTGTTTCGAAACCATATCTACAAAAGCAAAGAATCCAGAAATCGATTTTTTCCCAAATAGTTTTGAAACCCTAATTTCAAAACTTTTCCCAAATCGATCGAAACTACATAACCCAACCCTTTTTAGACAACAAACAAGATGGAAACTGATCTTAATCGAGAAAACTACAACTTTAAGGCTTGGATTTACCTTGGTCAAGCCGAGGGAGAGAGATCGCCGCGAAGTCGCCTTTCTCTCGAGAGCTCTTTTTTTTTCTCCTTCGGTCGAGAATGATTTTCTTTTTTTTTACCCAAGCCAAACCCTAAACCGAGACCGACCCACTCAAGCGGTGACACGTACACAAGGACTTGATCCTTAATATCCTTCTCGACGGACCAATCCTTAGTTCAATTAGAATAATTAATAATATTTTATTAAAACAAACCTAAGGATTTGCGCTAAGGATTCCTTTAACATATCCCGTTGTGGATGGTCTAAGAACAGTGAACTAGATCCATATAGCAATTTTTATCAACAATAATTTAATATAAATATAAGAAATATATACTCAATATATATTCGAGTTATATACACACACTCATATACATGTATCAAGAGATGTTGAATCCACTATGGTTTCTTGTATTAGGTGGCCCATGAAAGATCAAAGCTTCCAATTATAATTAAGATGCAAGGGACAAAGCCCATCAGGCCCATTATTAGAAGATCACTAGGGTTTATTATGAATAATAAGAAAGAAGAAAGGAGGCGAAGACGAAGAACCTAGACGAAAAAAAAGGGTTAGGAGAAATGGACCCGAGCATGATGGCCGGACTTAATGGTCTTGCTGAAGAAGACCAAGCCAAAATGGCTTCCATGATCGATCAGCTTCAGCTTCGTGATAGGTTCGTCTTCTAGATCTGTTCCGTAGCTAATTATTGATCTGTATTGTCTGCTCTTAGAAAAACTTAGAAAGCTTCATATGATTCTTTATTTCGGAACCAGGTTGAACTTGTGGCTTGTTGTCTGAGATTTGAAGCTGAGAGAAAAAGATCTCCTTAAAACCAGAGCAGCCAATTAAATGCTGTTTCTGGACGTTAATGGAACAACAATCTATGATCTGCCTTGATTTGGTTTTCTTGTTTTATCGAAAGATGTTTTTGTCTCTGTTCCAAGTTTCTAAAATTGTTGCTAAACTTGCAGCTTGAGGATGTACAATTCGCTGGTGGAGAGGTGTTTTGTGGACTGTGTCGACACATTTACGCGCAAGACTCTGCAGAAACAAGAGGAGACTTGTGTTATGAGGTGTGCTGAGAAGTTCCTTAAGCACACAATGCGTGTTAGTATGCGGTTTGGTGAGCTCAATCAGAACGCACCAACTCAAGATTGAAGTCTGTGACTTTTGGTTTTTGGTCCGGTTTATAAGTTCGAACCCAGAGTAAACCGGTTTTGTTAGTGGTTGAGACAACTCTGATACTCTTCTTTGAAATTGATACTCGTGTGTTTTGATATTATTGTCTAATCAAATTATGAGTGTTGAAATGATTTGTATTTCAAATGGGGTCTAAGTAGGGGTGTCAAAATGGGTTATGACCCATGGGTTGACCCAACCCAAATTGATCCATTAACCCAAATGAACTGTTTATTTTTGATCCAATGGGTCAGTGTGTTAACAAGTTAATGGATTAATGGGTTAATGGGTAAACAAGTTAATGGGTTAACAAATTAAATAGGTCTATTGGGTTGGATCAAATCTGATTCATTTAGTTTTTAATTAAGAAAATCTATTTTAATGAAAACAGAAAACTTGTGTTACAAAAAAAAAATGAAAACAAAAGACGTCATCGTCTCTTCCAAACCACGATTTCAATTTCAGTAAAGATCTGATTGTGTTCAATCCTTTGTTCGGTGATTAGGCTGTTGGGTTGTTCGATCTTGATTCAACTCTGAAGCTCTGAAGCTACAGCGTCAATTTCTAAAGGTTTGCAGTGGCATCACCTGTGCTCTTGATTCAATTCAATAGATTCGTTATCCAATCTCTGATTGTTTTTTTTTTTTGGGTTTCTGATATACCAGAGCAGCGGCATCACCCACAAAGGATCATCGACCAGAGCAGCAGCTAAACCTCCATAAGCAGTGTCATATCCATCACATTCCGGATCTTATCAGAGCCAACAGCTGGTAACAGGTTCTTATAATGCTTAGCCCTCGTTTTCCATTTGCTATTGTCGCGTTTAAACATCAGAGATCCTTTCAGGAGTTTAGTGCAATCTCCCTGGCCACTTGGGAGGGTACGCATCAGGGTCCGAGCTCGCTAAGGCTTTCTTCGATCATAGAGACAATGCTGAGTTGCTTGGCCCTTGTTTTGTTTTGAGTTGCTTGGCCCTTTTTTTGTTCTCTTCTTATCAGGTCAGCTTTCTTGGTCCTAAAGATGCTTTCTTGTTGATGCTAAAATTTGCTTTCTTGTTTATGTTTGTGTTACTAGTCTCTGAGTGGACAGCCCAGACAGAGCCTTTCCTGGGATATATCTGGTATACTTCTCGTGCAACCCTCTCGTAGTTGACAACGTGAAGGTACAATCTTATATAAACTTTATAAACATGCCCACATAAGACAACATGTTTCACTTGTTCAACCAAAGCTTTCTCTGAAACCCTGAACCTCCCACAAGAACTGATCTTCACCCAAGAGATCAGTTTCTCACTCTCAAAATCTAACCAAGTGATCCATACGTTAAAAGGGTTCAAAGAGACGACTTCACTGTTGTTCTGAGTGCTGTAGATGTAGATGAGAGTCATGCAATGGTTGTGAATTGATACTGTGGGAAGTTTGATGTGTAATTGAGATTTAGTAGTATGGTTTTGGCTAATGTTGAAACTTGTAGAGAAATGGTCATCTTAATAGAAGAATCTGAAAGGTTTTATAGTTCAGTGTAATTAGTTGTTCTTGTTATACAATCTAACGATCGAAGTTTCTTTATCTTCAGGAGCCTCTTTGTTGTTTCTTGAAGAGAGACAGTGCACCCAGAAGCTGAGTATATGCCTTGTAAGTTTTGAAACTTGTTTGATTTAAACTACTTTTCCGTTAGTATATGCTGCATCTTTTGCTGATCCCTAATGTTTCTTGTGCGCAGGAGTCTTGATCATCACAAGTTAAAGGGACCTTATTTAAATTTTATTGCTGATTAGAGTATCCCTCTCCTGCATAACGTTTATGTATTCCCTTGCTATCGCAGAGTGCTTCATAACAACGCTTTATATGATTCAATACCCTTTTTTTTTCAAAACTGAAGCTTGATATTGATGAATAATGAAACCTTTTTATAGTTATAAGCTTTGGATTCATCATTTTTTCTCTCATGTTTAAGTGTTTATGTTTTGATCACAGCGAGTGTTAACGTTGCTTCTTTGTTTCTTAAAATTTATTATAAAGATGTTGGGTTGATGGGTCAACCATTAACCCATCTGACCCATTTAATTTAATAAATGGGTTGGGTTGACCCATGACCCATTAACAGTCAACCCATTTGGGTTATGGGTTGGGTTGACCCATTTGATCCATTTTGACACCCCTAGGTCTAAGAATAATCGTCTCATACGGTATATGTCTGTTTACATAGAAAAATGTAGTAATATTGAATAATCTGATACCCAATATAGAGAGACCTAAATGACATTTTACTGCTAACTGAAGCCTTTTCAAAGTCCAAACCGTTGGTTTTTAAGTGCCAAAAGAAATTATAACAGCAATCTAATATTGTATGTATAGGTAATAATAGTAAAAGTGATTTGTTCATTCAATCTTGAAATCCAAAAGCATGCACTTTTCAAGATTTGATAACAAAATATTCGAAGCTACAAGTTGTGCATCGAATAGCCTGCTTGGATCAACGGTGGTGATCTGGCCAGTGTTGTTGACTCGGTTAAAGTCAAACATACCAAGGGTTTCAAATTCGTATCAATTTAACCGGTACCGGTACGATAAAAAGGTAACAAAACAGAAATTGATTCGGTCCTTCCACACCAACTTCAATCAGAGAATCATAGAGACCGGAGGGGAAGAAAATGGTCTTTTTATTCCCAAACTTTTTCAAATCAGCAATTTTAATCCTCATCTATTGGTTGCACAAATTTAATCCTCATCTTATAATTGACTATGCAAATTTAGAATAAAAAAAGCAACTGTTAACTTTTAGTTAAACATCTTAAATATAAACTAAACGTAATCGCGTTTTTGATTAAACTCAGAAAGCCCCCAAGTAAAACAAACCTTAATTTATGAGCAGGGCGGCTTAGGGCATGGGGCCGAGGCCGTTGAACATCTTTTCCTGCACTAGGCTAATCAAACCAGACTTGATCTCATAATCATGTCGATTGCAGGTAGGGAGGTTGATAGTGGAGAGTGTGGTAGGGAAGTTCCGCGGAAGGTTCCGCTCTCCGATTGGAGCGCCTTGTTGCTCAACTTGCTGAGCATCAAGTTCAACTGCTGCTTGGCGAGCAGCTCTCTGTGTGTTGATGGTCTGTTTCATCTGCTGAATCTGTTGTTGCATGAGTGCCATTGCAGCACTGAGATCATCCTGGCCTCCGTGATCATCCATTCTGATGTTAGTAGGCCGCGGTTGTTGACGGTTATGACTTTCTAATCTTGCGAGCTCTTCGTTGCTTAGCGTGAATAATGGTCCTTGTGCGTTGCTCCAAGTATATATACTGGTCATGCACCTGGATCATTTTCTGCAACAAAGAGAGGAAAGCAAATTAGATATTTTAGACTCAGTATAAAACTGAAAAATAGAGGTAAGTATCTGGTCCCCGGCAAAGGCGCCAAAACTTGATACACTAAAACTGAACCTTTCCTACTGTCAAGTTAACAATGGTAATTATAGTATTTGAGATTCAATCCAGAGGACAAATTTACACTTTATTCTTATGAGTTTTCTACTTAGCTAAAACTAAAAGTGGGGTTTAAAATTAGGTGGTAACGTGCAAGTAAAGTAAATGGTTGCAAAGAAATAAGTTTAATACTAAAGAGAAGCCAATCTAGGGTTTCTCATCGGGTGTTGATGCTTAACCAAACATTTATTCAAGCGCGATGTAACACAATCTAGAACACGGATCACTCAAGCAGAACAGCCCACTGTCGTGGTGCTGCTCCCTTTGCGGTTCGATCTTGACGCCTTAACTATCGTTTGGATCAAGGATCGACCACAAGCAATAGAGATCAAGTCCGATAGGTTCACCGAGCACTCTAGTATCTACTTTCACTGACTAGAGATGTGCGTCTCATTCACTCAATATCAAATAATCTCCTACACGGTTAATGAGCAGATTCAACCTAAGATCTAGCAGTAAGTGATCAGGTTATAACTAGCATTAAGAACATAGATGAACAAAGACACAATAAAGTCGCTTATATATGTATAGCTTAGCGATCAACACCCTAGAACCCTAGAACCCTAGATGAGCTAGGCGACTACTCAGCATACAAGATGAACCAGACATGATAACTGAATAATATTGCATATAAATCTTAAGAGAAATCAATAGGGTTCAGGATAATCTTCTCGGTGAAGAAGAGGAGCCGTCTCCCTTACAATAGCAAATCAATAATCGGTCTTAGTCTTCTTGTAAAAACTAGCGTAGAACAAAATAAAGATAAGTATGGCTTTTTATATGGAGGCGCCATCGACTTCGGAGAAGAGAATAAGTGATTAGGGCAAATCTTTGAAAGATATGGAAACTTCCATAAATGTCGGGAACAATCGTCTGGCTGTTCCTAGTGGGATCAACTGTCAGACTGCTCCTCTCGATTTTTCCGCCGGGAAAGACTCCAATTCTTACTCCTTTCTTCACTCTTCTTCCTTCAGCTCTTCATCCTTCAGCTCTTCAGTCTATTCCAGACCTGAAATGACTCTAAAAGGACTGGACTAACTCGATAAACATTGAAAACAAGTTAAAAAACATATACACAATGGTGTCAAAAACACAATATATCAAAAGCCTCCTCAATAGTAGGAATATGCTTCAGCATCAAGATAAGACGACGTGACTGCTCATACGATTCATTAAGTCTCATTAATAATTTGGTAATTATACTCCTCTGTTGTAGTTTCTCCCACAATGCAACTGCATTACATTCACAGCGCCACAAATACACACATGGAGCTCTACATAATTCTTATGCTCTTCCCATAGAGTCATAATTTGAGTGTAATATGTAGAAACATCCATACATCCTTGCTCAATCTTACTCAACTGTTGCTCAAAATCATAAACCATCTATTAATAAGTTTAGATGAGAGAATGTGGGTCCCCCCATATTTTGGACGTTTGCTTTGAAAATAAAAGGAGTTATCGAATAGAAAGTTCATTTGGACAGAAAAATAAGTCCACTAACCAACTTATCATTATAATTTTAATTGTTGGACCTAACTTTTATCGATCGATCGTGTTGCTATTTTAATAGTATTGATTTGTACCAGAGCCTTTTATATTTTAGTATGTGGCACGTGCCACACATTTTCAAAGGGTGGGTCCGCCCCTGAGCTCATATATATACCAATCTATGAGAACTTGTGTTTAAAGTCTTAAGATGCACTAGATCTTTGACTCGCACGTCCGTGCGGGTGTTTGTCTTCATTTAAATAGATATTGATATTTGTTTTACATGTTTAATAGTTAATATAATTCTATAGTTACATTTCGATCCTTTCAAAGCCCATGATAATTTATTGTTGATACAATTTTATTTAATAAAAATTATAACAATATACATAAGTTCTCCCTCTGTTTCTTACTGTATATAATTTTAGCAAAAAAATTTCTTTTTCACAATATAAGTAGTTTCCATATTTCAATGCATATTTTAATTTATTGGACATTGTGTGAGCATTTAAATAATGTTAGATTTTTTATAATTGGTTGAATTACTGATTAAATGATACTTTTTAAAAAAATAACCACCTTTTAATATTTAGTTCTGTTAATTTAAACTGCGTATATTTTTTAATTATGTATATAATTTATGTACATTGTTATTTAGCGTTAAGTGTTTTGTGTGATCAAATCACATTGGAAATTATTTTAAAATATTTTAGAAATCTAAATAATCGAATAAATTCATAATAAATAAATATTGCCAAACTTTTCCCATTTAGTTGAATCATTTATAGCCAAAAAAATTGGTTAATATCTCGTTTATTGCTAAGTAAGTGTAAGTAATAAATATAACTATTATTATGATATCTTTTCTTATATCTTTGTCTTGCGGGTCAAGTTCTAAGATACATATTTATATGTGTAACTAATAAATTATTTATTTATTAATCTATATCTAGTATAATATATAGCATATATTTTATAACTGGTAATATCTGAAGAAGTATTACGGTAATTTTAAAAAATATAAAAACAATTAATAAAGTAGTTACAATTATGATAATCTTTTTTTTTTGAAACACAAACAATTATGATAATCATGTGGTTAATTTCATACCTAAAAAAATAGAAATTGTATTTCAAACTTCCTTGATTGTAGGTAAAAAAATCAGTTGAGTATAACATTCAAAAATTCATAATTTTAGTTTGTATTTTATTCGAAAAATATTTAACAGAAAAAGAATTCATATTCCACATTTGTAGTCTACACGAACCGGGAAACACATTTGATTGTATGTATCTATGTTAGTTTTTATGTTAATATGTATGTAATCGTAAACGTAAACCATATAAACTTTTTGATTTCTAAGACCATTTGGTTTGTGATGTCTAACCGGAGTACAATATCTAACCGAGTACAATGAGACAATTTGATTTGTGATGAATTTGAGTTGTATCGCTTCCTCATAATATTGTTGTCTAGGTTTAACCTAAATTATTGCTTTGTAATAATATAATTTACCAAACAATTTAATTGAGGGGATTTGGTAAAGTTGTTAAAGATGCTAAGTCGTGTCAATTGGTTAAAGTAAAGGATAAAATTTAGGTTGTTTGGTAAAGTTCTTAAAGATGATTTACTGATTTAGTCGTGATGTTTGGTTAAATTATTAACAAAAAATGGTTTGTTTTAATAATTACACATAGTTTAGACCAGTGGCATGAGAGTAATTTTTTAAGAAAAATCAGAACTATTTCAAATTTGTACTCCTGTTTTAATAGTTTAGATGTGAAGCTTCCAACCAATGGAGTGATGATATTTTGTCAACAAACTTTTGTTGAAGAATCATGTACAAATATCCGTCACTTTAGCTTGAAAAGTGCATTGTTAACCTCCAGTTTCGGAAATAATACCAGCGGGAAAGAGCGACCCCTAAGACAAACCTAGTAATCTTGACAAAAAAGAAAGGTTTAACTGAATTAGGATGTCAATTTGAGAATCATTTAAGAAGTTGTAATCTATATTTTGTACTAATTACAAAAGACACTTGATGATGTGTCACTTTATTATGATGTCAATTTGGCAGCATAAGAATCAATTGAATAATTTGTAGGTCTAAAATCTAATTGCTAAAGAACATTATATTAACCAAAAATATAAGAAGCGTATATTCTTTCTTTAAACAAAAGCTACGGTGTTACCTAATAAAATTAACATATATATAACAACTAATGATATGAATAATAAAAATTTGATAACAATTTTTGTACTCTTTTTTTCTTTAATTTTATATTATTAAAAGAAATTAAACAATCACATTAACCATATAATAAAAAAAAATTAGAAATTTTCTTATATGTTATATCTGGAATTTTTAAAACGACTTTAAATTACAAAACATATTAAAAATCCCGTTGAAAATTTGTGATCAATTGCTTAATTTTATGTTATGTGTTTTAACTTTTAACAAAGAAATACCGCATATCGTAGCTTTAGTCACTGAATAACCCAAAAAAACTTTGGTCTTGTGCCAAAAAGGCATTGGTCGTTTCTTAATAAAGTAATTAACTCTCGCTATGTTGTGGGCATGTTTATTATGTTAATCTCTCTCTAAACACTACAAAAAAATCTACATTGATAGCACATTATTATAGCACGTTTTACTGAACTGCTATCGTAGATGATTTAAAAATTTATGTATTATATAATAGCATTAGATAAACACTATGATAGAGAAAAACATAAAATATCACTTAATTAATGCTATTTTAAAAATTACGTGAGCGGGAAAAATAAAATCACCGGTTTCACCAATACTTAGCGGGAATTTAGATTTAAGCGCCAAAAATATTATTTAAGCGGCTTAATAAAACTGCGAAAGACTTATAATAGCATTTTTATAATGCTAAGAAAAGCTATTTGAGCCCCTAAACCTTAAACATGGTTTTAAACCCTAAACACTAAACACAATCCTTAAAACTCTAATATTTTTATATTATAACTTCAATTCTTAAAATTAAACTTAAAATTTAATCTTCTTGATCTTAAACTCTAATTTCCTAACCACATATCCTTAATCTTTAATCAATCTATATATCCTAAATCATAACTTCAAACATAAATTATACATTCTCTTTAAAAATACAAACTTTTTAAATGATGACCAAAATGATAATCTTGATATTAATCTAATATTTCCAAACTTAAATATTAATTATTAAAATAAATATCAATTTATTATGTTCAAAAATAACTTTAAACTTAAATTCCAAAGTACAAAATATAAATTTTGAAATAAGATATAAGTAAGAAAAATTATTTACAAAACAAATCGTCAAAGATTGAAGGACAAAAAAAAGACAATTTATAAAGAGTATTTTTTTGCTACCATTTAGCAACGAAACTTTTTGTAGGTCTTTATAAAATAGCCATGAAATGCCATGGTTTATTTGTACATGCTTAAAACCCTAAACCCTAAAATTCTTTTAAACCCTAAACCCTAAATATAAACCTTAAAACTCTATTCTTTTTCATAATTTAACTTAAATGTTAAATTTAAATTCATAATTTAATTTCAAATCATAATTTAAACCCCAAATACTATATTCCAATCCCTAAACTATAAACATAAACACTATACCCCAAATCATAAATCTAAACATAAAATCTTATATTTTAAAATTTAAAATATTAAACTTTACTTTTAGATCTTATCTTCAACCCAAATCCCCTTACTCGATCCCCTTACTCAAAACTTTAGATTCCATATACACTAAACTTTACTATACATACAATACTCTAAATATAAACTTCAAAACTAAAATTTTGAAAATTTAACTACAAATCTTAGAGCTAATATTCAAATCTAATATTTTCATACTCTGATCCAAAATATTAAATCATAGTCTTGATATTAATCAAATATTTTCAAACTTAAACATCAATTCTTAAAATAAATATAAACTTATTATGTTCAAAAAAGAAAACTCTAAACTTAAATTATAAACTCAAAAATACAAAATTTTATATAAGATATACCTAAGAAAAATTACTTAGAAAACAAATTATCAATTATTTAAGGACAAAATAAAAATAAAAATAGAAAAAGAAAGACAAAATTTCTGGCCAATCAGATTCGAATACATAAATCACACTCTTAACCATTGGATTAACTTAGATCTAAAGGTAGACATTTATTCAATTTAATTTTTTATTTTTTTTCTTTTCTCTCTCTCCCTCTCTCCCTCTCTCACGACATATCTCATCTCATCTCCTTCTCTGTTTTTTTTTTCCCGATTCTCTCTTCTTCACTCTAAGTTCTCATTCTCATATCTCTCTTCTCTCTCATCTCTCTCAACGCCTCTCTCATCTCTCCCATCTCTCTCAACGCCTCTCTCGTCTCACCACCACCGCGTCTCCTCCTCGTCTCACCACCACCGTTTTCCCCCTTGTCTCACCACCACCACGGTCGACGTCTCTCTCTCTCTCTCTCTCTCTCTCTTCGTATCTGTGTAACTCCTTCTCTCTGTTGCTCTATTACGAATCTGATTTTGTTTTTTTTTTGGTAAAGATAGGTGGAGGAGCCAAGGTTCATGGCGGCTGGAGGAGCCAAGGTTCATGGCGGCTGGGGGAGCCAAGGTTCATGGACCGAGTTAGGAAAATTGTAGTGGTCTGATTTTATTTTTTAATTTGTGGTTTAGTTTTGTAAACCAGAATTAATCTGTAAACCAAATTTAATTTATTAATAAAATTTATTTTATTTTCAGTTACAAAATAATTTTTGATTTAATTTATAATTATTTAACTTTTAACTAATTAATCCATATTAAATATTTAAAATAATTTTTAATTGTTATATTTCTAGTCATAGCATTATACCAATGTCAAAAAAAAAAGAGCATTATACCAATATCATTATATGTACATCATAACACAAATTAGAACCTATAGTTAAGTTAATAATATCATATAAGTGTTGCTATCATATTTGTATATTTCGTAGCGTTCAGAAAACACTATCGTAGGAAGGGTACCTATGATTGCTGCCGCATACATAGCATTTGTGAATTCGCTATCAAACATCTACTATAGCATATTTCTCGCGCTAACAATGTACATATTTCTTGTAGTGTTGTTAATTTTGATTAGGAATCCTCATTCCTCATCATTCCCAAAAATTTATTCCTATTCGTTTTTTTCCTATTCATTCCTAATTGCTCATCACCGTTGAGCGCAAGCGCTATTTTGAAACCCAGGTCATGGGTTTGTACTTTAATTGATCTGATATGACATTTTTTTTTGTTTACTGATTTTGATTCAATCAATGTAACTCAATCAAATCTTTTTTACTCTTTTAATAGTCTAGAAAATCTCTTCCCTCAAGATTGACCCTTTTGAAGTTAAACCATTTACGTTGGATGTTCAATCAGTTTCAACCTGCACTCTAGAAAATCTGCATAACTATCTTTTGTATATCAGTGACACATTCTTTTCTATCATTTAAGCATGGAAAATTATCAATCAAAGTGGAGACTAATCAGTTTTAAAAAAAAAGTGGAGACATCGCAATGTGGTCAACACAACTCTTAAACAAAGAGCGTGTGGTTATTCTGCCTATTTTGCCCACTGGATCGCTTGGAAAAAAGGGTAAATAAAGAGTCGATAATGCATCCAAATAAAAAGAGATATATAGATAGGGATATAAACATTGGCATGTTATTAAAACAGAATAGAACACCTTCTTAACATGGTTGAAGCTTCATCTGTACTGTTGGCTCAGAACCTGAAAACATAAAAGATATTATTAGCATGAAGATTGACTCTTAAGTTTCTTATTAGAGAATTTGGCTCTAAATCTTTTCTTACCACAGTTGTTATTGCTCTGTTACTAGACATCTCCAAAACCTTCTTCACATAGCCTAGCCTAAAGCAACAAACCACTTCTTTAAGACTCTCCAAGGAAGTCTGAGCTAAAAGAGAGCTTGCTCCATCACAATGTAGACATCATCATGATCCTCATATGCATCACAGAAATGAGGAGATTATCATGACCAGACTAAGTTTTCAATATCTTCACTTCTCTCCTCACGTTTCAATGGCAATAGCCGTCCTAATTAACACAACAATTACAAACAATCTAACAGATTATACAGAACCAAAAGACATCAAATCAAAAAATACTTTTTAATCAAAAATCAAAAAGCACTAAACTTTGCTTCGTGAATAACATTAACAGCGACTTGTTATCACCTTTCTTAAACTTAAGAGCACTGGCCACGACAAACTTCATAACTGAGCTCGTACTTCCTAGAGAAACTCTTGGAGAATCAAAGCTCTTAGCCAAAACCCACGCTGCCTCCTACGGCTTCACAGAGCCGTGCCGTCTCGCGATGATGCGTTTAGCCAGAGACGGATGACGAAACGACCGTTTGAAGAATCTCTTCGGCGTGGAGTTCCCATTAGTCACTGGAGATCTCGTCAGAGCCTTCTTGGAGAAGGAGTGAGATGAAATCAGACTGTAAAACATGAAAAACGAAGACTTTTTCCACTCATTTTTCGTTACAAAGTGATCTGTCTACGGGATGAACGGGATGAAGGTTCATCTTTTTATAGCTGGAGATTCATCGTTTGTAGAGTGCATTGAATGAGGAATCGTGCTTGGGGTGGGTTGAATGAGTTAAGAACGTCATTAATTGCGATGAATCAATGCATCCGTAACAGTTCATAGGGGAAGAATCTCAATCGAAATGACAAAACGACACGAACCGAGCTTGATTCCAGAGATTCTTCACGAAGGGTAGTCTCAGAGCACCATACAGGAACTCCAATGGCGGTTCAGATATGCAGAGATCGAAGGAGACAGTGACCGCCAATGGTTGCCTTCTCGAAAATGATGTATTAATTGGACAATTGGGATGGACTTTTGTTTTTAACACATAGATAAGCCCACGTCAATTGGTTTCCCAAGTTAATGAAACGGTGAGTTTTTGAAGAGAGGGACACGTGTCGAGCTATTAAGAGATGACTTTCCTTTATGGCATCCTAGGTGTCTTTCTAGGGAGAGAGTAAACTCTTTTATATATATAAAGATAGGTTTGGTCATAAATCTGTAGCCAGAAGTCCGAACCGAACCCAAACTAAAAAACCTGATCCGTACCCAGTCTGAAATGTAAGAAATACCAGAATAGATCTTGTACGATGGTAAAAAATTACATCAAAGCCCGAAGTGTTATTAGCGGAATCCAAATGAGTAACTTGAAAGAACAAAAACCCGAAAAATTCTGAAAAATCGATCTTGATGTCAAAATTAATCAAAATATAAATATATGAAACATAAATATGTACTTCACATATTCATTTCTATATTTATTTTCAAATGATATCTAAAATAATTATGTAAATTTTAAATAAGTACCCCAAATATCTAATCATATATAAATAAATATTTATTTCTTATCTTTTTTAATTTAAATTTTGAATTAAACTTCAGATATAACGAGCCGAACAAATATAACCCAAATTTGAATGATATATGATTACTTTATGAGTTTTATGATGTGATAAAATATAGAACTAGCTAAAACCGTTGTGTTATATATGAACCCGATCCGTACTTTGCAAATTTACGAGAACAAGAACTATGATGTGTTATAAATTAGAGCTGAAATTAAAATACCCAACATTTATCCCAAGGGGTACCTGAACATCCAAACCTAACTTGAAGTATGTTTTATGTTTTCTTCGTTTAGTTTTATATTTGATAAATATTTTACATGTTTGTAGGAACAACCCTAATACTATACTCATAAAAATATCAATAGTAACATTTTTCCTTCTTATCATTAAATATCAGTAGTATCTAATTATTTAAATATTTATATCAAATATGTATATATATATATATATATATATATATATATATATCTATCTAATTTTAATACCATATGTATAAGAATTATATTAGTAAAACTACTAAACTTATTGAGATTTGATTATCATGGTTCGGTAAGAAATTTTAAAATATAACGTAACATGGAAAGCTCTCTTAAATTTGATTTTGCTCGTATGTAAATTAATGTAGAGCAAATACGTGTTCATGCCAAATATGAGTGCAAGAGAGTTAACTGTGTAGCAATATAAGTATCATTTAAGGAATTTGTATCATCATGTTCCAGTGATATGATTTGGAAGTGTAGTTTCAAAAAAATGATATGGAAGTGTAAAAATATTAAATGATAGAGTGACGCAAGTTTTTTTTTTTATATTTGATATATTTGTACAGTAAAATATATGTATATGAAACGGATGTGATCAGACTTTTTTCGGATAACTGTGATGTGATCCTAAAGATTTTGTAGTTCGAAAGACTAATCATCACGAACCCCACAAAATCTATGTTTTTTTTACCACTTAAAGCGTTCTGAATTGCCAGAATCGAATCCAAATGGTGGTATTCACAGCTATATGTTTTTAACTGCAAGAGTTGGAAGCTCTAGTTAATCAAACTAATTTTAAAGTGGCTAGATGTCGTTTTTTGTTTTGTTTTTTTTTTTTTTTTTGCAACAAAATGCTATTCTATTACTCAAACATGAGGTGGTCTGTGTAGCCAAACCGGAATAGAATAACCAATAAAACATAAAGGTCGATGTAAAGAACGTACATTCCTAGCTAACAAATCTGCAATCTCATTTTGCGTCCTTGGGAAGTAGCTGATCTTGAAGTCCGAAAAACACAACCGAAGAGTTTGAATGATTTCCAGCTCAGTTGAGAAGTTAAGCCAAGCTTGTGGCTGTTCTATCATTGCAATCATGTCTTTGCAATCTGTCCCATATCTTTGACAGGTCGAGTGTTGTATCATGCTCTCCATTGCCCATTGTAGCGCTTCCAGTTCCGAGTGGAGTGTTGTTTCACGCCTCCTTAGATTCCTAGTCCCCATGAGTTGAATCTTCCCCATGGTATCCTTCCACACCCATCCCAATCCACTAAACTGAGCTGTGGAGGTCCATGAACCATCCACCATGCAAATATTACTCAAGCTTAAGGCTTGTGTTTCTTCAGCAATATGTGCCTGCGGAGGAACCGGTATAGTTTCCCTCGCATTGTACCATGCTTGACATTCGCTCTCTGCATATCTGAGTAGTTCCAAAGGGTCTCTGTCTATGCCTCTAAACAACTTATCATTCCTAGCTTTCCAGATGTACCAAATTATCCAAGGATAAGAGTCTCTAACATCTTTCGGCTCCAGAATACCATTCTTCCTCCAAAAAAGATCGTCCATATTAGCATAAATACTTGGTACAGGGAAGATTTGAGGGCTCGATGGTGTTGAAGATAATTCTCAAGCTTGTACGGCCGGTGGACATTCAAAGATCGCATGAGTAACATTCTGTTTTGGCTCTCCACATCTTGGACAATAATTATCGCATCGCATATTGCGACGTAACAGGTTTCTCGTTACCGCTATCTGTCCTGAAATTAATTGCCAAATAAGATGACAAATATTTTGTGGCGCATTTACCTTCCAAGCAAAGGCTTGAAGTTTGGTTATACTCGGTTATTTGTAGTAACCCAATATCCAGACTTGACAGTACATTGTCCACTCTTGGTATAACTCCAGCAAAATGTATCACGTCGGTGAGTAGGGCTTATGGCCAAACTCTGAATAATCGGTATATCCTCTCGATCCACATATTGTTCCAATAATCGGGCATCCCATTCATTAGGCTGCTGACGATCATCTTTGGGTTTACCACTGGGACCCGGGCGCGAGCCGGTCTTGCTGGCATCGAAGGAATCCAAGGATCTTACCATACGCTAATTTCATATCCTGAGTGCACTTTGCTTCTAATACCCAGAAGTAATAGCTTCCTCGCAGCTATAATACTCGTCCATACATACGATGGGGTATCCACTGCGCCGGTTCGTAATGGCGAACTCAGAAGATAATATTTCCTCCGAAGAACTCGCGCCACTAATGAGTCTGGAAATTGGACAAGACGCTATAGCTGTTTAGCCAAAAGAGCTAGATTGAATTCATGGATCATACGGAATCCAATTCCTCCCTCGTCTCACGGTGCACACATTTTTTTCCATTTTGCCCAATGAATTCCTTTTTTTGGTGGATTCGAACTCCACCAGAATTGGGCAATGGCACTCGCTAAGTTCTAATATATCTCCAAAGGAAGCAAGAAACTGGACATGACATAAGTCGGAAGAGCTAACAAGATAGACTTGATTAAAACTTCCTTTCCTCCCTTAGATAACCAGCGACCAGTCCAACCATTCACTCTGTGTAATAGTTTCTCTTTTAAGAAAGCAAATAGTTTACACTTTGATCCACTAATATCCTCTGGGATTCCTAAGTAGGAACCCATCCCTCCTTCGTTTTGGGCTAGATGTCGTTTTTAGGGCTGTGAAATTTGATAATATGGCATGCAATATACATCTCCATAAATTATATTTTTTACACGATGATAAATTATATGAACGTTAACATTTTAGAATATGTGAAGTACATATGATGTATTTTATATCCTCAAAATAGTTTTAATGAAATCGTTAGATAAAAAAAAAAAAAAAATAGATAAAATCCTAACAAATTGTTATTGGGATTATGGTTGACTTATTTTTTTGGGATATTGTTAAGTTATGGTGTATAATAATAATTAAGTTAGGAGTCCGTCAAAATAATAGGAAAATTAATTAAATGTAATGGTCCAATGTAGACTATTTTAAGTAGACAAAAAGTGATTTTGTTTTATTTAATTGCATTTTCTTTTTATTTAAAATAGGTGTGGATATAAAATCCATTACCTGAAGTCCAAACTAAATCCAAACAAAAACTTGATCCGTACCTGGTCCGAAATATAAGAAATACCAGATTGGGTCTTATAGGGTGGTATAAAACATATGTAAACTAAAAGTATTATTACCTGAACCCTAACGTCTAACCCAACAAAAAAGAAAGTCCAAATTAAGCACAAATATAAAGATTTAATACATAAACATGTACTTCAAATATTAAATTCTATATTTATTTTCAATGATATTAAAAATAAGTATTTAAATTTTAAATAAGTACCTTAAATATCCAATTTTATATAAATAAGTAATTATTTCTTATTTTTTTCTTTTAAATTTTGGATTTAACTTTAGACATATCCAAACCAAACCAATATAACCCAAATCCGAACGATATAAAGTTACTTTATGGATTTAGGACATGATACAAATTAGAATCAAACTGATGTGTTATATCCATTATCTACAAATTTTTCAGAATGAGACCTATGATGTAATATAAATTAGAAAAAAATTCAAATAAGGATACCCGAAAGAATCCTAACTTAAAATGTGGTTTATATTTTGTTCAATTAGATTTATATTTGATAAATATTTTGCATATTTGTTGGAATAACCCGTAAAACTATCTCATAAAAATATCAATAATAACATGTTCCATCATATCATTAAATATTAATAGTAGCTAACTATTAATATTTATTTTATCAAATATATATATATATATATATATATATATATATATATATATATATATATTATTAACTATATGTTATTCAACTCGTCTTTAAATCGCAAGATTATTTTTATTATTATATAAATTAACTATATGTCATTCAATTTGTATCATAATTGGTAAATACATATTATTGAATTGTTTTTAATATTATAATTTAAATATGTATATTAAAATATGAAATTATTTATTAGTTTATATATCTTATTTTAGCATTTTGTTTAATAAATTGAAGTATGTTGTAAAATTCATGAATATATGTTATTATTTAAATTTATAATGTATAAAATAGTTAAAAAACGTATTAAGTTTCTTTATATTTATTAATTGGTGTAGTAATTTAATTCTGAATATAAATATTTTAGGAATGTTATTTCTTATTTTATAAAAAAATAATAATTAACATTCGCTTATAATTATATTTAATATTAATTATGAATTTTATTATTTAAAAGTAAATATGAAAAATAAATGTATATTTACATTTTAAATAAAAAGGTATTAAAATATATTATTAAAATGCAATTTAAAAAAAATATACTTAAGAATATCTTTTTAGATATCTTATTTTGAAAATCTCTATAATATTATTTGAGAAGTCAGTTTCCTATGTGTCGCGCTCACGTTAACTCTCACGGTGGTTGATTACACTGATACCCTTAATGAATTAAAAATATTACATTTAAAATACTATTATTTATTTTTTAGTTAGATTTCTTTTTAAATTTTTCCAAAAACATATACATATAAGAAAAAGGGAAGTTTTTTGTAAAGTTAAAAAAAACTAATTGAAAAAATATATATGTATATATAATATGATTTCATAAAAAAAGGAAAGTTCACAAAATAGTAATATTACATTTAAAAAATATTTTTAAATAACATAAAATATACTTTTGAAGTAATAAAATATTTTATTTATATCTATATTTTCTTAGATGAAAAATATAAATTTGTATATAACGTTATTTCATTAAAAACAATTTAAAAAGATAATCTTGATATTAGAAAAAGAAATATTATTTCTTTTAAAACATAATTTTAAACAATAAAAAAAATTCAAAGTAATAGAAATATTTTTATATATCTATCTATTTTCGTAGATGATTACATACAATAATTAAGTAACATAAACTGATATATGTTTAATTGACTAAAATAGTTTATAATTAGTATTATTGAAGTGTTTTATTTATTTTTCATATATTTAGTTGACTATAATCTCTTTCGATCACATAAAAAAATATTGATAAATTATATTTTACTTATATAATATTATTTTCTAAATACAATCACAATTTTGTTTACTGCTTATTTTTAAGAGATATTAAAAAAACTAAAAATAAATTTTAAAAATAAATATCGTTTGATCAAATAGTTACAAAATAGTTTAATGAGATAGATATATTATAATTTATCATTATTAAAGTTATTTTGTTTTTAGTATTAAATTTGCTATCAAATTTTATGTTTCTTATGTTTGTGGAACTTAATATAACCATAATCAAAATATCAAAGAAAATCTGAATTCTGATTTTAAGATTGAGCTTTTTGCAAAATTGATTCAAAACTCAAAGTCAAACCTAAAACTAACTCATGCTTTTTTTGGATTTTTCTTTTGTCCTATTCACCCCACAAGTTCATATAATTCACGAAAATGCCATCAAATTTTTTTTTCCGAAAATGACATTTTAACTCTCTCACCCTCATCATCTTCAAGTAATTACAAGATTGTCATTGTCTTCAATACCCCAACCACCATAAACAACCAATTTGAAGCTCTTAATGAACTTAAAATCGATTTACACTCTCTCTTTCTCACATGTTATGAACTAAAAACAACATCTCTTTCACTTTGCCTCCATATTCATCAAAAAAACTAAAGCTTTTGATTCAATTTTTTTTTATGGTTGATAGAGCCATTCAAGCATACTATTCTTGGCGGGTTACTTTCATTTGAGTTTCTGGGTGCTTGGAGAAGACTCTGTGTGCTAAGGAAGTCATCTCAATAGTTTAAGGTATGAAATTGAATTTTTTTTCCAGATCTGTTCGCGTAGAGGACTTACCCGTAAGTAGTCTAGCTGTAGAAGACTTACGGGTAAGTCTTTTGGTCAAACGGACGACTTACTTGTAAGTCGTCATCTTTGTTTGTTAAAAAAAAATCTAAAGAATACCCTAGACGACTTATTGGTAAGTCGTCTAGGATAAACGGGTTAGTTTTGCATTTGACCGAATTATCCAGGATAAACATAGTCGTCCATATTTATTTCCTAGATTCTGGTCAAACCTTGCTTATCTCGGACGACTTTCTCGTAGGTCGTCTACCTGGACGACTTTCAAGTAAGTCGTCTGGGTAAAGTTAAATATTTAAGTTTCTTTTTCGAATTGCAAACTAACCTGAGAAGACTTACAAATAAGTTGTCTAACTTTAATAAAATAGTGAAATTTTTGTTTACCCAGAGAGGACTTACTGGTAAGTCGTCGTCCAGGAAAAGTCAAATATCTGACACAATTCGGACAAATGCAAAACTAACCCGTTTTATCCCAGACGACGTCGTCTAGATTTTTTTTTTAACAAACAAAGCTGGACAACTTACTTGTAAGTCGTCCTATTTAAAATTCAATTGCAAAAATGACATGTTTGGAACTGGTATGTCGTATGCGTCAATGTTTAGTAAACTTTCATTTTCTCTATGTTTACTAATGTGTTTTATTTTGAATTTTTGTAGATGATGCGTCAGTTACATGCAGTGTATGAAGAATGGTTGTTGAAAGATTGCCGTTGGGATTTTGTGGTTGATAATGTCAAAGGAGCGAGAATCATTTTTTTGGGGGAAGGTTCGACACATGATGAACTTTTTGCAATGACTCAAGAAGATTATAACCTGGACATGAGTACAGAATCTGTGGAGATAACCTACTCATTACCAGCAGAAATGATGCTGGCTCCAGACACCCCTCCTATTCATGTTACAAGTGATAGACAAGTTCGAAACTTACTCGAGATAACCAAAACGCATGGAGTACGGTTTTGTGTATCAAGTCGTAGCAATGTGGAAACGGTTTCAGAGTTCAGGGAAGAAGATGATGAAGCTGATGAAGCTGATGAATGTTTTGAAGATGATGATGATGATTTGGTTTATTTCCAAAATCATGATGGGGAGAAGGATGATGGGGAGGAGGATGCTGATATCTCTATTGTTGCTGAAGCGGACGAGAATGGTGAGGATTACAGTGTTTATGGAAAGGTTGAAGATGAGGATAAGGAAGATGATGATATGTGTTTTGAAGATTTCAAAAAGATTGAAGGAGGAAGATCGAATGGTAACAATATCTATGTCAACCAAAGTTTTGTTAGCAAGGATGCACTGCTTTCAGAGCTGCGGTTGACAGCAGTGAGGCTTAGGTTCTCCTTCAGAATATACAAGTCAACGAAAAATCTCCTTGTGACAACATATCCGGTAAGTGGTTGTGAATGGAAGGTCAGAGCGAGTGTGAAACATGGGACAAACACGTTTTGGGTAACAAAGTATGTGGAAAAACATACATGCTCAGTGGGAGACCGAATCGCTCAGCGGAGACACTGTACTCCGAAGTATGTTGGTAGGCTTTTCATTGATCGTGTTGGAATCATTGATGGGTTGAATCCGCAGCATATCACTGATGCAATGAATAACATGTTTGACATGAAGCTTGATTACACCACTTCATACAGAGCACTTTTATATGCACAAACATTGGTGAGAGGATCAGCAGAAGATGGGTATTCGCGTCTGCCATCATA
>NC_027751.1:23292278-23295110 GCF_000695525.1 Brassica oleracea var. oleracea | reverse complement strand
GCTATAGAACTTGATTCTATCAATAGATTTAAGTATCTATTTCTCTCTTTTGGAGCTTCTATCAAAGGTTTTAAGTATCAGAGAAGGGTCATTGTGGTGGATGGGACTCACCTAAGTGGGAAGTTTGGAGGTGTTATGTTAGTTGCAGCCGCACAAGATGGGAATTTTCAGATATTTCCATTGGCTTTTAGGATCGTAGATGCTGAAGATGAACCTTCTTGGGAATGGTTTTTCACAAAATTGGCTAGTTGTGTATCTGATGAGCAGCCTCTGGTGATACTCTCCGACCGGCACACGGCCAAAAAAGTGCGTGTGATAAGGTGTTTCCTTGGGCAACCCGAGGAATATGTTATTATCACCTTCAAGATAACATTGTCAAAAAGTATAAAGGGAAACATCTCTTGTACTTGGTGAAAGGTGCTGCTTATGCTCATACGGTTTCAGATTTTGACCGGTACATGGCTGAGATACGGAGTGCAAACCCGGACCTTGCAACGTATTTGGAGAATGTCGACAATACTTGCTTGCTGTTCGATCGGAGATAGCGGATACGATGACGGTACAACCAATTGATGGATGGCGATTCTTTGTGAAAGGTGGGAAAATGGATTGTGTGGTTGATTTGGAACATGGAAAGTGTGATTGTAGTGTCTATGCAGTGGAGAAAATACCTTGCTCTCATGTTAGAGCTGCTGGAACATCTGATGGTTTGCATATCTCCACACTTGTATGTCCAGTGTACTCAAAGGATTTTCTGTTTGCAGGATACTCAGAGAATATATATCCTTGTGTTGGACAACAAGTTGAGGAACGCACATGCTTTCCTCCGGATGTAAAGCATGGACCGGGAAGACAGAAGAAATCAAGATGGCAATCTTGGTTGGAGCTATCCAGGATGAGAGGACGCAAACCCCGGAAGCAACACAGGGTTTATAGATGCTCAAAATGCAAGGAAACTGGCCATACGAAACCACAATGTAAGAAATGACGTGGACGACCTTCAAGTAAGTCGTCCAGAAGGTCGTCCAGTTAGTCGTCCAGGGGTTTTTCTTCCAGAAGACCTTGAAGTTAGTCATCCAGTGTTTTGTCTTCCAGAAGACCTTCAAATAAGTCGTCCAGAAGACCTTAATGTTAGTCGTCCAGGGTTTTTTCTTCCAGAAGACCTTCATGTTAGTCGTCCAGTGTTTAGTCTTCCAGAAGACCTTCAATTAAGTCGTCCAGAAGGTCGTCCAGTTAGTCGTCCAGGGTTTTTTCTATCTAGAAGGCCGTCCAGGGTTTTTTCTTCCAGAAGACCTTCAAGTTAGTCGTCCAGTGTTTAGTCTTCCAGAAGACCTTCAATTAAGTCGTCCAGAAGGTCGTCCAGTTAGTCGTCCAGGGTTTTTTCTTCCAGAAGACCTTCAAGTTAGTCGTCCAATGTTTAGTCTTCCAGAAGACTTTGAGAAGGTCTTGCCCTTTATATTATCCGAAATATAGTTACAAAAGGTCACTGTTCAGAAGACTTTCCAGACTACTTATAGTTAAGTCGTCCAACATTCCAGACGACTTAACTATAAGTCTTCTGCTCAGAATATAGTTATAAAATAGAGATCAAGTTCAAATACAAAATAGGGATCAAGTTCAAATACACACATCAGCCTAATCTATCATACAAAATCATCTAAAGTGGCCTGTTTATCACCCGTCATACGTACCCAGGATGTCATCCATGTCCTTGTTTTCGAACTCATGCGCGTCAGGAAGCTCTTGAAATATATCCACCGCCATCTTATCCCTCATAGTCTTCCCGTTGGCCTTAGCAAAGTTTGTTTTACTAAACTCTATCCCAAGAGTATGACATTCAATGTACTTTAGAGTGTACACGCCACAATCACCTGAGGTATATTGGTCGGTCTCTCATATGTGAATGGCTCCAAGCTGTATTGGGCACGTTGTTCATCTGAGGAAGCGCACTCAACAAGCAGATAAGGGACCATGTAGAGAAAAAGCACATCGAGTTCTTCTGGGGTGATACTGGAACAAATGTTGTCAAAGACGACTATGTGTCTCTTAGGGATCGATATCCACATAGTAATCCAATGAGTGTCGGCGTAGTTCACTGGCGCATAGATATCATCAATATCCATCCCCTAAACCTTGTTCCATTTCAAACAATAATAACCAATGAGTGTCTTCAAACATGAAACAAAATACATATATAAAATCCATACACTATAAACAAAGCACACATGTTCTGACATACAAGAAACAAAGCAAATGCAACTTTTCAGTTCTTATTCTTAAGACTTTGTCCAGTCAATCTCTTGTTGGGAGAGGATTAGTTACTAACCCCGGGTTCGAGCGTCAGTTTAGGTGGAGAAGTAGTGTTTTGAGATGATGTCCCTTTCCGTTTTCTAGTGATACCAACCTTCTTCTCCACAGCTTTCACCCTTTCCGACAGATACTTGATCTCCTTAAGGCACGTCCCAAACCCTTCCTTCATGGCATAAACTATGTCATTGAACATGGTTATAATATCCTCTTTGGTCAACCCACCAACAATCGTAGTCACCTCTTCACTAGCCTCTGCAGCTGCCTCTTCACTAGCCACTGCAGCTGCCTCTTCACTAGCCTCTTCACTAGCCTCTTTACGAGCTTTCTTCCGAGGTCTTGGACTGTCTTCCTTCACTACCTTTTTCTTCGCTGAACTCACAACCGCCGGCTTTTTATTGACCCAAGTACCGGTGAATTCCCAGCAATCACTGGTCCACTTCCACGGTTTCTTCACAAACATGAGTTTAATTATGTTCTCCGGGAGCGGGTCCTCAACATCAAACTCCCATTTTGGAAACATTT
>NC_027751.1:23291190-23292153 GCF_000695525.1 Brassica oleracea var. oleracea | reverse complement strand
GACTTATAATTAAGTCGTCTGGAAAGTCTTCCACCTGGAAGACTTAGTAGAAGACTTATAATGAAGTAGTCTGGATATTCTTCCCAGATGACTTAATTATAAGTCTTCTACTAAGTCATCCAGCTGGAAGACTTTCCAGACGACTTAATTATAAGTCTTTTGATAAGTCGTCCAGTTGGAAGACTTATCAGACGACTTAATTATAAGTTTTCTGCGAAGTCGTACAGATTGAAGTAAATACCTGACTGCGGATAGTCTCTTTAAACTGTCTGCGTCCTTTGCGACCCTTGTAAGCCAGTATCGGTAGAGACAGATTGTTTGGAAGAGGATTACCATAAGTAGCTCCCAATTCCGGAAGAGCTGTGTACACCCAGACCTGGAGAACTTGCGCAAACCCATTAATAGTGTAACAATCCGAAATATTTCTGCCCTTCACAGAGTCCATCAGCACTTTAAACGCCACTCTCCCCCATGGATAATTCTCAAACCGTTCTAGCTCCATCACTAGCCTTGCCAGACTAACCCGTGTAGGGGGTGAATACTCTCTCCCTTCAATGTATCCAGTGAAGATGGCAAGGTACGCGAGCCGCTTGCGATCATCCCGAGACCACCCTTCGCATCTCTCAAATGCTGCTATTATCTCCTGAGTAGATGGCCCAGCTTCGACATGAACTCCCAACATCTCCCGGACAGAAGTGAACTCCTTTGTAACAACACAGTGAGGTCTCTCAAGGTCCTCGATGTACTCGCAGTTTAGACCAGTGAGGTTTTCAAACTCTAAAAGTGAAAACCTCACAGGTTCTAGACCAACGAGACTCCACAGCTCGTACTTCTTCTTTATGTCCAGCTGGAAACCGAGCATGTAGTGAACCAGCCTTGAAGCCCAATCAAATCCCAGCTCTTGGAACTTGATGAAAACTCCCAACTCCGACTCCTTCAGCTCTTCATATTCGTCATCATGAA
>NC_027751.1:23283302-23291075 GCF_000695525.1 Brassica oleracea var. oleracea | reverse complement strand
GCGCTAGGGTTTCCTCTCGGATCTTAAATAGAGGAAGCGGCTGTGAGAACGGTGGTGAGAACGACGGTGATAACGGCGGAGAGATAACCGGCGGTGCGAACGATGGATTAGAGAGAATCGACGGAAATCGCCTTTGAGAGAAACAGCATTAGGGTTTTCTGATTTTCGCGAAACAGTGAATAAAAAAAAAACACCTTATATATGGCCGGTAAATAATCCGGTTAGGTTTAAAAGTACATCGTAAAATTAAATGTTTGGTCCGGTTTGAACGACTTACTAGTAAGTCGTCTGTTGAATACTGTACATCAGACGACTTACTAGTAAGTCGTCTCAGACCCTAAATTTAACCCCTAAGCTACATTGACTAAATTAACTAACAAACCACGTTATAAAGTCGTAGTTATACTTAAATAGTGTTTACTATACACAGAAATAAACACACTTAGGTAAATTTTAAAGATTTCAAAAAAACATGTATGCATTCCAAAATCTAACCCTAAGAACACATACAATACTACAACATCTGTTGGCAAAACCTAACCAAAGAATATCATAACTCACTACTTTCACTCATCTATGTTGAAAACAATTAACTTTTGTTATATTTATATCTCTTAAAACATATGTTAATTACATGATTTCAATTTTTGACTTATCAAAATATTTTTTACAAAATTTTTAAATTATTTCTAAGTAGAACTAGGCCAGACGACTTACGGGGGTTAGAAACGTAAAAAAATTTCGGTTTTTTTGTTTGTTCACAAGGGGCTGGTTATAATTTCAATAGCCTTTTAGGTTACTTTTGCATTTGATTCAAGTTTGGGTTTACTTTTGCATTTGAAATCAAGTTGTGAGCCATATTTGTCAATTTTCCCATGTTATTTAAAATAAATTTCAGTTTCCATTCAATAAATCAAAGGCGTAAAGTTATTTAGAATTTATAAAATATTTTAATTATTGTAAATATTGATATGTTTTCATGACCTTCCAAAAATGTATCATCTACTTATGCATGTGACTTCCTGTTGAGTATTGCGTTATTTTCAAATATTTTTTTAAAAACATTAACATATAATTTGATAAATACTATGAAAATACGTGTGTATTTAAACGATAAATAAAATTGATTTTATTTGACTTAATTATAATAAAAAATTATACTTCATTTTGAATTTGAAACAATATATGTAACTCAATATACTCACAACATGAGTCACTCGACTAATCCAACTTATATCTAAAATCATAGATTAAACTACGATAAAAACATATAATTTAATAAAAATAAAAGTAATTTATTTTATAAATATAAATCATAGGACTATTCAAAACATATTTAAAATGAAAATAAAATATAAACCAACTGTTACAGTTTAGTTCTTTTGTAAAATTTATATATATGCATGAGACTTCAGAATATTATCTTTATATTAATTTATGTAATTTGGAATCAGACACTTTATTTTATTATTTTATTTTATTCTAAGCACAATATATATTAAGTTATACATAATTTTCATAAAATACATTTACATATCTAAGACAACAACCACTTAAATGCAAATAAGAAATTAATCAAAATTTTAATATATTTACCCAAATGATAACTAAATCGAGTGCAAAAACAACAAAACCGATTAGATATAACATATATAAAATCAGATATATAGTTAAAGTAATATAATATTATTAATATAAATGATGCATACAAATTATAAATTAACTTAAAATTAAAAGTAAATAGCAATCAATTATTATAGTATATTTACTTTAGAAATATTTATATCCGTAAATAAGCACGGAAAAATCACCTAGTATTAAAATAATAGGTGAGATAGGATATCTATTTAATAATAACTAAGGTAATTGTAAGAGAAAAAATAGGAAGTTAAATAAATGTTATGGTCCAGCCTAGACTATGTGCAAGTAGATAAAAAATTGTTTTGTTTTATTAGTATCGATAATTTTATAAGAGTTTTTCTTGGATGAATCTTTAGGTTCACCTAACCAATAATAACTTGCAAACTCATATTCAATTTTTAAAGGGTAAAAAAAAAATAGAAATAAAATTATCTACAGATCTAATAAAAGGAAAACAAAAATCTAAAGCCATCGACTTTTTCTTCATCGATTACACAGGTTGAGATCATGCTCCCTGTCCATCATCTTCATCTTATATCTCTTGTTCGATATTGCATCTCTGGTGGTCAAACGCTATTGGTTTATGAATTTTTACCTAATAACACTCTTGAATTCCATCTTCACGATACATTCCTCTAACAGAAATATTAGCTTGAATCATCACTTTGTAATGTACACTTTCTCTTGCAACAATAACATGGTTGAAATTTATAAACAATGGGAGGAGATATACTTTCTCTTTTTTTTGTCAATGAATTCCATTCAATAATCCAAGTCAAACGACGTGAATCAAAACACAGAGTTGGGTTCAACAAGTACAAGTAAAAACATCAATAGATGCCATAAGGCCACAGCCTTAACCAAAGCCAAAAACAATTAGATAACAAAATTCAAAACATCTCCATAAGCAACCATCTTCCAAAGACGCAAGTAGGAGTCATGATGATCTGCACTACGGCATCGCCTGGGTTCTGATAGCAGGAGACTGTTTGATCGAGAAACGGTACGGAACGAGAGAACGTTTGGTTTTAGAAGTGGGTTTAAGCAAAGAAGTCTTATTAATGGTCGGAAGAGCGTTTCGTCGGTTACAAGGAAAGGAAACGCGTGAAAGAAAAGGTACCGGAGCCTCGAAGGCTTTACCGGAGAGATACAACAAGGCGAGATAACAAAGGTAAAACCCTAATCTAGCCGCCCAGTGGGTATCAGTGATTTTTGGATCCCCTTTACGTTGTCTTTCCTTCCCCTTTTATAGCTGACCTCACTCTCTTCCGTGACCTAGTTTGTGTCGTCTCTGTGGGCTTTAACTCGCTGGACCGAGAAGCCCACGTTATCTCGTGAAGTCGTTTCCTCGGGGTGTTTAGTCAAGAAGCCCATCGAAAGCTCTCTCATATTACGCCGAGAGATCGACCCTTCAAGCCACCGCGTCAAGCCGATGCTCCGCTTCATGTGGGCCGGGCCGTCTGTTCTTCGGGCCTTGAGGGATGGTCGAATTTACCATCCACAGTAAGTCCCCCCAGCTAATCAAGATGAAGATCCTGTCGGATTCGATGAATTTAGGAAGTTAAAGGTTTGGGAGGACAGACGGAACGTTTCGAATGAATGTCTCCTGACCGAATGTCGCGAGGTATCGTTAGGCGTTTCCCCTTCGTCGGGTGGTTTAGTAAAATCTCTACCGAACCAGCTTTGGTTTGGTTAGGTATTCCCTTAACCGTTGGTTCTGATCGGGGTTGAGGCCGGTTAAAACGGGAAGTCGAAACGACGCTCCGATTTCTTCGGCGGCTGGGTAACTGTTCCTAGGCCCACATAGGCCCATGTAGGCCGAATGATGACGCCTCGTGGAGGCACCCCTTCTTTCCCTATAAATATTCTCTTCCTTCTCATTCTTTCCATTCTTATCCGCACTTCTCAGGTATTCTCTCTCTTCTCCTTCTTATTTTTCTCTCTAGGTTGTTGTTGCAACATAGATAGCGATATGTCGTCTGGCGGGAGGTTATCTCATAAACAGAGAGGAAAAGAGATCGCAGCCTCCTCTACTCCTTCGAGAGATGCGACCGAGGCACCGGTTGAAGAATTTGAGCGGATTCATCACGACGCGATGATGGACACCGGGAATTTAGATCTATCTCAAAGGATCCTAATCTCCGAATCTGCGCGTTCGTATCGGCAAGAAGTGAGAGGAAATCCAGATGAGCCACAGGCTTGCGAGAGAGACGGTTCTGGCAGTGCGGGGGACGGAGCTTTCGTTGTTAATTACGTGCCGACGTGCTATTATCCTGGAGGGATCTTTGAGGAGCTCCCGGCGTTAGCTCCCGAGTTTCTGCGCTCTCCCGATGTGAGCGGTCAAGCTTGGGAGAATGTTACTAAGACTCAGTCAACTCCCAATAGCGTGAAGAAGCTTCTGAGGGAACGTCATGGACTAGGGGTAACTTTCTTGATTCCCTCGGAAAACCAGAGGCCTTGGTCACCACCAGTTGGGTATCAGTGCGTTTACGAATCCTATTTTCGAGACGATACAAAGCTTTGGTTCCCAATTCCTCGACTAATCACATCGTATGCGAGGCACCGAGATGCAGCGATAAGTCAGTTTTTGAATGGTTCATGGCGTATCACGGTGGCCCTGATGGTTATGGCTGCTGAAATTTATGTCTCGTTGAGCGTTCGTGTCCTCGAGGAGTTGACGTCCGTCAGCTCGTTAGACGACGGGCTTCTGTTGATAAAAATGCATCCCAGCTACAATGTGATAGGAAGGCATCCTAATAAGACGCCGGATTAGCAGAGATCTTATTTCTTCGTTAAATGTGATGACTCTGCCTTCGAAGACCCGCCAGATGACGACTACCGTGTCTTATGGAACACTTTGCTTGGTAGAACATCTTCGTTAACTCGTACCGTTTCTTCGTATACTGATTTCTGCCTTTGTTGTTTTTTTTTATGCAGCCGACCATCCGACTTCTCGTGACTATCCAGAAGACTTTCTTACAAGCGCTCGTGCCGTTGCGGGACTTGCTCAGGAGCATTGCGGGAATATTTCTTGGGAGAGGGTTCACCGTTCAATCGATCGTATTTCCAGGAGTAAGTCCATACTTTTCTCCTATTTCAATATGACTCTTTGACTTTGCCCTCATGGTCGAGCTTCTGGACTCGTGTTTCTCGCAGAAGATTGGAATTCGAGTTATCCTCTTTCTGCCAACAAGACTAAGAGGCGGATCTCGCTATTCACAAAGGAAGAGCAGAAGAGAATCAACGAGGCAAGGAAAATGAGAGGGCTTCCAGATCTGAGTGCGATGATGACGGTCGAACTTAATCTGCCGAGTGTCGAACTACCTACACCTTCTAACGAGATGGCGATTGCTGGCACCACCGACGCGAGCCCTCATCATCAAGATTCTTCGGCCGGTACCACTACTTTAGCTCCTAAGAAGAAAAAGGGGGAGAAGAGACCCCGTGACGACCTTCCTGTCAGCATAGTTTCTGAAGCAGCTCCTGTTGAAGCTGAGATTCCTAGTCAGGAGGAGACGGCTGAACCGTCATCAAAAAAGAGGAAGGAAGGCAATCAACAGCCTCAAGCTGCAGGGATCGTGAGGCCGCGAGAGACTGATGTCGCCAATCCCGTGCATCGGAGAGGATCAGCTGGTGAGCCGGCTCTCAACTTAGCCTCATTGGATGATCTTGAAGACGCCTCTCCCGAAGTTACGCTGCGGAAGAAGAAGAAATCCACAAAGACGGGTGATCGAGAGATGGTCGCTAGTGCCCTAGCTTCGTCAACCCCTGGAACATCAGCCGTCGGTGCTTCGTCTCGTAAGAAGACTCCGAGGGTCGAGTTTCCTGATCACGTGTCGTTCGAGTACGATGGTCCCACCCCACTTATTTATGCTCCTTATAAATGTGCTGAGTTGTTCAGCCAGATCAAATGCGGGCCGAAGCCTCTTCCATCCGTGTCTGATTTGATCTTTAAGGACGAGTTTGTTGACGCTGCTCGCACTAAATTACTGGTAAGTACTTCCTTTGACTGTGTTCCTTTTATGTGAAAAAAAGATACTTAAATATTCTGTTTTCATGTTAGGGCGACGGGAGCATGAATTTCGTTGTTGAGAAATACGACACAGCCTTGAAGAAGACTCGCGAAGCTTTGAGAAAGTCGGAGAAAGCAGTGGCGGCCAAGGGTAAGCTTCTCCGCCGGAAGAAAGCGGAATGGAGGGATGAGTTCGTGAGGATGGCCGAGAAGAGAGAACGAGCGATTGCTCGGAAGAAGATTCAGCGGGAGCGAGCTGACGCGGCCGAGGCCGAACTCTCCATCGCTAATGTGACCATTGCGACTTTGGAGTCTCGGAAGGCCAGTCTGATGGAAGAGATAGGGGTCAAAGCCGAAGAACATAAGAAAGAGTTGGGTCGGCTTAGGGATTCGCGTGTCTATGAGGTTACGAAGGAGAGGATGAGGGTTGAGACCGAGATGATCGCGAAATCCAACAGGCACTTCGGAAATCTGCGCGAATGGTGGACTCGCCGCGCCCCTTTCGACACAGAACAGTTGCTTTAGAGCCAGGCGTTTGGAACTAAGAGATGCCTTGAGGCTTTAAAGTCTGGTGGTCGTGACATCCCTCAAGATGTCATTGATACGTTAGCGGCCCGCGAGAAGCAGTTCGAGGAAAAAGCCTCGAAACTTGATCCCGGCGAGATCCCGGAGATTGACTTGACTCTTTCTCCACTTCACCTTGATTCTCAGTTCGTTGATATGCGAAATTTTGTGGGCCTTGACCCATATGGAACCAACGCAGAGCGGCCTTGACCCATATGGATCCAACGCAGAGCTGGTTGATCCGAGGACTGCTGTGGTTCTCCGAAGCCCCGCTAATCTTCCCGGAGCCTCGATCGCTCCATCTCGTTCCGCAGGGGAAGGATCGTCGAAAGCCAATGCGCCGGCCCTCGCTTCTGAGGCTCTTGATGAGGGAACGAAGTCCGTCGGGAAGGATGTCTTTGAGATCTCCGACTCTTCTGTTTCGAACCCAGAGGGTAATCAGGGTGAAGGGTCGGATAAAGATGATGGCGGTGAGGCGGTTAATAAGGAGCATTGTAGAGAGACGACTGGTTTCGAAGCTCACCCTCCCGAAAGTCAGCCGGAGGTTCGTGAAGGCGAGGCGACGATTCATGTTGAGGGCGTCGATGCGGAGCGGTCGGTGCGTGCTGATCCTTCGGAGCCGTCCCTTGGTGGTGGAACCGCTGCGCAGGAGCGGGCTGAAGACCCCGAGGAGTAACTTTGTCGCTTTGTTTCTTTTATCTTTTCACGGCACTCTTGCTCTTGATGTATTCCCTTGCCCTTTTTGTAAGACTCTATTTATTTCTTCTTTTTATGAATCCTGCATCACTCGTCTTGCTTTTATTTTGAGTGTTCGGTACTGATCTCGTCGTGAGAGAAGATCGGGGAGTTGCATGAAAATAGGAAAATGATTATAGAGTGTGTGACTTCGCGCCGTATCGAGATAGCGATATAGTACGGGCAGTGAATTTCAATAACTCTTGTTCGAGTTTTGTTTGGTCGTTTTGTCAAGTTCCCTTGTTTGCTTGACGTAAGTCGACTAGATATGAGTCAATATAGGATTACTTTAGACCGTCAAAAACATCTTTTAAACGACAACGGTTCCTAACTCGATCTCTAAGTAATTTCCAAGCGTTCGGTCGGCCAAACCTTACTTAGCAAACCATGAGATGGTTAGGAGTCATCGTCTCGGGCATATTAGTTAATACTATGATTATGACCGGATTCCCGCGAGTATGTGTCTGATCAGGACATACTCGGCCGTGGGGTGCGAGTACTGGTACGTTTGTTTCGAGATGCCGGAGCGAACTCACATAGGTATCGCATGGGTTGTACGACTTCTCGGGGAAGCCCGACTTCTCGGGAAGTATATTTTTTTGTTTTGATTATAGCTGGACCCGTTAAGGCTGCCTACGTACCTCCTTTGTGGAAGATCAAGCCATTCGTAGTTCTTTGTTTTCCGAGTAAAAGTGGCTGGGAGCGCATTTACTCGGGTTTTTTTTTGTTTTTTTTTTTTGTTTTTTTTGTTAGAGTGAACGTGACCGTTGGTCATTCACCTGTCTTTGCTACTTTTAGTTGTGGAAGAGGCGAAGGTGCTT
>NC_027751.1:23281456-23283202 GCF_000695525.1 Brassica oleracea var. oleracea | reverse complement strand
ATTGTTTTGTGACGAATCGTTCGTTTAAAGATTTTGAAGTGCGGTTCGAGTCTTTCTTAGATTGTATCGTAAGTGGCAACTTAGATATCTTGTATAACGTTTTATCAAACTTTTTCAAGTTTGTGTCTCTATCCTTTTATTCCCTTGAATTTTATGTCGGGGTTTTAGACTATAACCTCGCACGTCGTAGTTTGTACGGTGATGTTTTTAGTATTGTAATCGCTTAGATTTATTACATTGATGCACAACAAAAGAGCATTTGTCTAGCAAGACGCGACAATTCTATAGATTCTTGGATTCTATCAATATGGTTAAATGTATACGTATTTATTACTTAAGTGGGCAATTACAAGTTGTATTTTTGTCTACATACAAATTTGGCTTCTTTCCTTTGTATTACCTTTAAATTATCAAATCTGAAATCCCCCAAGTGGTAGAGAGCATACTGAACAAAAAGGAATATGTTGCTTAAAGAGTATTATCATTTGACGTACATATCTATATGTCGGAATGTTTTCTTTATGGATAGTATGCCTAGATACTAGAGCAATTGAATTGAAAGTTTACGTACATTAAATATGCAGTTTTGTTGATAAAAATTACTAGTACCTAGAGGATAAGTTCAAGAATAAGAGTTTCCAAAAAAAAAAAAAGAACAAGAGTTTCATGGTAATCTGGGGAGCCTAACAAAACTCCAAAGATTCACCTTCAAAAATCCATCTGTTGATTGCCAGATCAATGTTCCAAGGACCACACATGTTTTCAATATTTGGCCTTTTCCCTCAACTTCGATATTTATAGTAACAAAATCTAATGTCAATTCACTATTCAGTACGAACTGAAAACAATAATAACAGTAATTAGTTATACATAAGTTGACAAATCTCTCGTCATTAAAATAGACTAATATTCCGTGTTTATTACTCTCCATATATCCAATAACTATAGCTAATTTTACTGATTATAGCTAATTTTGTTACTCTTGTTCTTTTTTTGATTATAACTAATTTTACTGATTATAGCTAATTTTGTTACTCTTGTTCTTTTTTTGATTATAACTAATTTTACTGATTATAGCTAATTTTGTTACTCTTGTTCTTTTTTTGATTATAACTAATTTTACTGATTATAGCTAATTTTGTTACTCTTGTTCTTTTTTTGATTATAACTAATTTTACTGATTATAGCTAATTTTGTTACTCTTGTTCTTTTTTTGATTATAACTAATTTTACTGATTATAGCTAATTTTGTTACTCTTGTTCTTTTTTTGATTATAACTAATTTTACTGATTATAGCTAATTTTGTTACTCTTGTTCTTTTTTTGATTATAACTAATTTTACTGATTATAGCTAATTTTGTTACTCTTGTTCTTTTTTTGATTATAACTAATTTTACTGATTATAGCTAATTTTACTGATTACTGATCACTATATATCCAATAACTATTTGAAACTAAGGTAAAAAAATCAATCACATAATATATGCATGCTTATAATCATGCAAATGTTGTTACTTGTTAGGTTAAATGGTTTAAGGAATCTTACGGCCCGGATTCAGATTCCAGAGTCAATGCGCTTTGTTTAAGTGAGTAAATCTAAAAAAGCCTCTCTTTTCTTATTTTTTATCTCTAATCTAAAAGAAGTAAAGACTAAAGATTTAGAACTTCACGAATATTCTTATAAAAATTATCATACGAGGTCATATAATATCCCCGCCCATCCTTCGAACTATTATAAAAGCCAC
>NC_027751.1:23261655-23278969 GCF_000695525.1 Brassica oleracea var. oleracea | reverse complement strand
ATGTTATGAACTATTATGTGGATGTCCATATAGGCCCATAGGCTCATGTTCTAGACGGTTCTAAACCCTAGTTCTGTATTCCTATATATATATATATGTTGTCTATGGAATAATAATAAAAACAACTAATTCTCTCTTTCTCTTGTTTCACAACACGTTATCAGCACAAAACTATAATAAACCCTGAGCCAAAGTTTCCGACCCTAAAAACCCTAACTCTCTCTCGATCGATCGAACCCCTAGACGGCGAGAACCTTAATCCCTTGATCGTGAACCTTCATCCCGATTGTGAACCGACGATCCGATCTCAGCATGTTCGAAACAGCGATACCGATCTCAGCTTGTTCGACCGATGATCTCAGCAAGTTCCAGTTCGAAATCTTCTCTTGTTCAATCGGTGGTCCATTCAACCCAATTGGAGGTTTAAGGTAATTATCAGACCCTAATCGGATTTACATGTAAAAATTGAAACCTATATCCTAAAACCCTAATCATGTTTTACATAATCAAAACCCTAATGATTAAAATCAAAACCCTAATGATTAAATCAAATCCCTAAAATTATCAAACCCTAAAACCAAACATGTTCGATTTATATTCTAAAACCCTAATTAAACTAACAAATCAGATCTGATTATTAACACAATCAGATCAAATAAAGCTTGATTAAAATCGATACATATAATCTTTAAACCCTAATCGAATATTTTGAATCAAAATTTGTTTCTGTTTTGAACTAGTCCTAATCACATGCTAGAACCTGATCTCTCTGAATATTGAATATGATTGCATGATCTGATAGAATCTATGTACTAGGCTTGCTAAATTCATAATTGAAACCTTTTAAATCGTCAAAACCTAGCGGTCTAAGCAAAACCCTAATTGTGATAAGTAATAATCTAACGATGTACTTATATTCTAACGATGATTGAAAACCCTAACTACATGTGTATGCCATTACGAGCAGACAAATAAACTGAATTTTAATAATTAGGAGTTAGCAAATTAATTCAGCTAAGTCTAATTTCGTAGAAATAGATTTGCTGGTTGGATCGGTTTTATTTGCTCAATTACGGTCAAAGTTTACTATTATATTTATAATCAATTGAAATTATACAGATTTATAATATCTACAACTTAGGTCATGTATTCTATATTTACCATCATTGCTTGTCTAATAGGCAAGTAGATGAATCAATAACTCTAATGATTTATAATATATATATATATATATATATATATATATATATATATATCAGATATGACATATTAATCTGAATTATGTGTCTGAAGCACATCAACGTGCCTTGTTGATAGAGCAGAACTTGCGCTCTTCACAAGGATCTTGGCAAGGATCTACAGGGTCGAAGCAGAAAACAACGCCACCAGTAGAAACAGCCGTCACCACCGGTCAAGATACACAACCCAGAGACAATCAAGCACGTCTAAATGCTCGTGCCCCGACGTTTAAATGCTTCAATTGCGGTGGGATAGGTCATCGCCAGTCTTCATGTCCCAAGTGTGTCTTCCTTGCTAATGACGAGGTCGTGTACGATGACGATGGAGAATTGGAGCATGATCGGGAGGAACTTGAAGAGCAAGTAAATGGAGATATTGGACAACTATTGGTTATTCGTCGAAATATGCTGACTCCTCAGGTGATTGACGAATCGCGCTCCTCTTGCACCATCCGGGGAAAGGTTTGTCGTTTCGTGATCGATTTCGGTAGCTGCACCAATGTTATCTCCGAAGAAGCTGTGGCCAAGCTTGCCTTATTTGCCGAACCACACCCAACACCTTACAAACTGGTGTGGCTGAATAAACAGACAGATATTCGTACATCACGTCGTTGCAAAGTCCCATTCTCTGTTGGACAGAACTATCAGTGATGTGATCTGTTGCGACGTTGTCCCAATGGATGCGTGTCACCTTCTTCTTGGCTAACACATACTCCTTCTCGTTTGAGAACAGGCGCATCACCCTCATTCCGTCTCGCGATACACCCCAGGCTTAAAAATTGACATGCTTAAAATCGTGTAGGATTTCAAATACTTATATAAGATATTTATTCATTTGCAGAATTCAGGTTCGTTTTGTGGTTGATAAAGCAACGAAAACATTCATAGCCAAATAGAATTACCAATAGTATTATATATAAGATAATAATTAACGATAGACATCCCTTTACCGAAACAAAGATACGTCTGCTGGTATCAGACGCAGCTTGGCTAATGTCGGGATAGGTCTTGAGGTCAGACTCATTGTCAAGGCAGTAACGCAGGGGTATTCCGTTGTAGAAAGAAAGCAGATCATCTATAAACAGTAGTGTCCCAACCATCCTCCTTCATTGGCAGCTTCAAACAAATGAAAGTATTCCAACTCCCCATATAACGTTCTATCCTGCACATGCCCCCACATGTTTTAGACAAATATGATCATCATGACTTGATTAAAGAGCAAAATATAAACAATCATGTTCTTTAACCTAGACGTGTTTGTCTAAACAGTTTTGTTCATGCATTGAGGGTCCTCCATTCACACTTCTTGGGTCGATCTGAGGCATGTCTAAACAGTTTTGTTCATGTTCTTCCGTGTGATATATTACAGTAGACCTGAATGCTATTTTGTACTTTTCTCTTATTTTATTAAGATAAAGGTTACAGTCTTGAAGACAAATAGACACATATCAGAATATGAAGAATCTAAGCTAAAAGCATACTGATGTCAAAAGAAGAAGAAGCTAAAAGCATATTCTAATACACATCCTAGATTCTTGTACTCACGATCAAACAACAGAGAAAAGGTTGACAACCTTTCGTAATGATTTGCTCTCACATGTTACTACTATCATCAAGCCAAGCATCTTTGAACTTTTTAAACTGAACACAATAACTATGGTAAGTTAAAATGTCACCATATAGAATAGCTTTTCCGTCCATTACATCATCAGTAAATGAACTAAAACTGGTGTTGAGATTTAAGAGACTGACCTCCAAGTACTCGGCCATACTGAGAATGCAAGGGTCAATGTCTCTTATGTGCTTGAGAAAGATACACCTGCAACAAACAAAGCCTTCAATTTTAGTGATAGTAGAAGCACTGAAACTTATATAAGAGAAGCTCATGAAATCTGCACTACGACAAAAGACGATGCTTTTACATTAACGGCAAATTCACACATACAGATACAACATAGATATTTTTTATTTTTTATAAGTTCAATTAATCTAATGACGATAGGGTCATGAGATCATATTTCACTACAGTATATATGTTTCTTCTTCTCCACAGAAATGTAAATCAATGAACCAAGCAAACCTCGAGTTCAAATGCATTGAGGGTCCTCCATTCACACTTCTTGGGTCGATCTGAGGCATCATCAATGTATCTACAAAGGCCATTTCTCCTCTCCTGAAAACAATATTGGATAAGAGTGAATGATATGAAGAACAGTAAGAGATATAATGCGACCAAGATTACCATTGTAATCAAATATAAGGACACTGTCTCGCATTGCTATTGCTCGCAGAAAGCCCAAATTAAGCAGTAGCATGTTCACGACACCAAAATCAAAACTTTTAATATCAAATAAAAAGTCTAAAAGATTCGAAGGTGGATGAAATATCATATACACCCAGTGAGCATCTAACTACTACAGTAAACTAAACAATTGTCTGGACTAATTTAGGAGGATGATGTTCAATGGAAGAATACTAACCTTTATATAGTGCTTGCAGAGGGTATACTTGCATTCAATGTCAAAATCGTGTCTCACGTCGGTTTTTGGAGTTAAGAAGACGATAAGGGTGATGGATCTGTAACTCGGAGCGTTTCAATAGGAGAGAAACCAGAACGACGTGATCAGAGATCAAGAAAGAGATAAGTCATGTCGATATGAGCCAATCGATATCCGAAACCCTAGCATCGGCTCATAGATTTCAAATGGGCCTCATTATCGGGCTCAAATCTATATGAAACGCGTAATTAAAATGCAGCGGCCCAGTGTCGCTTTAATGAAACTATGAATTTTAAAGAAAATGGACAGGTGTCACATTCTCATTTCATTATTTTCTGACGTGGCAGCCTCACAGAAGCTCTTTTTTATAGTATTAGATATTAAATTTAGAAAATCAGATTTTTGAAGTTCCCTTGAAATGCTTTAATAGCCAGAACACTTCCATTGCATTAAAATTTTAATTCAACACACTTGGAAATTATTTCACTACGTTGATATACTTAAGACAATGATAGATATTATAAACTCAATGATTGTCTCGGTTAAGACAACATTGATCTATCTTTTCTTTTATAAATATATGTTGGATACTATTTTCTCGGTCTATATGGTTATATCTTGTGTGTTAGACTCAATATTGGTCAATAAGTTAAATGGGCCAGCATCGGTCTGGGCCGTACGGTGTAGACCGAGTATGAGGCCCGCTACGAGCTATTTGAAGAGAGATCGAAGGTCTGAAGATCGCGGAACGGTTATGAGGATCCCGGACTCAATTCACTACAAAAGGAGATCGAATTGTTCACATTAATTGCCTCTTTAAAAACTTTTTTGTTGCATAAGCTAAAACCAAAGTAATACCATCCCTAGTCTGAACCAATGTCGTAGACAGTACACAATCCCAAGCATTTTTCAGCCTACATATAAAGGCAGTTGTGAGAACATTTATAAACAATATCCGCTAGAACATGCAAAAGGAAGAAATCTTAAAAAAACAGACAAGCAACAAAGTTATTTACCTCCAGACATCCTGATAATTCACTAATGCTTCTTTGCAGCGCTAGACGCCATTTATCACACTTATCTTGCACTCCATTGATAGTTTCCAGCTCAAGTTATTCTTCTCTTGTCTCGACAATGGTAAGGGGCTTCTCTTCTTCATTGAACCTTCATATTGTATTTAAACATACACAATTACAAATGAAAAATAAAAGGAATATTAAATTAACAATTCTTTAAAATAAAACGGTATCCTACAATTCTTTGAATGCGTTCTGCTACTGGATGATTTATTATAATCTCTGATGCCTCAAACTCATTGCATATTTGTATTTCTCCTGTCAAGTACAAAATATTTTGCTTGATGAAGTTGCAAATAACATAAATTTAGCTCTAAACAGTTTAAGACAATAAAGTATATTAAACCTCTAAATCTTCCGATCTTAGCAAATCAGATTATGGGAACCGAAATTCACACCGTCGATTTTCGTAACCGGAGGAAAGTCAAGAAACCCTAACTTTCCCTGAGGTCCCGGATTCTCTGCGAGAGCCAACGACAAGTAACCAAACAAATGCGGAAAATAAGAAAAGATAACAAAACGAATTCATAGAAAAAGATAGATCTTATTTCGAATCCACGTAAGAGCGTTGCGATCATTACAAGAGATTATAAAAGCTTTGGCCGCAAGGGCTGTCAGTGAATTACTTAGTTCTAGCAACTTAAAACCTTAAACCTAGTTGAGTCAGCTCGATAACATAAGACGAAAAAGATACGAAAAATGTTTTGATTGATTTCCGACTGAACCTTATGAAAGGCTGCTTACGTACCCCTTTCGAGGATCAAGCCGAACGTAGTTCGATTTAAAGAGTAGAACGAGAGATCGAACTGCTTGAGCGAGTTCGTCTAGTAATCGAGTACCAGTCATAGAAACCAAACATGTCGAGAATAATGCCTAAAAATTTCTAAGGGCAGAGAGTTCTAAGAGTAATAAGAATTGTCCTTTTGCCTCTTCAACCTCGACGTCCTTATATACTCCTCCTAGCGGCGGTTTGCTCTTTCCCTTTCTGCCCTTGGTCGAGTTTATCACTTCGCGGAAATATTCCATTTTCCTTCGATCTTCGTATTTATCCTTGGAAACTTGACATTTATTTTCGGAAACTTGACATTTATCTTCTTCTGGGCGACAAATGATAAACTGCCGTAACAACTGGGCTTGGTTTCATAAAATTATAAGTGGGCTCTTTGCCGTGTTCTGGCCCTTTCTGGGCCGTTTTCCGACTTCGGCGCTTTTATGATTTTATAACAAGAATGCTTCCGAAACGACGTCAGTTCCAGAGAACATTCATATTCCTCGTATAGCGTAGGCAACCTTGGGTGTTCGGCTAACTGTTACCGTTTTATACGATCAATCCGAATGTTCGTCGAGAAAGAACGGGTTCTTTCGGTTATTAAATCGTAAAGTTTCGACGATGCCTTCGATCGAGACGAAGCAATGAGTTCGATGCAATCTCGGGAGAGGAGTTACGAGGATGAGGTGAAGATGGATTTCGGTAGATCCAGCTCGGCCGTTCACCGAAGTAGACTGGTCCAGCTTGGCGAACGGCCGAGCTGAATCCGTCTTGGGTCCAGCTCGGCGAACGGCCAAGCTGAATCCGTGTTTGATGATCAAGTTTGTTTGTTTCGACGAACTGATCCTTAGACTTTTGATAGTTTTTTCGTTCTTTCTTGACTTCTTTTTTTGTTTTTATTGCGAGAAATATTTTCCGGGGACTTTCAGACATTGATTCTGTCACGTTAGAACCATGAGTTTCTAGCGTGAGCTTCTAGCGAATGGCTTGGCAAGTTAGCCAAGTTAGGTAAGTTAGGCGGAATTAGTGGTTGAAAAGGTCCGTGGTAAGTGGTCTTCTCGCTCTTCTAAGAATGGAACGCGATAAGATTGGGGCTGCGCCTTATGACGGCTACCTACGTACCCTTGTTGAAGGGATCAAGCCTTTCGTAGTTCTTCTTGGAGTTAAGGCTCTTATGACATGTTTTCCAGCGAGACCTTTACGGTCTAGTTTATATGTAGAGGTTATCATGCATGTTGCTGCCGATGGCATTTTATATGGGTGTAGAGGGAAGACTACGAGTTGTCATCTCGTAATCTAACTCTGTGTGAACTGTTATATCCGTGATCTGTTTCGAGAGTTTTCCGCAGTGCGTAAACTCACAGGATTTCTGAAGACGCTCGAATATTGGCCAAGAGACAAATTTTGGGGTCTCGTATCAGGGTGTTTGATACAATGCCGAGAGATGTTAGAGACCAGTGTTCTGGGTTTAGAGCAAGACCTAGGTCTAATCATGGCTTTAGGGGGTGCAATGACTACTTCGACTTACGTTTCCCATATCATTTTCGACATGATTCCATCCTGCTTTAAAGTCCACGATATGTTCTCGGCTTATATGACTTGTATGGTAGGAAGAGAGCATCTCTTCGAGGACAATTTTTAAGTCTCCCGAAAGTGCTGACCAAAATTTTGGGTTATTATATAGCCTTATTACCCTTGTGTCGGGTATTCGAGAGCTATCTCTACGAGATGGCTTAGTCTGTTTAGGACGTTGAGAGTTTGTTGTGATCAGTAACAAACTTATCGGTAGATATTACCGTTTTTGACTCTTAGCGAAGGATACATGTTTGAGAAGATGTTAGTGCGTATGACTATTTGGTCTTCCAGGTGTTTTTATCGAGGAAGGTATTTTTGTCGAAAAAACTTATTCTTCAAGCGTCTATGATGTCTCGCGATACTGAAGGTTGGTTTTTCTTTTGTGTGCCGCGTTTTTGTGGTTGAAAACGTTTTGCGGTGTTGCAAGAGTTTAGTCTTAACCCTACGTCGGAGAAACATTTTTGGTTTGTTTGCGGATGTTCGCAGCCAAAACTGTTATTGCTGTTCGGATGCAAATAGTTCTATTTGCGATCAGGGAATTAGGACCGAGGGGTCGCGTAAATTTGTCCATGTGAAGAAGCGTTTTTCCTTCATAGTGCTTTGTGAAGTGTTGGCCTTCCGAGATCTATTTCGTGTATTTTTTAGGATGTTTCGTATAGCTCTAGAAGCTTTGTTACGAATTTTTTCTTACATGCCACGTATTATCGGTAAAACATTGTGGGCTTAAAGTGAATTGTGGAATGTATCAAACTTGGTCGATTGTCGACAATTTTTGGTTTTCCGTTAACCGTTTGGTTGTTAGGACTGAGTTTTGTTACGAAAAATTTATCATATGATTTCCGAATGTGGGCTTTATGATAATTATTCTCTTAATAGTCACACGACGTTTTTAGACAAATCGTAGATTGTCGTTTAGCCGTTAAGTGATGGAGCGATGGTTTCTCAAATAGTTTGGCTTGGCGTGAGGGATGTGTTCACTCAGATAGCCAAGGATGTTGTAGGTCAAGGATTAGACCATGGTACTTTAACATTAAGGTCATGTTAGTTTACGATCGTCCTTAAAGGGGATGGCAAATTCTGGTTTGGACCTTTACTCGAAGGCGTAATTGACCGAGGGCTAAAGAGCGCTTGTCGAGATTGATAGGCCAAGTTTGCCAGAGTTATCCGTGTTAAGATGGCCGATAGTCATAGAAAACGATTCTCTGCTTTAGGTTTCAGTTATACGATGAATGTTTCGTATAATGTTACCTATAGTCTTATGAAAATTGATTCGTTTTTGTCCGAGGAACACGAAGTCTAAGAGGTTTAATACAGAACCAGTGCGGAGTCAGCTGTGGGATTGCCTTCTCGGATATGGCCAAGGGAAAAGAAAGGCAGAAGTCAGCGAGCCGCAGGGCTAAAAAATGAGATTTATTAGATCGTAATGCGAAGAGATAAAGTTTAGATTGATCATCCAAAGTCAGATCTTACAGCTTTGTGTTGCCTATACAAAATATACTTCTTCGTTAAACCAGTTATGTTTACTTTCAAAAGTTTCTTCGTAAGACTTGATCTAATTGTACGAAGGATTTTTCGTGTAAGTAATGGGGACCAGCTTACGGGACCTTAGGCTTCAGAAAATGTTTTAGCGATAGGGATACGATCTCCCGTTTAGCTTTATTTAGTCTTCATCAGCCGTTTTAGGTTTCGAGTGATTCTGCAGAAATTAACTTCGTTTCTCTGAAAGTTAGTTGGAAGAAGTACAGCCGTGGGGGTTTCATAACCGATTTGCTGCGCTTCCTTTTTCTACGATTAATCTAGGGTTTTTCCGAAAGATATTCAGAAGAAGTACAGCGGCGAGTTATGTACCCGATTTGTTGTGCTTCCTTTTTCCGCAAGATAATCGGAAGAAGTACAGCGGTGAGTTATGTACCCGATTTGATGTGCTTCCTTTCTCCGCGATCATCCTATGGTTTTTCTGCGGTTTTGGGGAGAGGAAGTTTTACTTTTCCGTAAAGTTTTCGGAAAACATGTTTTGGTAAAAACCTCACGCGTTGAGACTTCATTAGTTCGGTAATGAGCCAAACTTACGGGGTTTGATAAAATTTACTGTTTCCCTTTATGTTTAGACAGAGAAATTGCGAGCTCATTTCGTTGCACTTCATGTGGCGAAAAATCGCGGCCAGGTTTTCGATTCTCAAGAACTGTGGCGTTTGCGTAAGCATTGGCCATATGCGCAGTGGCAGCTGGAGTTGTCATACCAGCGTTGTTGCGAACTGCGATTTTGTTTTTCGTATTTCCAGACACTGTTTTGATCAAGCGTTTTGCGGCTACGAGTTAGAGTAATCCGTACCCCCCTTCTTCTAGTGCCAAACTATGGGAATCGAAATTCACACCGCCGATTTCTGTAATCGGAGGAAAGTCAAGAAACCCTAACTTTCTCTGAGGTCTCTGATTCTCTGCGAGATCCAACGACAAGTAACCAAACAAATGTGGAAAATACGAAAAGATAAAAAAAACGAACTCATAGAAAAAGATATATCTTATTTTGAATCCACGTAAGAGCGTTGTGATCATTACAAGAGATTATAAAAGCTTCGGCCGCAAGGGCTGTCAGCGAATTACTTAGTTCTAGCAACCTAAAACCTTAAACCTAGTTGAGTCGCTGCTCGATAAGAGAAAACGAAAAAGATACGAAAAAGGTATTCATTGATTTCGGACTGAACCTTATGAAAGGTTGCCTACGTACCCCTTTCAAGGATCAAGCCGAACGTAGTTCGATTTAAAGAGTAGAACGAGAGATCGAACTGCTTGAGCGAGTTCGTCTAGTAATCGAGTACCAGTCATAGAAACCAAACATGTCGAGAATAATGCCTAAAAGTTTCTAAGGGCAGAGAATTCTAAGAGTAATAAGAATTCTCCTTTTGCCTCTTCAACCTCGACGTCCTTATATACTCCTCCTAGCGGCGGTTTGCTCTTTCCCTTTCTGCCCTTGGTCGAGTTTATCACTTCGCGGATATATTCCATTTTCCTTCGATATTCGGATTTATCCTTCGAAACTTGACATTTATCTTCGGAAACTTGACATTTATCTTCTTATGGGCAACAAATGATAAACCGTCGTAACAACTTGGCTTGGTTTCATAAAATCATAAGTGGGCTCTTAGCCGTTTTCTGGCCCTTTCTGGGCCGTTTTCGGACTTCGGCGCTTTTATGATTTTATAACAAGAATGCTTCCAAAACGACGTCAATTCCGGAGAACATTCAAATTCCGCTTATAGCGTAGGCAACTTTGGGTGTTCGGCTAACCGTTGCCGTTTTATACGATCAATCCGAATGTTCTTCGAGAAAGATCGGGTTCTTTCGGTTTTTAAATCGTAAAGTTCCGACGATGCTTTCGATCGAGACGACGCAAGAATGAGTTTGATGCAATCTCGGGAGAGGAGTTACGAGGACGAGGTGAAGACGGATTCCGGTCGATCCAGCTCGGCGAGCAGCCGAGCTGAATCCGTCTTGGGTCCAGCTCGGCCGTTCGCCAAACTTGACTGGTCCAGCTCGGCGAACGGCCGAGCTGAATCCGTGTTGGGTCCAGCTCGGCGAACGGCCGAACTGAATCCGTCTTGGGTCCAGCTCGGCGAACGTCCGAGCTGAATCCGTGTTCGATGATCAAGTTTGTTTGTTTCGACGAACTGATCCTTAGACTTTTGATAGTTTTTCCGTTCTTTCTTGACTTATTTTTTTTGTTTTTATTGCGAGAAATATTTTCCGGGGACTTTCAGACATTCATTTCGTCGTGACCGATTTTGATCCCAACACAGATTAGACAAATAGTCACTTCCTTTTCGTTTTGTGTGCAAACCTCATACACGATTTCAGAAAACTTCCTTTTACACAGAATATAATTTTTGAATCACTATTTTAAAAGGAGAAACAAATGAGTAAGATAATTAACCTTTCAAAAGAAGGATCTGCAATCCCAAAAAACTTATAAATCTATAATTTAAAATATTTGGAGGATCAGACTTGATGTCTTGTAGATGAAACTCAAGTTTCCTCCTTGGTTTTCCTGAACACTGAATTGTTTCTAGCTCTCCCAATTCAACGACCTCACCGACCACGTCTGCAACATACGTGTATTACAAAATCAATAATGATAAGAATTTAAGTATAAATATATGATTTCGCTGTATTAGTACCTATAAGAAAACATGCTTGCAGCGTTTCACTCATAACCAACTGAAAATCGACCAAACTTAGAAACATGTCATCATTCACATGATTAGATATGGAGATTGTTGTGTTATGAACAAAGCACATTTAATAGGAATGGTCAGTTGATCTGTACATTACAGTTACAGGGCTTATGTGAAATTTTTATTTATTCCTCTGAATGGTAGAAGTCTCCCCTTGCTTTCCAGGTACGCCTTCTTGCACGAAGCATGAATTTTGCATTCCTATTATATATTCATATACAAATCGATGATAGTTAGTTATGTTATGATTTTAATGTCAAAATAAAATATGTACTCAATTCTATACTATTAAAAATAAAAAAAAGACTCAAAACATATACGCTCATCTGATAAGATGATTTCAAGTGTTTCTCGAGAGACGAAGTTGTACTGTTTCCACGTATATAACACTTTCACGTGAACCATCCAACCGGTTTTGAAAGGCTTCACATAACCAAAGAAGTGAATGGCATAAGAATATTCATAGTATTTGATTTTGTTTTTCTGCGTCGAAAGGGTGGCAAGTTTAAGTCGATGGAACTGGTTATATTTATAGGGAATTTTAATAGAGTATTCATGAAACCTAAAATTTATTGTTAGGGGAAATCTTACATATAATTTAGGAAGTTGCAGAATTTTTGAGAAATGTAGTTTCTGAATATCATTTCTCTAGTTAAGATAATATTTACTTAATCTATGTTTGTATCCAAAGGAAAATTTGATGATGTGTAGCAAATAATTTAATATGGAAGTTGATAAAATATAGAACATTGAAAGCGAGATTTTCTTATGTTAATAGATATATTTGCATTTAAATGCATTAGTTAATAGTTAATACTTTGACACTTGCCTAAGTATGTAATATTTACTATTGTATATATGGTAGTTTAAATATCTGCACTAAATCCATAGACACTCGCCCAAGTATCTATTTTAAATATTATAAGAAATATAGGCGCTACATATTATATTTGGAATAGTTGTTTGTTAGGATTATAGACGCAATGACTTTCTCCTTATGAAAGATACAAAAGCGTTAGCATTCTTGGGATTATATGAAATCATCATTCTTTAAAGATAATATAAAGATATATCTGATTTTAAAAGTGAGCTATACTATTTAAAAACGAATAATCAAATCAGTTAATGTTGTTAAGAATATGCGAAAATTGGGATTTAATAAAGATACTGTAAACTGTGTAGGGTTGCGTATTTGTGTTCTTATATATTTTTAAATGTTCGCATTTAGGAATTAGGTGGAAGAAACGACTTTATTTGAATGAAATATTCACATTGTGGGATTAGATAGAAGAAATGACTTTATTTATGTAAATAACACTCATAATGTTATTTATTTAGTAACATTACATTTTCAATAAATTCAATTGAAGAGTAAACACCTAGGTTGCATGGAAACGGAAACGGATACGCGGAAGTGAAACCTTTCGAAACGTGGAAACATGATTTTTTTTTTTTTACTTTGGAAACGTTTTAGAAACGTCTATAAATATATATGCATATATATGTATAATTAATCAATATTTGCGTTCATTTTTATTATGATTAGTATATCTTAGAATACAAAAAAAAAATAGTCATTCTATTTAATCATAAAAAAATAAAATAAGTTATCATTAAACATCAAAGTCATATACAAATTCAAAATAACAAAAACTCATTAATTAAATATTAAATAGGTTAACTAAAATAAAAATTATAACAGCAAGTCAAAAGATCAATAACATCATCTTCAACTTCATTTTCATTAGCTCCATCAAAATAACCGCTATCAAAATAACAAACTAATCCTTATATTTATTAATTATTTATCTATTTTTTTCTAAAATAAAATAAAAAGAGTTTTTAAGCGTTTCCAAAATAGAATCGCGAGTTTCCATTAAGTTTCCAAACTGAGATTTTTAGAAAACGAGTTTCCAATGTGTTTCCGCGAGTTTCCGAGAGATTCCGATTCCAAAACGTTTCCGAAACGTGAAACAGACCTTCAACGGAGTTTCCATGCAACATAGGTAAATACACATAAAAAGGGTTCAGGGTCTAAGGTTTGGGGTTTTCACTGATGTTATCTAATTTCATTTATGGACTAGGATCCACAATCGTTTTGTGGTTTCGTAAGAGGGACAAACAAATTGTTGCTCGATTTTTTTTTAAAATAGTTTAAGGAAAACGATGCAGTATTAGAGACGAAAACAGAATGGCGTAAAACGTCCAAACTGTCCTTAATGAAAGATGCGGTTTAGACAGAAAGGTAGGAGAAACTTGTGGAAAAAAATGGAAGTGTATCATATTTTAATAGTATAGATTGTAGTGTTTTTGTAGAAATTGAGTTTTTTTAGATCTATACTATTGCACATTTTCTACGATATGTTACAAAATATAATAGAAAGAGAAAATCAATCATGTACCAGACGCCCGCCCACAATAAATGAGAAAATCGTCTTTTAAGTGCGTAAAATATCTTCTAAGTCAATTCATTATACAAGTATTCATGAATTCGATTTAGAAATAGCCCTTCCACTAATGTCCCAAATATTTAATAGGCTTGGGATTTTGGGTAATCAAGTTGATTCCCAGTAGATCGATTATTTGAAATATGTATCCAAATAGTATTGGTTGACTTACGGTTCGGTTTCGGATCGGTTCCGACTGGTTTCAGTCAGTTTGGAGTTGTGATGAAAGTAACCATATATAACCCAAATATTGGTAAATTTCGGTTTGGTTAAATATTACCCAATTTAACTAAAAATAATGAAACCATGCATACTCGTTACCCGAACTACATCTGATTAACCAAAATCAAAACAAACTCTAGAAAATTAAATATTAAATGAAACCAGACTCATTAATCGAAATGTCAAAGCAAAAAAACAAGGAAACAAAACATAGTTTTCCAACACAGAAAATGAAACAAACATAGCTTTATGAAACATAAAGAAAGTACTTGAAGTCTTAAAGAAGAAGAACACAAACTATCAAAGTACTTGAAATCTCGTCTTCTTAACACCAAACTAGATTTTGACATGCGCTTGGGAAGCGCATCTGTTTGTTTTTGATTTATTTTTAATAGTTATGAAATTTAGGGTTTTAATCATATAATTTTGACGATTATATCACAAATATATATAGGTCATTTGCATAAGCACTATTAATTTATATGAAACTTGATCATGCGTTTGCGTTTCCTGATATTTGTTCGAAATATATGTTTGAAGATTAATTTGTGTGTAAAATAGTATAGAAATTTTAACATGAGGTAAATATAGTGTTATTAGCAACGATTTATGTATGTATATTAACTATCAAACTACTCAATTATAAAACCAAATATTAGAATATTTGTAAATTTTTTATCAAAGAAGGGCAATAAGCAGATAAGTCCAAAAATGTATAATACATGAAACATTGTTTATGTTTTTCTGGTAATGGTTCTATGTTTTGTGCTGTAGGATCTTAAAAACATCCGCGAATCATCAGGAGATAAATGCAAGCGAAGGGAGAATTACAAATAGTCAGGACGTGTTGCGTCAACCAAGCAATCAGTAAGTTGTTCTGATAAATTTAGATTACTTTTATAGAATATGAATGGAACATTATCGGTAGTTAGGTAATAAACCGGAGCTTGATTGATGTGTTTGAATGTTTGACTGCTTTGATTGAAAATAATAAAACTTATCAATCCTTTAGACTATATTTGAGAAGTGATTTTGCCACATGTCCTATCTACAATCATTTTTATAAAAAAAATGATGAAATGGCTAACAAGATTGATGACATGGCTTATAGTTAATATGACATGGACAATCATATTTATTACTGACATATATTTTTGGTACACTTTATAGAATATGACAATAACTAATACATTACATTTAATGTTGATTTATATTTTTGTTAAACTTCTTAAAATATGGTAATAATTCATAAATCATCACTAAAATAAATATATTGAAATATGCATTATAAATTTCGAAATACATTATTTAATTGTATTTTTATAATTATACAATTTATATTACTAATATTTTCAAAATTTTCTGCAACTTTATATTAAATATTAGTCAAAAATAATAAAATATATAATATTAATAAATTTCATTTTAAATATAATTTAACTTTTAAAAAATTTATCACTGCACATAGTGCAGGAAAACACCTAGTAATTATTGAAAAGGTATGTCAAAATCAAACATTGTGTGCAACCCACATAGATAGTTCTAGAAAACCAAAAAAACATAATAATAATAAAATCAGAGATTCTAGAAATTTTCTTTAAAAACAACATTCATAGTCTGTCTCTGAGGCTTGCCTTGATCGTCCACAATCAAAATCTTCAACCTATTTTTAGATTTAACTCTTGAGATAGCCACATATAGTTGGCCATGAGAGAAGACAAGTGTTGGTAGATAAATACCAAATTATGAGAGTGATTGGCCATGACTCTTATTAATTGTAATGGCAAACGCCACAGCAATAGGAAGTTGCCTCCTCCTCATCTTGAAAGGTAACTTCTTGTCAGAAGGGGTAATAGCAAGTCTAGGAATAAGAACAATTCGCCCAATCTTATCTCCTATAATCACTTTCACCTTTATCATGTAATCATACATCTCTGTAATCTGAAGTCGAGTTCCATTCATTAATCCGCCAGTAGGATCTATGTTTCTTAGCAACATCACAAGACAACCGATTTTCAATGATTTGGTAAACCTTAAACTCAGAACATCTTTCTCTTTCACTCACTACAGTTTTCGACTCTTCAAAAACCTTCTTTTTGCAATCGAGGCAACTAAAATAATACCAACCCCAATCGATATTAATGTCACATATAGTTGCCATAACTCTGCATTGTTCAATCTAAAAAAAAAAAAAAAATTATTTGAGTGACATTTTATATAAATATAAAAATATCAATATATATATTATATAATATTACCTGATCAGATTCAAACAATTCTGCAAGCTTTTTTTCTGTTGATGTTGCATCAACTTGTCAAGCACTATCTTTTTCTCAAGCTTGTTGTCCGGTGACTCTGAAATGGTTATGGCTTGACTGTCATTAATAGGTCCCAAAGACTTAAGAAAACAAGAACACAAGTTTACTGCAATTTTCTTTTCATATCATTCCATAAAACAATAGTTACTTAAATAGACAAAGAAAGATAACTAAATAACTGCCCAGTACGGAACATGTTAAACACGTTGAGATGATCCCATTAATAATGGACAACACACGATGCCATGACTCTTGTTATGATCTTATCAATACTCCACCCTCCAAAGAACCTTGTCCTCAAGGTTCGACACAACATGACTAGCCTTTATGATTATGTTATGTTTCTTCTCCATAGCAACATAGGATTGTACAAGTACAACTTCTTTATCATGTAGTGGTGGAGGTTTACCAGAAACTGGTTCTTCTTGGCTGAGCTTCTTTGGTGTTGGGGTGAATGGTTCATGGCTTTGGTTTGGACGTGACGGAGCGGAATTGGCATGCCAATGTGTTTTGTGAGCAACGTTCGAGATCCAGAACTGTGCGATTAGAGCTTCATCATTAGACACATCAATGGTTTCTTTGAATAACTCATTGTTTCTTGATGAAGAAGCAAAGCTTGAACAGCCTAGAACCGCCAAGCCTTCATCACCATTGATTTTGACAGCTTTGGTAATTTCCACCGGAGGACTCATGACTTGCCGGAGACGTTTGAATTCATTCATCATAACATGCTTCAATTTCTGCAACTCATCATGCACTGCAAGGAGGAGGTTGATCTTCACATCTTCCATGCTCCCACGGTTGTCAAGCTAGTCGTATGAGGACTACAAGGAGGAGGATTTTTTTTTCTTTTTTCTTTTTGAATAGAAGTTTTGATACCACAAATTGTGGTCCGGATCAAAACAGAGATAGATAGAAGTTTTTGATACCACAAGGTGG
>NC_027751.1:23259250-23261122 GCF_000695525.1 Brassica oleracea var. oleracea | reverse complement strand
ATCTTCCTACATTTTCCCGAGTGGGTCTGGTCTGTGCTTCTTGTATCAAACTCTGATTCCTTAATACCTGCGCTTCAGCCCAAAGTGTAGATTCCAGCTCCGCTAGCTTGAGAGTATCCCTCGGATCAGTATCAATGTTACTAAACACTTTGTTATTCCGACTTTTCCATATATACCATATTATCCATGCAAACTGATGATCCTCGTTAACTCTCCAAAAGAGATGGTCCATATTAGCAAAAAAAGAGCTTATAGGAAAGAGATTCGGATTCGATGGTATCTTTGATAGCGCCCACACTTGTCGTGTTGGGGGACATTCAAAGAAAAAATGATTAATTGATTCTTCGTGGTTTCCACACCGTACACAACAAGTGTCTCCTTGTATACCTCTTGCCTTTAAATTTTTCATCACCGCTATACAACCTGAAAGTAATTGCCACAAGAAATGCCTTATCTTTGGAGGACACCTTATTTTCCAGCAATAGGCTTTAAGTATATCCACTGTTGGTCCATAAAGTTCCGGTGGTTTTTCCTTGTCTGGATAGACTCGTTCCACTTGATGCCCAGATTGTACAGTATATTTCCCGTTGCTAGTGAAGTGCCAACCATTTCTATCTTCCATCTGATTCCTACTTAAAGGAATACTTTCAATAATTTTGACATCATCAGGGTCCACCAAAGTCCTAATTACCGATGATTTCCATGTTCGGGATTCCCAATTAATGAGAGAATCCACTGTAAGATCCGGGTAACAGTGAAGAGGGTTTTTGTTTGCTGGTCTCGGGCGGGTGGCTGGGATCCAGGGGTCATTCCACACAGAAATAGTTGACCCTGTTCCCACCCTTTTTAATTAGTCCTTTACAAACCAGAGATCTAGCAGAGATAATACTCCTCCAGCCATATGACGGGGAGTATGATCGGATCGGTTCCAGGGGTGAAGCATTCCTGAAGTACCGTCCTTTGAAAACTCGAGAAAAAAGAGTATTCGGCTTCTCGATCAGCCGCCACAATTGTTTTCCAAGCATCGCCGTATTAAAGTCAGTAAGGTCTTTAAACCCTAATCCGCCATTATCTTTAGGAACACATAATTTGTCCCATGATTTCCAATGCATGCCACTTGTACAACCATCTGGGCTCCACCAAAACTGAGCTACTGCACTCGTTAGCTTCTTAACCGTAGCTTTTGGTAACCGATAAACAGACATCACATGGTTTGGTAAAGCTGTAACCACCGATTTTATAATCACCTCTTTTCCCCCTTTAGTAAAAAATCTAAAAGTCCATCCATTAACTCTCTTATTTAGCCTCTCTTGCACAAAACCAAACACTTGTACCTTAGATCCTCCAAGACTTTCCGGCAATCCCAAATAAGATCCCATTCCTCCTAAGTTCTGAATTCCCAAGACATCCCTCAATTCTTGACGACTAGATTCTTCAATTTTGTGACCAAATTGAATTGAGGATTTCTGAAAATTAATTTGCTGTCCTGAGACAATTTCATATTCCTTTAGAATCCTGAGAATGGTTTGACACTCTTCTTTCTTTGTCCGACAAAAGAAGAGACTATCATCCGCAAACAACAGATGAGATATTGTCGGACAAGCTCTTGCTACCTTCATACCCGTTAATTGTTTCAGCCTCTCTGCCTTCTTTATATTCACTATTAAGGCCTCGGTACACATAATAAATAGATAAGGAGATAAAGGATCCCCTTGACGTAACCCACGCTGAGGAATTATTAAGCCTCTTGGCTGACCATTAAGAAGTACCCTATATTGAACCGAAGATATACACTCCCGCATCAATCTGATCCAACGAGGGTCAAAACCCATTTTGTGGAGAAGAGCCTCAATAAAATTCCATTCTATCCGG
>NC_027751.1:23256397-23259211 GCF_000695525.1 Brassica oleracea var. oleracea | reverse complement strand
TCATATCTCCCGAAGATAACTTATGGTCCAATGACTCCTGATTCCTCTGCAATTCCAACTTAATATTTTCATATATTAAAACGGGGAATTTGCTCCTTCGAGCATGAGAATTCAGGTTTAAAGAGACCCGAAAAATTCTTTGAATTAACCATCTGAAACACAATCTTACGCCATTTGAAACCATCATCCTGAAAAATCCAAAAACCACAAGCATAACGAACACAATGAAAAACTTCATCATATTTAATACTTGACCAGCCATCGTGGAAGGCGTTGCACGAAAGCAATATTATAACCACTGAACTAAAGAAAACCATAAGCCCGAGTACACCATTGAGAATACTCATGTCCCGCAGATCTTTATAAGAGCAACATTGAAGATTGCATGAAAATAATGACATACATTCTCGTTTTATGAGTTTTACATGCAACTGATTTAAATAAAATTTGCTTGCCAAGTCTGCAACTCTAAACACTTCCTCGATGCCCTCTGAATGATAAATATGTAGATTAATATATAATGCGTTTTTATAAATATATTTTAAACTATTGACCCTTTTAAGGAAATTACCTTTTGTTTAAAACTTTGGCTTCCTCAATTTCAGGATTGATAAAGATTTGACTTGCATCATAAGCATTTGAGATTTGGATTTCCCATATTATTGGAGATAAGAATAAGTTTATATACCAGATTAAATATAAAATTGCTCTGTACCTAACATAATAAGTTCTCGTACTAAGAGAGTATTAAAGTTTACATTAGGATATAGTTTTTATAGTATATATACCTCTAAATTGACCAATCTTAGCGAATCTTAGAAGGCATACAACAAACCCATCTTCAGCTTCTTGGCAAGCTGTGTAACATTCTCAGCATATTTTCCCCAAAGGCAGCAAAGCAACCTTTGATCACTTTATAAACATGTATTAAAGCGGTATAAAAATACAGCATAAACATATTTTAAAAAAAAAAATATGATTGATGTACAATAAAAACGTTTATAAAATACACTTACAAAATGTCCCTGAGTGTAAACTCCAACTTTTTCCTTTCTTTTCTTCCAGTACAATGAACTGTCTCAAGATCACCAAGTCTAAAACTTGTCCAATAACATCTGAATAAACAACTTATTCTTGTTAAAAACTAACGATTATGATGATAAAAAACTCAGATATATCAATAAACACATACCAATCAGGATGTTCGTATCAGGTTTCCCACTTAGTATGGTTTCGCAATCAACCAAATCAAGAAAATTTTCTTCTATCTGGAGAGTTGACTCAGAGATGGAAGTCTTGTGAACAAAATTCATTCTCAATGCATTTTTTGTTGTTTGATACGTACGTCCAGCACCAGTCAAAGAAAAGTGATCAATGTTTATCCACTCTCCAACAGGAACCTTGCTAGCCAAATCATCCATGCAAGTCTTTTCACATGAGGCATGGATTTTCGTACCCTTAAAAAAGTATAAATATAAATAAATTAAGTTAGATTGAACAAAATATTGATAAACACAAAGATACGTAAACACAAATCTATAAAGAACAACACACTTACATTTGCATCCAATAGGATAAACTCCAATGAATCACCAGCAATTTTGTTCAATTGTCTCCATGAGTGGAGGACTTTGACTTGTATACGCCAAACAGTCTTGTGTGATTTGAAGTCTTTCAAGAAGGTCATCTGCATATTATTAACCATGTTTTTGGAATCGTTTCTTTGCTGGCTTTTTTGTGGTGTTTTGGTTTCGATAGAGTTGATGGTAAAAGGGTTTCGAGTTAGTCAGTATTTATAATAAGTGAGGTTTGTAGTCGATGTAGGTTTAGAGAAATTATGATAGAATATTTTGTAATCAATGTAGGTTAACAAAAATCTTGGTAGAAAATATATATATAATCGTTTAGATATTTTGGTTGATAGAAATAAGGAAAATTGTGTATTTGTGTCGTAATAAATAAACTTGTTAACCAAGTAAGATAATTATTTTATGTTTCTTGTTTTGATAATCGTATTCCCTAAAATATTATTAACAAAAAAAATCTAAGAATATATCTACTTAGCATATTCATAATATATTCTTTGTTTTGTTAACATAGTTTGTTACGATTTTAAGTTTTTTTTTTAATTTAAAATTTGTAATTATTAACCAACCTTATCATTTAAATAATATGTATTTGTTTCAAAATTTTGTAATTATTAACCAACCTTATCGTTTCAATAATACTAGACCCTGACCCGCGCGCCAGCGCGGATATGAATTTTCAGTTTTTAATTATTTATTTTATTAAATGATGTATTTGTAATATTCGTTCATATTATATTCATTAAGTAAATATTTTTTTTTTGCATCTTAAACTATCTATTTTTTTATGAATGTGTGATATCACATAAAAAATATAAAAAAAAAACAGTATATAGTTAATTAGATAATTTTAAAAACAAAAAAAATTCTTTCGTGTGCGATATCATATAAATAATGATCCGCCCAGTTAAAAAAAATCATGATTATTTTATGTGTAATTTTTTTTTATTTTGACCATTTCCTTAAAACTATATTAAATTTCACATATTTTAATTGGAATATTTTTAATATCTTTACCTTTTTATTTAAAATGCAACTCAATAATTTTTTAACAATTATAACAAAATATTTAAAAAATATTTTTAGAATTTATTTGAAAAATATAAAAAATTTCATTTTAAATTAAAATTATCCTAAAATGTGATAAGTTTTGATGTAAACGAAAACTCAAATTATGTCAAAAATAATGATATTCAATGATAATAACAATTTTAATTGATTATTTTTT
>NC_027751.1:23247111-23256179 GCF_000695525.1 Brassica oleracea var. oleracea | reverse complement strand
TAAAATTATGCACGTAAGGATAACTCATGAGTTTTTTTGGTTGATTAAATGACATTATGTCCAAATTTATTTAAGGATATTTCATTAAGGTAATTGGAAAAGACAAACAATAAAATAGAAAGTTTAAATTCATTTAAGCATATTTCTTTAATGTAACTGAAAAGACAAATAATAAATTAAGCAGTTTTATTCGTTTTAGAATATTTCATAAATGCAACTGAAAAAAACAAGCAAAAAAAAAAGGAGTTTAATTAATGAAGTAAGAGCATTTTCAAATGGGTACTTCTCTTTTAATAATATAGATGTATTTGTTCCAATAATCTGCATATGTGATGTAACGTTTTGATGTATTTGAATGTCAGTATGATTGTATAACAGACTATGTGATGAAGAATGTTGTATGATTGTGTCAAAACTATGGTGGTATAGGTCTTTAACAAAGTTATGTTTGATTTTTGAATAAGTGACATTTGAATAAGATTTTGACATCTTGTATCTTTTCTTCAGGATACATGTTAGGTCAAACATGAGACATCGAAGGAGCTTTTTCATTTTCAAAAAAACAGAAGTCTGATCAATGGCAAGGTGGAGTGTAATGTTCCATAGTTCGTACGTCAGCAGAAAGACATAATTTCTGTATATTGGGCTAGATCAGTCACGTTATTAATGAGACAGGTTTAAAAGTCGTTGGTGGCTAATATGATTGATATAGGTTTGGTATAATGTTTTAGTAATCTGTAAATATATGGTATAATGCTACCGATTTTATGGTTAGAGTTAAAACCGGGTATGTATATGGTATAATGTAATTAACGTATTGTTACAAAAATATATGGTAAGACCAAAAAAAGTTAAGTCTAATGAAAAGGTGCAGTAACCTTTCGTAGATGGATTTTTTAAGAATCTTTCCCGTTTAATACTATAGATGAGACAGAAACTTCCACTCATCCACAATCCACTCCTTACTGTACATTGCATTCAGTTTCAGACTTTAGAAAGAAAAAAACAGAATACCATAAGTGTTCAAAACTTCAAGGATCAAGATCATATTTTAAAGAGTTCAAAGTGGTAAATCATACCTCTCATAAGATCTTCTTGTAACTCCACATCCGAAAGTAGTAGTTATATTGTATTACTGGCTTTCTCATTCATATAAATATCAGATTTCAACCATTGTTCTGAGCAGACCAACACTTCAAACATAAACTGTGTCAATCAGTTCCTATACGGGTCTAAGACTCTCCCACTAGTGCTAATTGCACTTTTCGATGCTACAGATGATACTTGAACCGCAAGAATACCAACAACATTAGAGACATGATTGGGAACTTCATATTGTTTCTTCTCCACCATGATAAAACATCAAAGTGGGTTCGAAGTCCAGGAACACCTTTTGTAATCTCTACTTTCTCTTTCAGATACAATTCTAACTCATTACTAGAATCTTGTGTACATGTTTCTTGTACAAGCTCCTCGTGGAGAATATCCATTCTTTCATAGCCGATACCATTACCAAGAACTCTTCTCTCAAAACCTGCACCACAATCTTGATCTTGGGTTTGAGAAAATTGATCGTCCTTGCGACTGTGAACACAATTTTCCTCCACCACTTGTGCTAGCGACAAGACAGTACTCATCATATAAACACTTCATGACATCCAAAGTGATTCAGAAAGCGGAGTATACTCTAAGCTTTCTTTTCCATAAAGCTTCTCAAAGCAGAGGTTAGCAAAGTTCATCTTCTTTCTTGGGTCAAAAACACTAGAAACTATCATAAGATTATTCATTTGACAGCTCCTAGACTTACTATTCTCAGTTTCAGCTCCTTTCCAAAATGAATTCCAATTCCTTAATTTCCCCATCATAGTCAAAGCTTTCAACCTCAATGTTTCATCAGGACCAGGACCTAGTGCATAGCTTATCTTACTGAAATTCCTAGTGATGATAACAATCTCATTATTGTAGATTTTGTGCGAGGTAATGGATACGCCGATTTCCATCTGGTACTGACATCTAATGGAAGGCTTCCTTTGTTTGTCATCTTTCCCGTTTCAACCCGAAATTAAAAAATACTTGGTGATAGGCCGATTTCCAAGCTAAGCTTTTCAAAAACGCTAATAGTAACTCGCCTAATACTATTGACTCATTGGTAACATTTTTGAAAAATTTCTTAGACACCTTACTCAAACTCAAGTTACCTTCTTCAGCAGGAGTTAACACTGACTGGTCTTTGAAAGCATTTGCAGCCTTCCATGCCGTATATGCCTTACAACCAACTATATGCTTCTTTAGATTAGGTCCCAGATTTGGTTGGACAACTCATCTCTTTCCCACAATAGTGACATTTAAATATGTGGTAGTTGTCTTGCAGCCTGTTGAAATGATTCTAGACAAAAGACCTGGTCTTCTTCCTTGACCTGACACCAGAACCACCATCTTCATCTCTCTCGTTTCTTTTTCCTTTATTACCCGAACTCGTGTTAGTACATCTTCTTCTGGGCAAAAGTCTTCATCCATTGTTTGATGATTTACTTCGTCTAGTAGATGAGTTGCAGAAGAATCCATCTACGTAAGATATATTAAATAAGTAAATCAAAATCGACTATGCCATTAACATAAACACAAATAAGGAATCAAAGTTATCAAACAATCGATATAAGTTAAGAACTATTACTCACCTCTGAATGAATTATCGAAGATGAAGATGGTGGAGAGAGAAAATAATCGACTAATGATTCCAATTTTAAGCTTTATGATAACATGGTTTGCTATATTTGAATAGAGATCTTCTTGAGTCTCGATTTCTATAATGGGCAAGACAAATTGAAAAGTTAGGGTTTGTACTTTGGGAAGTAAAATGAATTTTGGATTTGGGGTTTGTCAAAAATTCTATTAAGGCCATGTTCGTTTGTACATATAAAAGATGCATCCAGATACTCCATCTAGATGCTTTATCCAGATGTTGTTCGTTTCCGTATTTCGTCAATGCATCCAGATGGATCATATGAATGCAACTATGTCCGTTTGCTTTTTATTTTTTAACTTCCATCTGTATCCAGGTGGGCTTTTAATAAAATGACTAAAATAGACTTGTTTTTACATTTTTTTGGTGGGAAAATAGCGTTTTTACCGTTATGGCGGAAAATTGTAATTTATGGTTTGGATGAGAAATAACGTTTGAGTTTTTTACGATTTTGGCAGAAAAAATGTGTTTTACGGTTTTTGCGGAAAAGTGAATTTTTGAGGTTATTGACGGAAACTGCGTTTTTACGATTTTGACGAGATAGTGGGTTTTTGCAGATTTTACGGAAAAAATGTGTCTTTAAAGTTTTGACGGAAAATACGTTTTTACAGGTTTAGCCCAAAAGTGCATTTGAGCGGTTTTGACGGAAAAGTGCGTATTACGGGTTTGGTGGGAAAAACGGTTTTCCGGTTTTGGCAGGAAAAAATCGTTTTTGCAGTTTTGGCGAGAAAAAGTTTTTTCGCGGCTTTGGCAGGAAATGTGTTTTTGCGGTTTTAGCGGGAAATGTGTTTTTTCGGTTTTGGCGGAAAATGTGTTTTGACGAAAAAGTGCATATTCCGTTTCTGGGGGGAAAAAAAAATTTCGCAGTTTTGGTGGAAATTTTTTTTGGCTGTTTTGGCGGGAAAATGCGTTTTGCGGTTTTGGCGGGAAATATATTTTTTGGTTTTAGTGGAAAATATGTTTTGACGAAAAATTGCCTTTTCCGTTTCTGGAAGGAAAATATTTTTCGCGGTTTTTTGGGAAAACTTTTTTACGGATTTTGGCGGGATATTATTTTTTGCAGTTGACGGAAAAATTTGTTTTGACGAAAAATTGTGTTTTTGCGGTTTTGTGGGAAAATGTTTTTTTTCGCGGTTTTGGCGGGAAAATGCGCTTTTGGTTCAGTTCGTTTAACAATCTTAGGAACCGAATGACATCCATTAAAATTTTGGATCCAATTTGGTTCCGTTTTTTCGGTTCCATTTTTTTGGTTAATTTTGGATAATTCGTGTGAAAAAAACAGTTTTTTTTTTGTTTTTCAGCGTAAATATCAAGTAATTTTAAATTAAACATAATTAATATTTATGATATGTAAACTGTATTTTAGATATTCAGGTACATATACGGTTTGGTTCTAGTTCGGTTCTACAATATTAGAACCATTCAGTTATTTGTGAACTTTGGTTTGGATTTGGATTCAACTTTTTCTGTACACTTTCAGTTCGGTTTTCGGTTTTTATGCATTACATGCGTAGAAAATACCCTAAAACACACAAATCGAGTTTCGACCAGGAAAAAATGATATTCAAAATTCAAGCCCATTGGCCCAAATAGGGCCCAATATCGTGTTATTCATCAAGTCTTAGATGAACATGAACGAGGGGACTTCATGTGGCGTCTTCTCAAAGAGTTCTGTAAATCAAAGAGAGAATTATCCTCTAACTGAAACGGGAAACTAGGTATTTGCTGGTATGTATCCTCCGATCCTCCATGGAAGAAGGTCAGCCGAGTTGCAGAAATGTCGTAAATTTGAGATATTCAGTGAACCCTTTACCAAATGCATCTGCCTTATTCAGTCTCTTCTCCTCTGCTGCTGCACTTGCTACTGACGTGAGGTCTCGAAAAGGTCACAACTTTACTGTCTCTTACCTCGTTGATTCATTGGGTTTAACTTAAAAACTCGCTGACTCGATCTCAAGGAATGTCAGTTTCGAGGACAAGGGCAATCCTGATTCTGTTCAAGAGTCATGGGTTCACAGATTCTCAGATCTCCACCATCGTCACAGACTACCCACTGTTGCTTATAGAAGATGCTGACAAGTCTCTTGGTCCCAAGCTTCAGTTTCTTCAGTCTAGAGGAGCTTACTGTGCCTATTTCAAAAGTTCCAAGAATCTTAGGTACTCCAGGGGACAAAATCATAAGCAGCTACTACGATTTCGTTTAAGAGGTTATAGAAGCAGACAAGAAGAGTTCCAAGCCCGGAACTTTTATTTGCCACAGGGAAACAAACTGAGAAACGTTTCGCTTCTGAGAGACTTAGGCGTGCCTCAGAAGAGGTTGCTTGGGGCCAGCTACTCATTTGTCTATGGGAAAGAAAGGTTCCAAGTGTCTCTCAACAAGGTTCTTGAGAGGGGTTTTGATCCCACCTCCTCAAAGTTTCTAGGCGCTCTGCGCTTTGTGTATGGATGGAAAGAGGAAAAAATACAAGAGAAAGTCAATGTTTATAAGAGGTTAGGCTTTGGTGTGGAAGATGTATGGGAGATGCTTAAGATGTGGCCACTATCTCTGACGCACTCTGAGAAGAAGATAAGTCAGACGTTTGAAACCCTCCAGAACTGTGGACTACTTGAAGACGAGATATGCTCACTCAGTGTTCAGGAGTTTTCCACAGTGTATGGGTGTTTCAGAGGAGAGGATAGTTAACTCATTTGAGACATTTCTAGGCCTAGGACGAGTTTGCAATGATCCTCAAACGTTATCCTAGGTGCATTGGATTGTCTGCAGACACAGTGAAGAAGAAGACTGAGTTTGTGGTGAATGAGATGAATTGGTCACTAAATGCTGTTGTTTCAAACCCTTCGGTACTTGGATACAACCTGGAGAAGAGGACTGTCCCAAGGTGTAACGTGATCAGAACTCTCATGTCTAAAGGATTGCTTGGAAATAAACTCCCTCCAGTGTCGCCTGTTTTGGCCATTACTGATGAAGCTTTCTTAAACAAGTATGTGAGGAAGCACGATGACAAGGAGCTTGTGGCTGAGTTGATGCCTATTTTCTCACTGGAAAGAAGAGACAATCCAAATCCTGAAAAGGGACAAAAGTGTCATGTAATGTTTTCCGCTTAAACCTTAAATTCTAACATTATGGGAGTTATAATATCTGGTTAGTGATATGTTGGCTGCGGGAACAAGGACGTTAGACATGTAGGTTGATCATTATATGCACACAAAGCTGTAATCTTGATCTCATTAATTCTCTTCATGTGAATTGTTGGATTCTGTCACAAAGTTTTGGATCATGTTTCAGGAAAGTTATCTATTATTTTTATTTAAAGAGGATTCATTATAATAAACCATTGAAGATGCTTAAAGCAAACAGGAGAGTGATGCAAAAGCAAGAGTCATAGACTCGAACAACAAAGCAAGACGTAGTGTACTTAAAAGTGGCAAATAGTTTACTCATCAGCCCTCTCCACTGGAACTTCCACCGGAGCTGCGGAGGTTTCCACGGCAGCTACTTCAGTTGGTTTCTCCTCCTCTGCTTCTGGCTTCTTCTCTTCCTCCACAACCGCTTCTTCTTCTTTCTTGATCTCCTCAGTCTCCATTTTTGTTTCCTCTGCCTCTTCAGTTGGTTTCTCTGTTTCTTCAGCAACCACGTCTTTATTCGTTACTTTTACAGGAGTTCGTTTTCTGTTACGGGAGCCTCGGTGGTTTCCTCCGGCTCCGCTGTCTTTGGTGGTGGCACCTCGACGTTCTCAGCTGCAGCTGGAGCCACTTGTTCAACCCTCAAACTCTTTCGTCACATAGATATTAAAAATAAAAACTGCGTGACGTTTTTCGTTTGGAAAAAAACAGCAAGTAAGTTGTTCTTTTGCTACCAATTATCCCCTAATTTTAAGCTATTAATTTTGCTTACGTATCAGGCTCAGCCTAGAAATCCATTGGAAAATATGTTTGTCCAAATCTAATTGCCAGGGAATGTATGTATACGAAATATGAAATATGATATAATTTTGGATTATTTAACCTATGGTCATTTATTTCCAGGTATACACAATTACAATTATTTACCAGTTACCATATAGACTAATTGCGGAGGTAATAATAACTAAGACATTTAATATTATTTATGTAATATATTATACATATTGCATCTCATATATTTTGTTTCCAGTAATAAATCTAATATTACTCCATATTAATTTCCACAGGCTTCTTTCCCAAGAAATATATGTGATTATAGATTCAACGCACAAATTTAAGAAAGTTCTTCAATGTTATTGTAGAGGTAAATGTAATGTAATCACATTTAGAAAGTTCCCTTTACGAAGGTATAATAATTAAATTAAAAATATGATATAGTAACAATAACATAACTGTCAAACAATATCTACTGTCAAAATATATTTAGTTTGGCATTTGTGTTCTTTATCAAAAAAAAATATTTAGTTCTGTGATTTCCAGGTATAGGGAGCAATATAGGTACTACTCTGACCATCGATTTTCTCAACCACTGTTAGAAAATTACCTTCCCACGAAAGTCGTGTTGACAGCGTTGTGTTGACAGCGTTGTGTTGACAGAGCCGCTTATGTTTAATTACAACAATTGGCAGGATCGTATCTTACGAATGGAAGATAGAAATCAAAACTTATCAAAGATGTGATTATATTCTTCCGAGTAACCACAAATAGCAAGGCATAACATAATTATATACATGTAGCTTATTTTATTTATATGATGTTGATATTTAAGACATTAATTTGAATAATCGACATATGTTTGTCTTAAATTTAGTATATTATTAATCATTTTTCTTTTCTTTTTATGAATCTATAATAACTATAATTTATTTAAATTTTTTTTTAATAGTTAAATATAATATAAAACATTCTATTTAAAAATTAGAGTAATATTTAATAAATTTTATTTTAATCATACAAAATTAAATTGACAAAATGTAATAAAAGATAATATAGTTTAAGTTTTTTGGTATAAAACTGAATAACCCAAAAACTGACAATATATAAACCGAACCAAACCAAAATAAATATGATTTTAATATGGTATCTAGTTTTTATAAATCAAAATATCGAAAAACTCAACTGAGACAAGACAAAAATTGAATAAACCAAAAATCGACAGTATATAAAGTGAACCAAACCAAAACATATATGATTTTAATATAGAATCTAATTTTTATAAACCAAAATATTGAACGAGACCAAACCAAAATCTAGATTGAACAATGCTACTTTGAATATATGATTTTTACGCATGTCTCACATTCTCATCCTAGTAGATTAATATTATATACGTCTGTAAACATACAATCGGATGTCTAATCGGTTTTAAACTTTAGATATAACAAGAAAAAGGTAGTATATATTTTGAAAAATGTATACCTTTACCGGTGGCCATTTGAATCTATCTATACTAATAAAAAGGACATTTTGAGACTCCATAGAATGTCCACATCAGCTAAAATAATTGGGCTTTTTGCAAGATTGACTCAAAACTCAAAGTCAAACTTAAAACTAACTCATGCTTTTCTTAGTTTTTTCTTTTGTCCTATTCACCCCACAAGTTCATATAATTCACGAAAATGCCATCAAATTTTTTTTTCTTTCCGAAAATGACATTTTTACTCTCTCACCCTCATCATCTTCAAGTAATTACAAGATTTTCATTGTCATCAATACCCCAACCACCATGAACAACCAATTTGAAGCTCTTAATGCACCTAAAATCGATTTACAGTCTCTCTTTCTCACTTGTTATGAACTAAAAACAATATCTCTTTCACTTTGCCTCCATATTCATCCAAAAAACTCAAGCTTTTGATTCAAAATGTTTTTATGGTTGATAGAGCCATTCAAGCATACTATTCTTGATGGGTTTTACTTTCGTTTGAGATTCTGGGTGGTTGGAGAAGACTCTGTGTGCTAAGGAAGTCATCTCACTAGCTTAAAGTATAAAATTGAAATTTTTTCCAGATCTATTCGTGTAGAAGACTTACCCGAAAGTAGTCTGGCTGTAGAAGACTTACGGGTAAGTCTTCTGGTCAAACGGACGACTTACTTGTAAGTCGTCATCTTTGTTTGTTAAAAAAAAATCTAGAGAATACCCTAGACGACTTACTGATAAGTCGTCTAGGATAAACGGGTTAGTTTTGCATTTGACCGAATTGTGTCAGATATTTGATTTTTCCTGGATAACTTACCAGTAAGTCGTCTCCGGGAAAACAAAAATTTTAATATTTTATTAAAGCTGAACGACTTATATGTAAATCGTCTCAGGCTACTTTTGCAATTGGAAAATAAAACTTAAATATTTAATTTTTCCCAG
>NC_027751.1:23241957-23247037 GCF_000695525.1 Brassica oleracea var. oleracea | reverse complement strand
GACGACTTTCAAGTAAGTCGGACGACTTTCAAGTAAGTCGTCTTACTTGACGACTTCCGCAGAAGTCGTCTGGGAAAAGTTAAATATTTAAGTTTTATTTTCCAATTGCAAAAGTAACTTAAGATGACTTACAGATAAGTCGTCTAGCTTTAAAAAAATATTGAAATTTTTGTTTTCTCGGAGACGACTTATCCAGGAAAAGTAAAATATCTGACACAATTCGGTCAAATACAAAACTAACCCGTTTATCCTAGGTTTTTTTTTAACAAACAAAGTTGGACGACTTACTTGTAAGTCGTCCTATTTAAAATTCAATTGCAAAAATGACATATTTGGACGACTTACTGGTAAGTCTTCCAGACGACTTACTGGTATGTCGTCTGCGTCAATGTTTAGTAAACTTTCATTTTCTCTATGTTTACTAATGTGTTTTATTTTGAATTTACGTAGATGATGCGTCGGTTACATGCAGTGTATGGAGAATAGTTATTGAAAGATTGCCGTTGGAATTTTGTGGTTGATAATGTCAAATGAGCGAGAATCATTTTTGGGGGAAAAGTTCGACACATGCTGAACTTCTTGCAATGGCTCAAGAAGATTATAACCTGTACATGAGCACAAAATCTGTGGAGATAACCTACTCATTACCAGCAGAAATAATGCAGGCTCCAGACACCCCTCATATTCATGTTACAAGTGATAGACAAGTTCAAAACTTGCTCGAGATAACCAAAACGCATGGAGTACGGCTTTGTTTCCCGAAAGATGACACGTGGCATTATTACTTAAAAATTAGAAAATAAATAAAAAGTAATTTTGTAATATAAGAAAAAATAAATAAAAAGTAAATATACAATATGAGATATATAAACATTACATTAAAATTAATAAGTAAATATACAATATAAGAAAAAAATAATAATAAGTTAATATATAATATAAGAAATATAAATATTACATTAAACATCTATCATAATATTATCATTTGATATAAAAGCAAGAAACATATAATAAGTAAATATACAATTACAAAATAAAAAAACTAATTAAACATCTATCTGAAAAATGTATAGTAAAATAAATAATAACTAAATGCACAATATAAGAAATATAAATATTATATGAAACATTTATCGTAAATAAGTATATATAAAATATAAGAAAAAATAAATAATAAGTAAATATAGTATACAAGAAATAAAAATATTATATTAATATATATATCGTAATATTATCATTGATATAAAAGCAAAAAAGTTTAGGCTCTATAGAGTGTCCACATCACTGAAAAAAATTTATCCCGAAAGATGACACGTTGTATTATTATTTAAAAAATGAAAAATAAAAAATAAGTAAATTGGCAGTATAAAAATAATAATAAGTAAATATACAATATAAGAAATATAAACATTGCATTAAAAATTATTAAGTAAATATATAATATAAAGAAAAATAAATAATAAGTTGATACATGATATAAGAAATATAAACATTACATTAAACATTTATCATTATCTTATCATTTTATAGAAAAGCAAGAAAAATAGAATAAGTAAATATACAATTACAAAATAAAAAAATAATTAAACATCTATCTGAAAAATATATTGTAAAATAAATAATAAATGAATAAATAATATAAGGAATTTAAATATTATATTAAAAATTTATCGTAATATTAGAATAAGTAAATATAAAATATAAGAAAAAATAAATAATAAGTAAATATAGTATAGAAGAAATAAAAGTATTACATTAATATATATTATAATATAATCATTGATATAAAAGGAAGAAATTTAGAATAAATAAATATACAAAAAAAAAGATAAACAGTAACTAAATATACAGTATAAAAATAGAAAAACTAAATTAAACATATATCTGAAAAATCTATAGTTAAATATATAATAAGTACATATACAATATTACAATAAACATCTATTATAATATTAGAATAAGTAAATATAAAATATAAGAAAAATAAATAATATGTAAATGTACAATATAAGAAATACAAAAAATACTCTTAACATCTATCTAAAAAATATATAATAAAATAAATAATAAATATATATATATATATATATAATATAAGAGATAGAAATATTACATTAGAAATCTATCGTAATATTACAATTTGATATAAAAGCAAAACAATTAGATAAGTAAATATACAATAAAAAGAAAATATACAATATAAGAAATGGAAAAACTACATTAAACATATATCTTAAAAATGTATAGTTTCACATTTTTATTATTTCCAAATATTTTTATAAGTAAATATACAATATAAGAAAAAAGAGCATACAATATAAGAAACAAAAATATTACATTAAACATCTATCATAATATTATCATTTAATATAAAAATAAAAAAATTGGAATAAGTAAATATACAATATAAGAACAAATAAAAAATAGGTAAAATACAATTAAGAAATGAAAAACTAAATTAAATATCTCTATGAAAAAATATACACTAAGTAAATATACAATATAAAAAAATGTTATATTAAAAATCTATAGTAATATTAGAATAAGTAAATATACAATATAAAGAAAAATACACAATAAGTAAATATACAATATGTGAACTGAAAAAACTAAATTAGACATCTATCTGAAAAATGTATAGAAAAATAAATTGTATTTAAATATAGAGTATTAGAAAAAAAAATATTATATTAAACATCTATCATAATATTAGAAAAATAATAATAATAATTAAATGTACAATATAAGAAATATAAAAAGTACACTAAACATGTGAAAACGTAAAGTAAAATAAAAAATAAGTAAATATACAATACAAAAATACAAAATAAAAAATATAAATATTATATTAAACATCTATAAATAATATTACCATTTGATAGAAAAGCAAAAAAAATAGAATAAGTAAATAAACAATATAAGAAAAAATAAATAATAAATAAATATACAATATAAGAAATGGGAAAATTACATAAAAACCTCTATCTAAAAAATTTATTTTTTTACATTTTTCTTACTTACAAATTTTTTTATAATTCAATAAATATACAATATAGGAAGAAATAAATAATAAGTAAATATACAATATAGGAAATAGAAATATTACATATTATAATAAGTTAAAATAAAATATAAGAAAAAGTAAATAATAAGTAAATATAATATATAAAAAAAAATATTATATTAAATATATATAGTAATATTATAACTGATATAGCAAAAAATTTAGAATAAGTAAATATACAAATTAAGAAAAGATAAAGAGTAAGTAAATATACAATATTAAAAATAGGAAAATTAAATTAAACATATATTTGAAAAATGTATAGTTAAATGCAAAAATGTATAGTTAAATAAATAATAAGCAAATATACAATATAAAAATAGAAATATTACATTAAACATCTATCGTAATATTACAATTTGATATAAAAGCACGAAAATTAGAATAAATAAATATACAATATAGAGAAATTTCATAGGATAGTTATTTTTAAGTTTTTGTCAGAAAATAGCTCTCAATGAGAAAAATGACCAAAAGAAGTTTTATTAAACAGTAAAAATACATGTATACCCTAGTGTTAACTAATCTAGACTTAGGGTTTCAAGTTAAGGGGTGGGGGTGGGTGGGAGCTTTGAGGATAGAGTTTCAAATTTTAAAAAATAAAAAATTAAAATTAAAATTTTCAAAATTAAAAGGGACTATTTTGGTTATTATCCTTATTGCAAGCTGTTTTTGTGAAAAACCCATAAAAAAACTATTTGAGAGAATTGTCTTGCAATATAAGAAAATTTAAGTGATAAGTAAATATACAATATAAGAAATGAAAAACTATATCAAACATTCATTTGAAAAATGTATAATTTTTGGGTTTTTTTTAAGGAAATATCTATTCACACAAACATACAATTTATAATTTTGTTTTTGTTCAGAATACAATGACCAAAAGAATACCTATATAGTTAAAATTTGAAAGTCAAAATAGTCATGCGCGTAGCGCGGATTAACTCCTAGTGTATAGAAAAGTGAAAAAGATTAGAAAAGAAAGAGCAGAGAAAGAAAGAATGTATGTGTTTTGTGAAAGTGGTGGATGCGTTGACTAGTCTTATTTATAGGAGAAACAAATACCCTTTTATCAAAAACGAAAATAAAAATTATAAAATATCTGGGAAAAAAATTCTAATACAAAATCAGTACTAATAAATATATATTCCATGTCAATCATATTTTTTTAGTTGAAAAGAAGCTTTTGTTGTATTTTATTTGTTGAACAAGAAACATAGTATACAGTTTATCATATATAGATGATATCCACCACTTGTAATAAACATCTAGTTGTAAATGCTTAAAATTAATAGATGCATACAGAATACTGTAAATCCCCTGTATATTAATTGAGTATTTTTTAAAAAGTTATAAACTAAATTTTGTAAAAATTAAAAAAAAACTTCATCCTATATGGAACTTGTGTATGCCTTCTAAATCCTATTTCAGTGAATTCTAGAGCATCTTATATAAACTATAGTCTAAAAATTATACTCTCTAGCAAAATAATATTTCGCAGGCTATAGTTGAACGCATATATCAAATCTTTATTGTTTCGCAGGCTTTCCTTAAATAAAACCTACGGAATTACCTAATGTGATTAAAATATATATATAGCAATTAATGATTTTAAACAATAAAGATTTAATAACATTTTTTATACTTTTTATCATTTTTGTTTATTCTTTATTATTTAAATAAATTACATAATTACATTAATCATATAATAAAAATCTAGATTGTTTTGTATATGTTGTATTTTGAATTTTTCAAAACGAGTATAAATTACTAAAACTGTTAAAAGTCTCACATAAACTTTTATGATCAAGGTTTAATTTTTTTTTATATTAAGATACAATGATTATAAGACCATATGTAGAAATAATTTTATTTTAAGAGGCTTTTATGTTAATATATATACATATATATATATATATATATATATATATATATTTCATAGGGGTTTTTGCCAAAACTAACCCACAATTTGATTTTAACCCCAAACTTATACCCAAACTTGAATCAAATGCAAAA
>NC_027751.1:23230015-23239717 GCF_000695525.1 Brassica oleracea var. oleracea | reverse complement strand
CTATGATGACTGAAATGTAAGTCGTCTAGGTTCTTTGGAAATTTTTTTGAAACCAAACAATAGTAGACGACTTAACTTTCAGTCGTCTCAGGTTACAGATTTTAAAGTCAATTGCAAAAATAACCTCTGCGTTGACCAGACGACTTCCAGGTAAGTTGTCTACTGACGAACAGATCTGGAAAAAAACTCGATGTCATACCTTAAATTGGTGAGATAAGTTCCTTAGCATACATAAGGCTTCTCCAAGCACACAGAATCACAAACGAAAGTAACCCACCCAGAATCGTTAGCTTCTATGACTCTATGAACCATAAAAAATGTAGAATCAAAATCTTGGGTTTTTTTAGCTCATTGTGGAGAGAAAGTGAGAGATATGTTGTGTTTAGTTCACAAGAATGGAAAAAGAAGAAGGGTAAATCGATTTTGGGAGCATTAAGAGCTTCAAATTGGTTGTTCATGGTGGTTGTGGTATTGATGACAATGACAATCTTGTAATTACTTGAAGATGATGAGGGTGAGAGAGTAAAAATGTCATTTTCGAAAAAAAAAGAAAAAAAAATTGATGGCATTTTCGTAAATTATATGAACTTGTGGGGTGAATAGGGCAAAACCAATTTTCAAAAAAAAAGGAGGTTAGTTTTGTGTTTGACTTTAACTTATAGGTCAATTCTGCAAAAAGCCCTATTTCATATCGTTTAAGTTAAATTATACATCGTATGAAAATGTATACTTATATTTTGATATTTGCATTGAACATATATTGAAAAGTTAATATTTTAATTTTGAAATCTTCAATTGTTTTTAAACGATTATAAGTTATTGAAATTATCCCACATTAAAAAAATTTGTTGGTGTAAACTTTTGTTACACAAATATCCAAATAATCATAAAATCATATGAATATAAACTTCATTTAATAAATATCCATATTAAAAGGGTACTATATATATGTTAATATCATTTAAATTAAATTATATATCATATACAGTAGATAAGATTGATTGTTTTGATTTATTTACCCTAAAAGATTGCGAATAAACAAGAGTGATAGTTTGATTTATATGCACACGCCAATTTATTACAAAATAGTAACTGATTTCTTAGTTATTTAATATATGTACTTATTATTTTATTATTTCATAATATGCAGAAAAACATAAAATAAATAATGAATATAAAATATTTATTCTGCAAAAGGTGCAGATCTTAACATAAGTATGTATCTCTTTAATTATTTTAAATCATATGAATTTTCTAAATCTCAGGTCAAAACAAACAAACGAAATGACAAATAAACTTAAAAATCAATATTTATATCGAACAATAACCAAAATGAAAAAGACAAAAATATTGAAGATAGATAGGATTGACATGTGAACGTAAACTTCTCATAACCATAATTAATTTTTAAATTACTAAATCATGATATAATACCGAGCTGACATAGTTTCATTGTAATCAAATAGACCCAAAATCTTTCGACCTAAAGGTTATGTTCTTATGCAGTAAGTGATTTTTTGACCTAATTTTTTTTTTAAATGGGATCAGCTTATCAGTAAACAAATTATGTAAGTAACAAAAAGTTAAAAAAAATTGTTTAAAGACTAAAATATTAATTCAATCAAGAATAAAAAATTATTTTTCTGTATGATATTTTTTAAATAAATTTATTGCGCATGTCTTATGCTAGTATAATGTAAATGATATGGAAACATCAAGTACGTAATTAACAGAGTATACTAAACCTTTCATTCGAAGAGATGATTCAATATCCTACATGCCATCCAATTAACGGTTTGATGAACCTAAACCCCTCTTTCAAACAAGAAAATTTTGATTGAACTGTGCATTACAATTTTTTTTTTTTTTAACGCTGGATAATTATGCTATTACAACTATGAAAAATATTACAGACGATTCTACAGCCGACAATTCTACTTGCCGTATGATGATTCACGCCTGACTGTATCACCTGAGTCGTCCTATCGGATCCACGCTTGACGGTATTCCTTGCGCCATGTTGTAGATCTTTTGTAAGCCTTTTCTCCTTTAATTCACATAATTCCACCTTCTCCGGGAATTGAAACTCAGATCTCCTGGTATAAAAGCATTAATGAACCCTTGGTCAAACCACTGGACCAAAGGGGCTTCCGATACCATAAAATATAAAAAAATATAATTAAAAGGTATTTTAAATATAGAAATTGTATAGTCACTCAGCCTTTTGTTTTTAATAATTACTAAGTTAGTTACTACCAGGCTGATGTAACTCTGTTGAACATAGTTAAGCTTCATTTTTTTTAACACTCAAGTTTACTAAATATCTATTCTTTTAATATAGAGTTATATCTACTGTTGACAAGTGGTACTAAGACCATTTAAATAACTAATTAATATGACATATTTGATTATTTACATTAATCATTCATATATATAACATTTCTATAACACCTTAATGATTAATAAATATATTAATTATATATCAATTTTAACTATAAATTTAAGATTTATTTTTAATTATAGAAAAATCTGTTGAAAAAAATATAACAAAATTTACTAAATATTTTTATAATACAATGCTTATATTTCGTGCCATGTTATATTTCGAAATATAAAACATTCACTGTTAAAATATGTTAAAATTCGTACTATGTAATTTTTTTATACAAAAATAAAATTATTAACATATATTAAACCTTTTGTATTTACAATTATATATTATATTTTGTTTATTTTGAAAATTCACAACAATATATATTTAAAATGATTATATACAAAATATAATAGTATATAGAAAATTGCTTGATTTCTTATATACCTTAATTTTCTTATTTCACAACGGATTTGAGTGATTTTCAGTTCTAACCTGCTTGGATTTTTTAGTTCTTTCTATTTTAGCAGTTGTCTTCCATCATCTCGCCAGGTATTCGACCCAATCGCATATGCTCTCACATGTAGAATCGCGAATTTGTTTGACCGTTCATCTTCTTTTTGCGCTTGAATAGATCGATTCCATGTTGTTTAGACTAGAATTCGACCTCTCCTTTTGCTGTAAGGATTGAAAAGAAGTTGGATTATTAGAGAATTCAAATCGCTTGTATGACTTACTTAGGGTTTAACTTGTTCGATTAGGATAATAGCTGTAATTTTTGGATTCGAAGTGTTTGCATGTTGATTAAGGTTGCTAGAAAATGAATGGACTTGATTTTAAATTAGAGAATGGTTAAAGCTTCCATTTTTTTTCGAGCAACCCACGAACGGACTAAATATGTGATTGTTCTATGTTTTGTAGATGCCTCCACGCACCAAGCAACACACCGTGAAATTTGCAGCTCGCACCACATGCACCACCTCCAAAACACCCACCATCGGGTCAATACTTGTGACCTACCCTTGGCCCCGCGAGGAGGGAGAACCAATAAAAATCGACGACCCAAGGATTCTCTATTTCAATGTGGAAGGCTGGGACAAAACAAAAGCTCGCCACTACAATGCCCTCTTGGGCATAAACATCTTGCCAAGTCGCTTCGTCCACTCTGAAACACTCTCTCAGCTCGGTCTCGACGAAGATGTGCACGCTACCCTAAACTCACATGGGATAGGTGATCTCTGCTATCGGACGCATATCCTATACCCAGACCTAGTTAGACAAGCGCTCGCCTTGGCTGAGATTTCCTATAAGGATCCTGACTTTTCAACCTTTGAAAATGCTTCTTTCTCTTTCCTTGCAAATGGAAAGTATTGCTCGCTCTCCCTGGAAAAACTCACTGAGATCTAAGAGCTGGCAGAGGAGAGAAAGGATATAGCTTTCCCAAGAAATTTTAATCCAAATCAGGCTTTTTGGGACCTAATGGCGACAGGGGAGTTCAAGTCACATTCAGCAAGCTAGTCTCAAATCCGGAACCCGACACTCAGGATAATCACTAAGGTGTTGAGCAACCATGTTTGCAAAGGATCAGACGTCGAAGGTCACATATGGGGAGTTACAGATGCTGTATGTGGGGGTGGAAGATGAGATAAGGGCCGCAAGGGCTGGAATCCCAGTGGCTTCATTTAACACGAGCCCCGGTTGCGTTCTGTTGTAGATGTTCACCGATAAGAAGTACATGCTGATGAAGGGAGCGCAGAAGAAGGATCGGTGTAGCATTCTTCACACCCCTCTGTTAAGGCACTTTGAGATTGATCTCAGCTCCTACACGTCCAACGACACTCTGGAGTTCATTGACGTCCCCTACCTTATAAACTGCCAGATTTTGAGAGATGAGAACACCTATAGCTTCCAAGATAAGGAGGGAAACATGTTGTTCTGCACCTTGCCGCAGCCGTCGATCACTAGCTTGGAGGTGTTCGAGAACATAAGGTTCCTCCCTGGTTCTGAGTTTCTCTGTTCTGATCCTCGAGCACTGTTAGGGTATTTTTGAGTACAAGTGATTCGTGCTCAGTTCTACGGAATGATAAGGAGAAGGAGATGCATCATCTTAGTGAATTCTCCTGCTTTGATTATCGATAAACCAGGAGATCCTGCCTTAGAATACTGCCACATGGGCATGGGCCAGTATATGTTGTCAGTGCCTTAGCAGCAGCATGAGATATTGGTCGTTAGGCAGGAGCTGCATGTCTACAGTGAAGGACACAGGGTCTTCACGCTCTATATTTGATGGTACCTTCTTCTAAAGGTATCTTTTGGGAGATATGACGTGGAACCATGGAAGGTGTTTGGATTTATAGCTTCATCCTTCAGTGGGGATTGCCTACATACCCTTCAGTGAGGGATCAAGCCGTTCGTAGTTCATGTATAAGAGGCGTGTGGCCTAGATGGGCACGTAGCTTGGTGGGCAAGTGGCCTAGTGGCACGTGGCCTAGTGAGCACGTGACTCTGTAGTTGATAGGAGTCATCTGTTCTAGAGGGCACATGGCCGGAACAGATGGTAAACTTGTCGATATGCTACAGTGAGCATGATGTGTTGATGTGCTTTAATGAGCATGGAGCGTTCCTGCTAATGGACATGAGATCGTGGCCTGAGCCAATAGATGGAGTTGTAGGCGTGCTGCAATGAGCATAGAACTTCATCTGGTTGATAATAATCGTCGGGATCAGCCTATCATAGGCGTGTCGAAGAAGAATGTCTTCTAGGTGTGGAATATTGCCTTGGCAGCTGTGGAATTGGTGAGCTCTGGTGATTCACCTCCTGGAACTCTTCTTTAGGTTTAAGAAACATATATTTATAGTAGAGGTCGTGCATCTCTTTTAGATTTTGGAAATATTTACTATACCCTTAGATAATAGAATATTTTCATTTTTCTTAAGGATAGCCATATATATTGGAATACTTCATCTTTCTCTTGGATTTAAGAATATTTCTTCTTGTCTAAGCTGGTTACCTTTATATTAAGGAAGATTTCCATTTATTCTAAAGCAGGAGAAATCACTCGGCCTGGAAGCCGGAAACTGGAGGCAAGACCCTGACCCGGGGATAGGATCCTAGAAGTCGGAGGCAAGAACCTGGAAGCTGGAGTAATCCCTTCATGGATTTTTTTTTTCCAACAAGCACCACCACCAGACGCTTTTATGGACGACGTTGAGGACATCACGCCATCCGCAGACCGCACATATGACCTTGGACCCTTTGAAAAGGACCTGGATGCAGAGACTTATAGGCGTTGGATGATTGATTTTCAGCGTAAGAACAACAGCCTCATGAAGAGGATACTTCGTGCAATCACAGGTGTTTGTTTCCAGGGCCAATCTTCGAGAGCTGCTCGAAAGGATCAGGCGGATAAGGAGGATCAGGCAACCCGTGCAGTGAGACGAGCAGCCAAGAAGCAACCGATGGAGCAGAAGCTTTCACCTGCGGAGGTGAAGAGAGGAAGGAACATGAGGTACGTTGGTCAGTATGACAGCGAGGAGACGGAATGAGTAACCCACCATCTTATCCATTGTATTATTCCATCTGAACTTATCCTATTTAGCCGACCTTAAATTTATTTTCACACCAAGGATGGTGGGAAGTAAGTCCGGGGGAGGCGCATGTGTGCTGCTTTCGTTTGTTTCTTTTGTCTTTTATGTTGGCGTCAATCCTTGAGTCATTTTAATTTTTTATTGAGTCAGATTTAGAATCGAGTCAGTCAAAACTCTTGTGGAAATTATGACCTTATTTTGTGATGATTTTTAACCACCTTGTGCTTTAGTTATCTTATTCAGTGACCTTAGCACTGACGAAAGACACACATATAGACCTGGAATACCCTGACATTATCTCACCTGACTCTCCAGAAGTTTTCGGCTTGTAGAGGTTACACTAGAAAGACTTAGCTCCATTTAACTGAACCTAATCTTGACTGCAATTCTTCTTGTTATGGGCACTATATCAGGGAAACGAGAACACACTTAGGACTTCTTATTCTTTATTCCTCAACCTTTATTCCACCTTCTTTTATTTGTTTTTCAATGTCATATGTGCAGATATGGGCAAAAAAGTCAGAGAGGAAAGGATCGACGTAGTCTCTTACTCTTAACTGCCAAACTACCGATCATATCAAGAGAGCAGGCCGAAAATCAGAGCAGCCACTCCATGATCTTTAACCGATAATGTGAGTTATGGAGTGAACAAAATGAAAGAAAACTCAGAACCACCAGTTGCACATTTGAACCATCATGTATCACATCCTTCTTCATCATGTCATCATATCTTTTATTCCTAAAAAAAACGATAATAAGGTGATGGAGGAGGGGAAGAATTCAAAGAAGCATGAACCACTGGAAAAGTCTAGCAAATGAGTGCCGAATAAAAAGAAGAGCAGGCGAAAATCACATAAACAGTTTCAAAAGGAGCAGGCAAAAACGAGTAAAGGCTGTGGACATCAATGGATCTATCCTTTCTTGCCATTTTGTGCGGTATCGTGCATCCTCTGCAAAGAAAAGGTAGCCCCTAAACACTTTTAGCTCCACCATTAAATAACCTGTTCAACACCTAGATTGTGCACCCTGAATAGTGCCTATGATGAGAAGCTCACGCCACTCTTAATTGAATGTAGAGATTTTTGTCGTGAAAGTGGGGCTTTCGCAGGTTTGAGATGTAGAGTATTGAGATGATCTTTGAACAGCAGTTCGTGGGATTCCAGTAAGGGTGTGTTGTCCTTGTCCCTTGTATGGTTCAGAGATTCGTGGTTAAGGTATGGTTACTGAGAATATGAGAGTTCCCACACTTTCAAACCTTTCTCCCTTGCTGGGTACTCGACATTGTTTGAGAACAAACAATGATCTAAATCTGGGGGAATTGATATATGATGTTTTAGACATCTGTTTTATATGTTTTCCAATTGGTCTTTTAGTCTTTATCGAGTGTTTCTAGTCTTTTTCGAGTCATTTCAGGTCTTGATTAGGTTTTGGAGCATCCAAACAAAGCAATATGACGGGTGCTCCCGACCGGAGCAGCCTCCCGAATGCTTTCAATATTTAAGGAAACCAAGATTCTATTTCGGGATTTGTCCTAGTTTCCCTATTTTTTCATCACAGCCGCCTGTAGCCTCCATATATATTATTTTCCTCTCTTATTATTTCTCTACCCCTAGTTTTTACGCAAGAAACACCTTAAGAGATTTTTGTACTTGGCGATTGCTACCTTGTAAGGGAGACAGATCCACTCTCCCTCGTTAGAGAAGAACTCATGAACCCTACTTCTTATTACATTTGTATTTCATGTTGCTTTATATTTCTATCTTTGTGTTTATTTGTTTAATGGTTGAGTAGTCTTCTTGCTTAGTCTAGAGTGCTATGGTGTTAGATCCGTGAGATAAACATAAATAGGTTAATGCTTTGATCATCTTCATTAATTTAACTCTTAACGCTTATACTGAATTGATCACTTAGTATATGAATCTAGGTTTAACTTATGCAACCGTGTTTAGGTTGCTAGAAATCACATGAATGAGCATTGCATCCTTAATCAGCGAAAGTAGATATTTGGGTGTTTTGTGAACATATTGGACCTGATTGTTAATGTTTAGTGTAGTGTCTTGATCCAAGCGAGAGTTTAGGTATCAAAACCGATCTGTAAAAGGAGAAGCACATCGCCAGTGGGCTGATCTAGCTTGAGTGATCTGACTTCTAGACTTGGTACTAAATCGAACTTGAATAATTGTTTGGCTCACAAGCTCTGACACCCGATGAAGTAACCCTAGGCCAGCATCTTAATAATCTGAAAAAACAACTCAAATGTGTTACTTGCTTGTTTCGTTTTAATTCAGTTTTACAACCACCATATTGTTTTAGCTTAATATTAAAACTATAGAGATAAAGTATAAACTGGTCCTCAGGAATTGAATCTAAAGTATTACAACAACCACTGTCAAGTAGGAATTGAATCTAAAGTATTACAACAACCACTGTTAACTTGACAGTGGCAAAGACTAAATTTTAGTGTATCATATTTATCCATCTGCCATAGGAAATTGTCGACCTCCTTGGCATCCCTCACACCATTGAACCGGTTTGGTCGCGGAGAGTCAACTTGGCCAGCACTGGTTCCTCTAACGGCTCCAGCTTTACGCTTGCCCTCTTGACCAGCGTGACGTCTTCCTCCATCGTAGTAAAGTGTGCCTTCATCCCTTCGATGTCATCATGCAAGGACTGGATGGATCCCACACTAACTCCTCGAGTCAAATGAACCAAAATTCCAAATCGGCAGCATTTTGCTTGACCTATTCAAGCCCACCGAACACAACACTCTCCAGCTCAGTGACAATATGCTCGACCCTCTTGAGCTACTCACTCATCTCTCCCACATACACACCCAAGGCCTCACGAGAAACACTCTTTTCCCGTTGGGTGCCACAAAATGTGGACGTGGTCTCCTGTCCGCGTTCCTCCACACCGGACACCGAGCTAACGTCCTTCTATTTTCCTCCCTTATACATATTCACTCGGACATAGTCTCCCCTTGTCTAGATTGTAACTCCACTTTGATACCAATTGTCACGGACTGATTTCTCACAGCATTACTTAGTACCTTTCTACCCTTGCGGTTACTAAGTCATCCTCGAACCAAAAATGCACCAGCACTTAGAGAGAGAGAGAAAGTATGGACGTTTTAGAGAGAGGTCAGAGCTTTATGAACTGATTTATTATTAAGTTCAGAATGATTTACAAGTGAGGAACTCAGCCCCTATTTATACACAACCACCTCCTCATCTTTTCCATCCTATGAAGTAACTTCATCCTTAAGTGCTTACATCCTAAGTTACTTCATCCTTAGGTATTCTACACACTTCTTAATATATTTAAATACTTAGATATTTTACAAAGCTTAGGACTTAAGAAAATTCTATGTAAAAGTTGGCCCAAAAACCTATGTCGCTCGGCCCGTCTACTTTTCAATCAGATGGGCGTGACAAAGAGCTGAGAAATAGTAAGGAGGCTTGTTCAGGGATGAAATTCTTGATAGAGACATGACTATTTATCAAATCAAATTAGAGGAAATTTGAAGGAGCAAAAGTTAGAGATTGAGCAAGGAGAAAATGCACTGAATGAAACCTAGGTTGCGAAGTGGGTCACTGATGTTTAAGGCAGTGTTACCTCCTTTGATGGAATGCATCGACTTGACGGTTACGCCGCCAGGTCGTGGGAGTGATTCAGATGAACATAGATCGACACCACCACTACAGGAAAACAGCGGTATTCTGACGGACATTCCGACGGAAAAT
>NC_027751.1:23222896-23229915 GCF_000695525.1 Brassica oleracea var. oleracea | reverse complement strand
CCGACGATTTTTTCCCTCAGAATCCTTGATGTTTTCTTGTAGTGCACAGACGAGCCTTCTTCCACAAAGAGATGCAGATGAAGATGGAGGCTTGTCATTAATACATCTAAGGTTTCCATAACATATATTTTCTGGTCCATCTGTGTACTAACATACATAAATTTTTCAGACATAAAGTTTAGTTCAGTTACACAGAAACCCAACGAATCTCACATCTGGCCTAACTAAACTCTGTCACATGTCAGTTTTAGAATATTATTTGTTGAGGTAGCACAAGGAAAAGACCAGAATCTTACTTTATTTTATTTTTTGTCAACTCTTACTTTATTATTATAGAAGATATGTATGAGAACAATTAGATTTATGAATCATTAAAATTACAGTATTTAGCTAGGGCAAGGTAAATAACGACAATAGCAGAGACGCTTGTTTTGGGGTTGAGACGTGCAAGTACAATCGGTTGGACCAAGGTCGCCAACAGAAGCCCATGTTGCTTTTAAGTCATCAAAGCATTGTGTGAAATCTTTTTTGCATGAACCATCAAATGTTTGTTTTCGTGATGGGCACCACGGTCTTATTTCCGCAACAATTAGGCTTGGCGCAAGGGAGAACAAGACACAACAAAGCAACAAAACTGCATCCAACTTCATATCCCTCCTTTTTTTTCTCTTCTTTTGCTTATAGTGTATATTTTTGTAACTTGTAACTTCTTACTTCCTTTTTCTAAGTCAGAACTAATATGCTGCTTATAATTAATATCTACGCACAGGCGATATAGCTAGCAATAAATGTTACATGTTAGTTTGACTCTTAATAATTTTGCATCTTGGTTTTGGGAAATCCAAAAAGCTAAGACTAAAAATAGGATCCACGATTTACCAAATTTATAATGAATGATGATTATGTAAAGATAATTATCTCAATTAGAAACCAAAAGATTTTAAAGCTAGTCAAGATAATACATTTAAAACATTAAATGTTAGTTTGACTCTTAATAATTTTGCATTTTGGGTTTGGGAAATCGAATAAAGCAAAGACTGAAAAGAGAATCCATGATTTACCAAATCTCTAAGGAATGATGATTATGTAAAGATAACTATCTCAAAGATAACTATCTCAAAGATAACTATCTCAATTAGAAACCAAAAGTTTTTAAAGCTAGTCAAGATAATACATTTAAAACATTAAATGTTAGTTTGACTCTTAATAATTTTGCATTTTGGGTTTGGGAAATCGAATAAAGACTAAGGGGGTTAGTTGGAGATGAATTTAGGTAGAATTTGTTGATTTTAAGAATCAAGAGATTTGTTAAATTTATAAAGAATCCTAAGGAGCCTATCATATTTAAAAAGTCCATATGAAACTATTCTACTATAATGATTTTAAGAATCTTGAGGATATATGCAATATTTTGAAAGTTTTGTTTCATGAGTTAAAATGTTTAAGAATTTAAATCCCAATAACACTAGATTTTGATAGAATTATAGAATCATCAAAACCTTAACTTTTTGAATAACAATGGATTGTATATGTCATTAAAGAATCATCAAACCAATAACATTTGAGTTTAATAAGAATGTTAGAATCCATTAACCAATAACTATAGAATTTTAATATTCTTATAATCATTATAAGTATAAGTATAAAAAGAGAATCCATGATTTACCAAATTTCTAAAGATTGATGATTATGTAAAGATACTTATCTCAATTAGAAACGAAAAGTTTTTAAAGCTAGTCAAGATAATACATTTAAAACATTAAATATTAGTTGACTCTTAATAATTTTGCATTTTGGTTCTGGGAAATCCAATAAAGCTACGACTAAAAAGAGAATCCATGATTTGCCAAATTTCTAAGAAATGATGATCATGTAAATATAATTATCTCAATTAGAAACCAAAAGTTTTAAAAGCTAGTCAAAATAATGCATTTAAAACATTAAATGTTAGTTGACTCTTAATAATTTTGCATTTTGGTTTTGGAAATCAAATAAAGCTACGACTAAAAAGAGAATCCATGATTTACCAAATTTCTAAGGAATGATGATTATGTGAAGCCATTCAAGATAATACATTTAAAACATTAAATACTTCTCTATCCAAATAACTTACTCCTTCAATTTTAGATAACTAGATCTTTTTTGACTTGTTCAAACATAGTAAAAAAATATTTACTGTTATTTTTTTTTCATTTTTATCTAATATTAGTACAAGTTGTCCTTTAATTTTGAAATACTAAATAAAACAAAATACAAAAACTAGGGTTGTACGTCGAAATTTTTGCATGAAAATTTTACATTGTTTAATTATTTATTGGGAAGTTTACTAAAATGACACAAATTAATTGTGTTATTGCTAGAATGACTCATATTTTTCTAAAATTATTAGAATTTGTTTCTGGTCGAAATTTCTCTTTCTCATAGTTATAACAAAAAAAATTATTACCTAAGTATCCTTAGCATTTCGTCGACGTCAGATTTATTTTCGAAATATAAATCTATCGATTAATAAGTCTATTTATAAAATCTGTTTTTTTTAGCACTGAAAATTTCATTGTATTAAGAGAATGCGATAACAGGGAGCAGCATCCCAACTACAACAAAAGAACTGAAAGAAAAGGCATTAAGTTTAGAACAAGAAAGGCCTGATACCAGTAGGTACCGTAACAAATGGCCATAAAGGGATAAAATTGAGAGAGCTATTAAGTATTAACCATGTCGCTCTCTTCGTTGAGCGTTTGGGAAAGCCAGTAAGGACCTCCTCTAGCAACGTAGGACTGTGTACGATTATCTCTCGTCACACTAGCAGCGATCCTAGTTGCAGGGATGTTCCTTGAAGTGTTTACGTGTGCAAACCGCCAACACGACAGACTTAATTGAAAAAGAAATCTACCATTAAAGCGGTGTCAAACTTTCTTTTAAACGTCAGTTTTGTTTATACGATAAACTTAATTGTCTGATTAGAATAGATAACAGATTTTTTAAGATATGTATGGCGAATGAGGTTTGTTATAAATGGTAGATTTTTGCGGTCGACTTATTTTCTTATGTACCGACTTATTTTGTATGTTCGACTTATTTTCTTACGACAGAGTTATGTATCTGACTTAAAATGGTTGGTAGACTTTTTATTTTATGTGGTGGCAGACTTTTAAATTTATGTTGTGGCAGATTTGTTGACGAAAATCTGAGTTTACGTAAACCAAACTTAATTTAATGTTCAATTTCGATCCGGTTTATATTAATTTCGAATCTGGTTTATTTTGAAGTCAATTAATATCAGAATTAGGTAAATTTTTGGTAACTGTCTTCGTCTCCTTCATCCCTCTTTTCTTGTTTACCAAGTTGTATCCTTTCATGGTGGTTTAATCACTTGTTCGGTCTTTATTTCTTGGAGATACATGGATCACAGCACATGGTCGACTGTTTTCTAATCTACAAGTAGAATTTGGAACCAGGTAGGACATAATTCTAAAACATGTCTTCTTAAATGATGAGTATTCAATTTCGTTTGATGCTTTGGTCATGAGATTTCAGTTAGATTGGTATTTCATTACATTTACACGTTGGTCTTTGGTGTTTCATTACATATACTGTTTGGTGTTTCATTACACTTTTGCATCTGGTATTTAATACGCGTTTGAGGCTTTGGTCATGAGTTTTTTTTCCTGAACATCTGAAAAACCATCGTCGTAGAGCAAAACAACTAAGTAATAAAAGACAATCCAATATAAAAACATTTGAAAGCTACACATCTGTCATTCATAAAACAAAAACCAGCAAGCTATACATCTGTTATTCATAATCCAAAAATCATCAAGTTATACATTTGTCTAAAGCCAAAAACCAGCAAATTATACATCTGCCATGACAAAAGAAAAACATCAGTTCTCTCTATCCGATTCCCATATGTTTCTCCTAAACCAGGGACAGACTCATAAATCCATATTAAAAGCGCATGAACATAGCCATGTGTTACTCTTTTTTTTTTTCATATGTGAGTACTTTAATGGTACTCAACAAGGCTGCTAAATCCAACACGGCCCCATGCTCACATTCTGAATTGGGTTTTTGACCTCCTACAGACAATGAATATACTTTCTCATGCCTGAAGAAAAAGCATACCTAAAAAATAAAGCATTCCACAAATTACTTTCTGTCTACAAAACAAAAAATTCTTACTAATGGCATAACCAAGTTTTGGCCAAAAACAGAAATATGTTAAACTTTGGTGGTCTTAAAGGAAAATGGAAATTAAAGTTATGAAAAAACAGAACCAAACCTTAACTGAAGCTCTAGCTTAATCTAAGCCAGTGCTAAAGGAATTAGGAATTAGAGTCTACAAACTTTTACAATCAATAAAAAAATAATCCAACAATCCAGGTTGGTTGCACTCGATACGTTGGTTGAAAACACATATTTCAGTTAAACTAGAAACAATGAAATCATTAGTCTCAATTTTCTTATATTAGATGAAAATGTTTGTCTTTTAAATTAAATATGTGTTTTCAATACTGCAACTATTGGGAAAAGTTGTGAAAAGGTTTAGATACGACATTAAAATGTATACTTACATCCAAAAATGTAGAATATGTGTTTTCATTTAAAAAAAAAATAGTTTATAAAGCCATGTATTTTCATTACAAAAATCAAAATAGTTTTAAAAAATAGTTAAACCCATAAATGTCTTTCTACAATTATTAGTCTTAAGAATGTTTTAAAAATTGTGTCTTTTTCATTATAAAAGACAAATCAAAATAGAATAGCAATCTCTCTTTTTTTTTTTTTTGTCTTTATTGATGTCAGCATTTTTATAGAGAAACAAAAGTAATCGAATGGTAGAGATCGCTTCCTCATACAATCTAATGGTCATGTTTTCGTTTTATTTAAATATATGAGATCATCAGTTACTAATCTAAACAGTGTGTCTTACCGTTTCATTTGTGAATAGTTGCTTCTCAAAAGTCGCAACATTTTTTTAAACACCAAAAGACACAACTGTTTCAAAAGAAATTTTCTAAACGGATTATATACGTTTCTTTATCACTTTCATTTGCCATTTTTCTTACTTCCATTTAATTTTAATGTCCTACAGATTACGGTGGAATATTTTCGTTATGGAAACAACATTCTTTCTCTCCTAATTTTTCCTTGTCTTTCGATTTTTCTCTCGCCATATCTCCTTTTATGTTAATCATCATCGTAATTTCGTTTGTAAAAGTCACTTCTCTACCAGGGCCGGCTTAACATTGTTATGGGCTTTAGGACAAAAAAAAAATTTTACCCTCTAAAATTTATATTCAGATAATATTTAAAATATTTTTAAAATTTAATCAATAATATTTTGTGATGAAAATAAAACTATATACATATCAAATAATTTTAGGCCATTTTCAAATTTATTTATTCTCTTTATAAAATTTTTTATATAAAATATAGATTTATAAAAAAAAATTGGGCCCTTAACTATTAATATCCGAGAGACACGGGCTTGGCTCCGGAGCGGTCGCACCGCTTGTCCCCCTACTCAGCCGGACTTGTTCTTTACAATACGCGCTTTTGCTTCCTTCTCATAGTTTCGTTTGTAAACGTCACTTCTCTCAGTTTTGTGTAGATCTCAATTGCAGAAGTTGATCTACTTGATTGTTACCATACAAACCTTACCTAGATTAGTTGGGATCTAACTGTAGTTGATTGCCGCCCTAATTATAATGGCCTTTTAAAGCGCATACCCTCAGATTCAGCCCTGATTTAGGCCTTGTTCGTTTCATGAACTGGATGCGGCATCCAGACGCAGACGCGTGCCGGTGTTCGTTTGGTGCGAAATAGGAGGTTAAGTTGGACGTAGTATCCAGATACATTTTCACAACTCATCCGGATTTTTCGGGAATTCTGGATGAGATTTTTAAACGCTTCCAGAAACAGTAAACTCATCCAAAAGTATTAAAAGTCGATAATACCCTTAATTTATCCTAAGAATTACAAATTTTACCTTTGATTTCTAAACCTAAAATTGTTTAGAGCTCATGACACGAAAGTTCTTACACATTGTGCGACACATGAACCCTTCTTCCCTCATCCACCAGATGGTAAGTACTATCTAGTTGACTCCGGTTATCCAACTAGAACCGGTTATCTAGGTCCGCATCGTAGAACTAGGTATCATCTTGACCAGTGTTCTAGGGGAGGACCACCAACAAACTCTAGAGAAGTGTTTAACCGGAGGCATGCTAGTTTACGTTAAGTGATTGAAAGAACATTTGGTGTTTGGAAAGCGAAGTGGAGGATGTTAGATAGAAAACATCCGAAGTATGATATTAAAAAGTGGGTGAAGATTGTGACAACAACTATGGCACTTCATAATTTTATTCGAGATTCATCTGATGAAGACCGTGATTTCACTTATTGGGAAACAGTAAATGAGTATGAACATCATGGTGACCAAGTAGTAGAAGAGCTTGACATATTCCATACCTTCCATCTGGTGATAGAGCAATGGAGATTCGACGTGATGCAATCACTGAAAGGATAGCAAGAGGAAGTCGACTTCCATATTAGCTTCACATATGAAGAGTTTGTATTTGAGTTTTATTGCCTTGGTTAAAATGTCATTTGAGTTTTTAAAGTATTGTTGTGCCTGTTGATGTGCTGGTGATCATTCAGTTGTTTATTTATACTTGTAGGAAGCATGTGTGGTGTATTGTGCTGGTGATCATCAAGCAGTCACTTCCTCCAGGTTCTTATTCTCATTTCTCTCTCTCTCTCTCTCGCATCTCACGTTTGTATATGTGCTTGTGATTAGCATAAGAGTCTTAGAAATATGTGTCATTAAGTTGTTAGGCTACTTGTAAGGAAGCATGTGTGAAGAGTTTTTTATATATATAGCTCTAGTATGTGAAATGTTTTGAAATTGAATGGGAGTATTTTGTATACGCACTTGTGTATATCTTAAAAGTCTAAGCATATGTGTCTTTCAGTTGTTTATTTGCTTGTAGGAAGCATGTGTGATGTATTGTTTA
>NC_027751.1:23199526-23222848 GCF_000695525.1 Brassica oleracea var. oleracea | reverse complement strand
CCGATTATGTTTACTATTGTTCAGACTTGAGTTTATGTCAAGGGTTTATGTTTCAGGTTTGAGTGTTTCAGTCTCTGAGTGTTTTGAGTCCAGACTTTGAGTTTTTATTTTGTTATTTCAAGACTTTGAGTTTTGAGTTTAATGTTTATTATTGTTACTTTATAATGTTATAAAACATGAAAAAATGAATTTGATATTTATTTTTATTTTGTCTATTTTATTTGCAGTTAAATATAATTTTTTACAAGTTAAAACATAAAAATTGAATTTTTAGATATAGTTATATACATGTTTAGACCAAAAAAGAAGATATGGAGTTTTTGGTCATTTGACATAAAACTCATCCAGATACAAAATACAGAAATACAAAACGAACATAACTGCTTCCTGATACAGTTTCCAGATACAGTTTCCAGACGCCTGATCCAAAATTTCCAGAATCGCGAACGAATAACATCTGATTGCTGCATTCAATTACTGCGCGCGGATATCGCGTCTAGAATTCTCATCCAATTCACGAAACGAACATGGCCTTAATAGCCGACCATGAATTTTCTTTTGTTTTTGTCTCCTTTCAGTTCCTTTAGCTTTTTAGATGTCAGACTATAACAGAGCTTCTCCTAGCAGGATCCCTGATTAACTTGGGTCTAACAATGGCGGCGTCAGAATAAAAGCGGATTGTTTCTCATTTTCATTTTGACGATCATGGCTATTCTATTAGTGCCTTATACTGTGCTGTCTCAAAGAAACAAAGGATCAATCATTGCCAGTGTCTCAAGTGTGACCGCTCAGGGAAATATAAGAGATTCTTATTTAAATATGTATCTTTTTTTTGAAAAAAAAAAAAAAAAAAAAGATACATATTCGTATTTGGTCAATATTGATACTCTGTTTTGATAACACGACCGAAAAATATTATCTTTACAACTTTCATGCTACCACTTTTCTTCTTTACCACCACTAAAAACACATTTTCAAAAATACCTTCTTCATTAACTACAAAAGATTCTTATACCCTTGTTCTTTATATATATGATAAATAAATATTTAAATAAATAAAAAATCTAAAAAAATAAAAAAATAACTTTTTAATTTTTTTTGAATTACACTATTTTGAAATTCAAACCCTAAAACTCAACTCTAAACCCTAAGCCATCAATCTTAAACCTGTTTTTTTTAAATACGAACCTAAACCATGAAACATAAGCTCTAAACCCTGAAACATCAACTCTAAACTGTAAACCTTAAACCTTCAATTCTAAACCCTAAAACACCAACTCTAAACCCTAAACCCTAAACTTTAACTCTAACCCCTAAACCATCAACACTAAACCCTAAACTATCAACACTAAACCCTAAACCCTAAAAAGTAAACTCTAAACCCTAAAAAATTAACCCTAAACCCTAAAACATCAACTTTAAACCCTAAACCCTAAACCTTCAACTCTCCCTAAACTCTAAACCCTAAACCCTAAACCCTAAAACCATATAGTTGATGTTTTAGGGTTTAGATTTGAAGGTTTAGGGTTTTAGGGTTTATGTTTATGGTTTAGAGTTGATGTTTTAGGGTTTAGATTTGAAGGTTTAGGGATTTTAGGTTTAGGGTTCGAATTTCAGAAAAATATAGGGTTTAGGGCTTACGTTTAGGGTTTAGAGTTGATGTTTTGGGGTTTAGATTTGAAAGTTTTGGGTTTAGGGTTTAGAGTTGATGTTTCGGGGTTTAGGGTTTAGAGTTGATGTTTCGGGGTTTAGAGTTTAGAGTTGATGTTTCGTTTCGGGGTTTAGGGTTTAGAGTTGATGTTTCAGAGTTTAGTGTTTAGAGTTGATGATTTAGGGTTTTGAGTTGATGTTTTAAATTTAGATTTGAAGGTTTAGGGTTTAGAGTTTAGAGTTGATGTTTCGGGGTTTAGAGTTTAGAGTTGATGTTTCATGGTTTTGGGTTTAGAGTTGATGTTTTAAGTTTAAATTAGTTAACCATATGTTTTTTTTGTTAAAGTTAATCAAAGGATTATAAATGTCGTTTACCCTTCATTAAAGATGAAAGTAAAATTGGTTAGGGTAAACATGAAAAGTTGTACTTTGAAAATGGTATTTTTGGCAACTTTCCTTATATTTTTTATTCAAACAGTTGTATTTTCTTTTAAAGATGCGTCATTTCATTTAAAATATAAAATTTAAGAAGTTGTTAAGATGTATTTACATCTTAAAAGTTGCATCAATTTTTAAGGAGTTGTCTTTTCGTTCATTTTCATATCTATTTTATATACATTTAAAAATATATATAAATTTCCTTTTCTAATCCAGTTTTAGGTAATTAAATCATTTATGATATAATCTATTTATTATATGATTTTTGAAATGTAGTTTATGGTTTATAACATCCTGCTTTGTGTCGTTTTTTGGCTTGATTCTGTTTTGAATTTTAGGTTTTAGATAAAATGTTTAGACCTACTTAGTAAATATTATTTATTAATAGATACGTATTAACAAAATTTAAACCAAGAACAAATGTTTTTTGATATGCATATTTTCATTTTTGATATAAAATAATATTTACTTAGTGAATCATTGATTATATTTAAATAAGGGAAAATTGTTAAAAGTCTAAGTAAATTTTTGCAACCGTTTAAGTGAAATTTTGCAATTGTCTTAGTAAACAATTGCAACTAATTATACTGTTTGGTGGTGACAATTGCAATTATTGGTAATTGTAACCTTTGACATCTATATAAAGAGTTGTGGGAAATGACAAATCACAATCATAATAACACGAAAAAAATCACAAATAGACTAAAACGGAAAGAGAGATATTGCTTAGATCATCAAAGATCACCACATAGTTGCATTTTTTCAAAGAGGTTTTCAAAATAATATACTAAATTGTCTTTTCATCATAAAGCTTTATAGATTTTTAAGAAGTTATCATTTTTTTTCCAACTTTTCATTCATTTTCATATATATAATTTTATAAGGAATCTTAAAAATTATCAATTTTATAAGGAATCTTAAAAATTATTAATTAAATTATAGTAATTCTACATGTATTACTTTAGTTTTAAGAGGTTATCAAAATGTTTAAGGATTGTCTTTTCATAATGGTGTTCTTTTCATCCGAAAAATTGCTTAAATTTAGGAATAGTATTTTGGTCCAAAAATGTGTCCTTTCATTCCAAAACATAGATTTTAAGAGGTTTTTAAATTTTTTTTCAGATGTGTCTTTTCATTCTAAAAGTTATATATATTTTTAATGAGTTTTCACTTCGTTCATATATATATATAATTTATATATTTTGAGGAATCTTAAAAATATCTAAAATATTTAGGTAATTATGTTTTGGATAATTTAATAATTTAATAATATTATATATTTTCAAAATCATAAGGCATATATCTTATTTGATTTTGCCATAATTATAATTTTACAACAACCAATGTATAAATAAAATATAGAATTTTAGTATTATCAGTAAAAGAATAGAGATGCATGCAAGATAATTTTATTACAGATATTTCATCAAAAGCAATTATATAAATGTAATACTTTTATACAAAATAAGTTATAGTGCGATATCGCACGAGTTTTTTACCTAGTTCTTATAAAGGATTTTTAACATATTATAAGAGTAATATTCTTCTTCATTGAACTGGAATTTTTTTCACACTTTATGATGGAGATTTCACGCCTTCATGATTTCATATAATCCCCTCGAGACTGAATGATATTACTGATTCTTTAGCTCAGATATTCTAGAGCTTTTCATAGAGAACTGTTTTCGTTGGTTTTTCTGTTCCGGTATGGCTTTCCAGACCCAGACCACATCAAATTTGAGTTATAAAATAATTTTTCTAATGTTAAAAATAAGAGAATTTGCTTGGAATGACTATAATTAATCTTAAAATTACTAGAATGACTCATTAAATTTTTATTACTAGACTAAAATCTAATACAAGCAAAATTTTGGAACACTGTAGCCTACTGGTTAAGGTTTAAAGGCTTCTACACTCATGTTTGGGGTTTGAACCCTAAACTATGCAATTTCTCGCAAGTTATAGGAAATCCAGATTTCAATTCCTAGAGAGATCGATTTATAAATGCAGACTACAGAAGAGAAGTTTACAAAAAATCTTCAACATGGTTCTTAAGGCAGATAGTACTGTCGGTTGTCAATTTGTCTATGTAATCTTTCTCATAAATATAATATCATAATAAATCAGCGTTAAAAAAATACAAGCAAATTTACTAAAAGCCCATCATTACAAGTTTTCCATCAAAAATGGGGAAATATATGTTAAAATAAAGATAAATTTAGAGAGTTAATTAGAAAGAGGAAGCTCTGTTTGTCGGGTGAAACCTTATGACATCGATGAAGTCAGAACAATCTCACAGTCTCCGTCATCCCTATCCCACTCCGACAACAACTCCTCCGTCAAAGATGCCTTTGACTTCGTCACCTCCTCATCAAGTTGCCATCGTCCCAGACATTCAAAACGAACCCTAGCTTCGATTTGTTTAGGTTTTGTAATTGACAAAATTGACACTTTTGGTGTTTGAACCAAATCATATCGATATAAGTCTTGAGAAAACGTTTTGCAAACTCGCTTAAAAGCGTTCGCAGAAACCGTTTTTAATAGACTTAGAAAATTTCACAAACTCGCTTAAGAAAACAGTTAATGAAATGATTCATGTATAGAAAGTCTTTATTAATAATGTATCTAAAACGTTTCGCGGAAGATGCTATAAGCAAATCAGCAAACCCGTTTACAGAAGATCTAAGAAACGTTTCGCGGATAAGCATATAGCAAATCGCAAACATCGTTATGAGATAAGTAAGAAACGTATATCAATAAACGTTTTTGCGGTAGTGCTATAGAGCAAAACGCAAACCATTATGAGATAAGAAAAAAAGTTTGGCGGAAGTGCTACAGAGAAAATCGCAAACATCGTTCCAAAATCCGTTAACAAATCCTTGTTAAACTGTTTCATAAGACCTTTTTCAATCTGATCAAACGCTTTAGATAGAAAGCGAAATTAGAGTTAAGATTGTAGAAGCCGGATAACTGGACTGAAATAAACGATATAATAAAAGCGATATGTTAAGGAAATAAACGATTGTAAAGAGCGAATACAAGAACGATAAGAAATAGTATTCGCAAATTGATAGACCATGGATTTTACCCACCTTTAGCCATGGTTTATAAGTGTTTTAATATATATTTACTACTATATAGAGTCTATTTAGAGTGTTTACAGGTTCAGGTACGTTCTGGAGAAATATAGTAATTTTGGAGCCTTTTGAGTGTAGAGCTGCACAGATGCATCATATGTTTAGCTATGGATGGAGACCTTCCCACCGTTAGATTGAGCCCATATTTTGACACAAAATAGAGCTTTTAGTTAACTTTCCAACGCTACCGGTTTGAGGTCAATCAGCATCCGTTAGCAGAAGGTATGCTTGTTTTACTGAAGAATGGTCAGTCTGCCTCGCGAGAGGAAGCTGTCGAGGAAATGAAGGACTGCCGATCGATATTGCATCATTGGTGTCGGTCGACAGTGATCCCAGAAAACAGGACAAGCCTGTTTCATGACCAATTTAGGCCCAGAAGTCACAACATATTACCAATATACCCCTAGACGACCTGAAACCCTATTTTACTGTTTTCTAAGACATTGTTGACGGCTATGCTTCATACTATTCTTGAGAGAGAGAGAGTTTAGGATTGGAGAGAGTGATTGATCTGTACACCTTGAGGGAAGGAAGATCTTGAACTCCCTTTGTTTTTACTCTATTATGTTTTTATTTATCTATTGAGTATTATTCAGACCATCATAACTTGTTGTTAGGTTTAGGTTTCTCAATAGGTCGATACATGTAATACTGAATTAAACTATTGCTAGGGTGTTTAAAAACATAGTTCTTCGTCCAGTTGTTCTTAAAGCTAAGTTTATGATTGATTACCCTTTAAACTTAGATCTTAGGATTAATTAGGATCAAGCCATTGCCTTACTCAATACCTGAAATTAGCTAGCATGATCTAACTGACTAGATACAGACGAAAGTTGGTCTAGTGAGTTAGAGAATATAAATCAAACATGTCCGTAAAGTGTTCTGGAAAAAGTATCGTTCGACGCAGCGATAGCCCTCTCGATCGATATTCATAACGAATTATCGATCGACACTTTCTCCCGATTAACATACGATAGTTGAGATCTGAGATCCAGATTAGACAATCAATAGATTATATCTTAGTATGAATTCAAGAACAATTAATATCAATAAACTCCAAAAAATCTATCTAAAGTATTACTTATCATACCTGAGAACATACCTAAATCTAGCTATTCTCCCAACTGTTAACAACCTCAAAACAAACCAATCGAGCAATAACCTTGCTCACAAATCCATTTACTGCTTTAAAACTTATAAACCATTTAATCTAGATTTATTTCAAAACCATAACCTATTGTGTAATCCTAGAGTCTCTGTGGATTCGATCCCTAAGTACTACATCCGAACCTCTTATTTGAGAGAGTAATTCACTCCTTAGGGTAATTTGAGTGATATCAAATTTGGCGTCGTTGCCGAGGACTCTTTCTTATTACCATTAGATTAAGTTTAGAATTTAATCTAGATTTTGTTACTGAATCTGCTTAAATTTTTCCTTTTTCCCTGCTGACACAGGTACTTAAGATGGAAGACATGAATTTCGGCCCGAAATCGATCGACGCTCAGACAACAACATCGAGTGACGGGTCGACACAAAAATCAATCGACGCTCAGACAACAACATCGAGTTACAAGTCGACATAAAAGTCGATCGACACTCTGCTACCAATATCGATCGACGCCATCCTGCCGGAAGCAGGTAAGTATGTTCTTACCTATTTCAATAATGGAAAAGTAGTTCTAGGAGATCAAAAAGTTCTAGTATGCAATGCATCAAACAAAATGAATTATAGACATAGGGCTCCAATTCCTATTGGAATAGCTGTTGTTTTGAATGCTCCAATTCCTATTGGAGATTTCAACATACCTGGTTGGTTCTACACTAATAGGTCTGCGATCCATCCTCCAGCAATTCAAAGAAAAAGACTTTGAACTGAAATCTAAATATATCTCTCTAGTAAGTCAGCACCCCTTTTGTGGTCTTCCTCATGAAAACCCCATAGACCATATCGAAGCACTTGAGGACTTTGTGTCTAACATCAAGGTGCATGGAGTCTCTGAAGACTACCTATTTTGCAAACTCTTCCCGCACTCTGTTTCTGGAGATGCGAGGCACTGGCTGAAACAATTGCAGCCAGGATCTTTGACTTGCTGGAGTGATATCAAAAGCGTCTTCCTCAATAACTTCTTCGATGATGCATGAACCGAGGAATTTAGGAATAAGATCTATAATTTTTCTCAAGGCACTACTGAAGCTTTTAAGGCTTCTTGGTTGAGATTCAAAGCCTACCAGCGAGACTGCCCACACCATGGTTTTCCCGAAATCCAGCTACTTAATATTTTCTTCAGAGGTCTCAACTGGACATACCAAGCGACTTTGGACGCTACGAGTCAAGGGAACTTCAAAACCAAGACACCTGAAGAAGCTATGAGGCTCATTGAAAATGTGGCGTCTAGCACTAGTGCCAAGAAGACTGATCTCGAGAGGAGGAAGATGGCCAACAATTCGAATGGAGATCGGATATCTGAGGTGAAAGAAACATCATATTTAGCTCATGTTTTGGTGATTGGAGATGAGCAAGTTAGGTCTACCGGTGATAGTCAGACTTTTCTACGTGAAGGAGATGTAGAAGAGCATGTAGACCTCATCGATGAAACAGGCTTTCGCGAACAAAGACTTGCCGATTAGCAGCGAAACATAAGCTTCACAAGGACCTACAAGGCATAACAAACTCATAAGAGCAAACTGGAATATATGATGGAGCAAGTTCTGAAAGGCCAGTAGAAAATGAGTGCGGTTCTCGATGAAAAATTGGATTCCGTGTATTCTGATTTACATGATAAGTTTGAAACTTTGAGTGACCATGTCAACAAATTGGATAGCCAAGTTGCGCATAACGCTGGGTTTGTCAGAAGGGATGAAGGATTCCTTCCTGGAAAAACTGACGCCAACCCGAGACGCCAAGTTTGTGCTGTATTACTAAGAAGCGGAAAACGCCTTTCCCTGAGCGCTGTAGAAATCACTTCTGCAGAAAAACCCCTTGAAGCTGAAAAAGCAACGATTAACCTCGATGAAGAAGAAGAGGATTTAGAAGAAGATGTGGAAATCGATCGACAAGAAGGAAATAATGTCGATCAACCGACTATGATAAATATCGATCGACAGAATGAAAAAAATGTCGATTGATGCTCGATTCCTGCCAAGTCGGTAGTAGAGAGAGTGTATAGGACTTTGCCACCCTTTCCTCCTAAAAAGACGCAAACTAAGCGAGAATTAGATAAACCTATATGCAAGAAAGCATTCGATAAAATCACGTTGGAAATGCCACTAAGTGATGCCATAAAAGTAGCACCTTCGATTAAGAAATATGTAAAAGACATGGTATCAAACAACTTCCCAGCTACTGAACACAGCGTCATGATGGTTTCAGAGGAAGTAAGTGCAATAATCCAAGGTGAAACCCCGATCAAGAGACCTGATCCGGGCAGTTTTGTTCTAGATTGCAAAATACGAGACAAGAGTTTTCCTTGATCCCTTTGTGACCTAGGATCCAGCGTGAATCTCATGCCACACTCTGTCGTGATATCCCTGGGATACGACGAGTTCAAACCCACCAAAATAACTTTGGTTCTTGCTGATAGATCCGTTAGAGTACCTGAGGGAGTACTAGATGACGTACCGAACTAACGACTGTCACGTACCAACGGATTTCGTTGTGTAGAAATACCAGAATGAACCAAAAGATCCCCTCATCTTAGGTAGACCATTTCTAGCTCCCGCTGGTGCAATCATCGACGTCAGGGAAGGTCGAATATGTTTAAACATTGGAAACATTCCAATGACCTTCGATATGGAAAAACTGATAAAACGACCCTTAATCGACAAACAAACCTCTCACGCGGACGATATCTCTGAGTTGGTTGAAGAATCCTTCATAGACCTAAGCTTAGATGACCCCCTGGAAAAAGAGCTCACATCTACCGAAGAGGAAACATTTAGCATCGACATCAGAGCTGCTGAATACACACGATTAATGGACACAAGTGTAGAAAAAGCAAATGTCAATGACATGGAGAAAGACGATTCGGAAATCAACGTCGATCGATATTTAAAGGCCGCCGTCGATCGACAACCATCCCCTCTAGAAAATTGGGATCCCAAAAATGCCCCAAAAATTGAGTTAAAGCAATTGCCCGGCGGACTCAAGTATGCTTTTCTCTACAATAATTCTTACCCCGTAATCGTAAATGCTAACCTAACCAACGGAGAACTTGCGTTGTTATTGAATAAACTGCGCAAATATAGGAAAGCCCTCGGATACTCTCTAGAGGATATTCATGGTATCTCTCCAGATCTGTGCATGCACCGAATTCACTTAGAAGACGATTCCAAATCGTCAGTGGAACATTAAAGAAAGCAAAACCCAAACTTGAAAGAAGTTGTTAAGAAGGAAATTATCAAACTTCTAGATGCTGGAATCATCTACCCAATTTCGGATAGCAACTGGGTGAGCCCCGTGCATGTTGTACCTAAGAAAGGCGGAATTACAGTGGTTAAAAATGATAAAAACGACCTCATTCCCACGCGAACTGTTACTGGACATCGAATGTGTATCGATTATAGGAAGCTAAGCGCTGCCACCAGAAAAGATCACTTTCCCTTACCCTTCACTGATCAAATGTTGGAAAGATTGGCAAATCACCAATCCTACAGTTTTCTTGACGGATACTCTGGATTTTTCCAAATCCTTATACATCCTGACGATCAAGAAAAGACCACCTTTACATGCCCTTATCATACCGCAGAATGCCATTCGGTCTTTGTAATGCCTCTGCCACCTTCCAACGATGCATGATGTCGATCTTTACTGATATGATAGAAGATTTCATGGAAGTCTTTATGGACGATTTCTCAATATATGGATCCAGTTTCAAAACCTGTCTCGATAACCTATGTAAAGTTTTGGCTAGATGAGAAGAAAATAACCTCGTTCTAAATTGAGAAAAATGCCACTTTATGGTGAACGATGGAATCGTCCTAGGACATAAAGTGTCCGCTGCTGGTATAGAAGTAGATCGGGCAAAGATTGAGGTAATGACCGGCCTGCCTACACCCACAAACGTGAAAGAAGTGAGAATTTTTCTCGGACATACCGGATTTTACAGGAGGTTCATACATGATTTTAGCAAAATCGCTAGACCTTTCACCTCCCTCCTCTCTAAAGAAGTTAAATTCGACTTCTCACCAGAATGCGTAAAGTCTTTTGAAGAAATAAAGAAAGCCTTAACTGCCCCCATCGTACAGGCACCTGACTAGAATCTTCCTTTCGAAATCATGTGCGATGCGAGCGATTTCTCTGTAGGAGCAGTTCTAGGCCAAAGAAAGGACAATAAGCTACATGCAGTTTACTATGCCAATTGAACACTCGACGAGGCACAAAGGAATTACGCAACAACAGAAAAAGAATTGCTTGCTGTAGTTTATGCATTTGAAAAGTTCCGCCAATACCTGGTTGGTTCGCGAGTCATCGTTCATACTGACCACGCTGCAATTAAATATTTAATGCAAAAGAAAGATGCGAAACCAAGACTCCTGCGACGGATCCTTCTACTTCAAGAATTTGACATCGTGATTAAAGATAAAAGAGGAGTAGAAAACGGAGTTGCAGATCATCTTTCCCGGATACGAATAGAAGATGACGTTCCTATCGTTGACTTCTTACCTACAGAAAATATTTACCAAATGGATTCATTCGTCGGAAATATTTGTCTCAGTTCCGTTTAACTATCGATCGACGACGACAATGCTATGTCGATCGACACTCCAGATAGTCTAAATATAGAAATAAATCCCATAAACCTCACCTTCGATATAAAAGTAAACGTCGCATACAACGAGCGCACCGTGACCATGATTCCCCCGTAGATGAAAGTCTGCATCGGGAAGTGCACGCAGTCGGACAAGGTTCAAAGAGCAGACCCTGGTACGCTGATATAGTGAACTATTTAGCTGCTGACATAAACCCCGAAGAGTTGAGAGGGTATACAAGGAAGAAGTTTTTAAGAGAAGTTAGGAGATATCACTGGGACGAGCCATATCTCTACAAACATTTCTCTGGCGGGATATATAGACGTTGCGTTGCCGAAACTGAAATCCCTGATATGTTACTCCAATGCCATGGATCCGACTACGCTGGACATTTTGCAACCTTTAAAGCGGTGTCAAAAATCCTTCAGGCTGGATTCTGGTGGCCGGCGATGTTTTGCGATGCTCATGCATTCATCGCACAATGCGACAGATGCCAACGAAGGGGAAAAATAAGTAAAAGACATGAAATGGAACAGAAGTCTATTCTAGAGGTAGAAGTCTTTGATTGTTGGGGAATATATTTCATGGGTCCTTTCCCTTCTTCGTACGGGAACAAATACATACTAGTCGCTGTTGATTATGTATCAAAATGGGTCGAAGTAGTAGCTTCCCCAACAAATGACGCATCTGTAGTTATCAAGCTTTTCAAGAGCATTATTTTTCCAAGATTTGGACTTCCTAGAATAGTCATAAGCCACGGTGGCTCCCATTTTATTAACAAATTTTTTGACGGATTACTCCGGAAGAACGGAGTTCACCACAGAGTTGCTACGCCCTACCATCCGGAGACGAGTGGACAAGTAGAAGTCTCAAATCGATAGATCAAAGAAATCTTAGAAAAGACCGTAGGAACTTCTAGGAAAGATTGGTCTAGAAAACTGGACAACGCATTTTGGGCCTATCGAACTGCATACAAAACCCCACTAGGAACAACCCCATTTCACCTACTCTATGGAAAATCATGTCACTTACCGGTTGAGCTAGAACACAAGGCAGCATGGGCTATAAAATTATTAAATTTTGACATCAAACCAGCTGTCGAAAAGAGACTAATACAGCTTAATGAGCTGGATGAAATAAGACACTTAGCCTATGAGAGTTCAAAGATCTATAAAGAGAAAACGAAAGCATATCATGATAAAAAGATCATCACCAGGCACTTCGAACCAAATGATCAAGTGCTGTTATATAACTCTCGGCTTACGCTGTTTCGTGGAAAACTCCGATCTCGTTGGTCATGTCCCTTCACTGTTGTGGATGTCAAACATTATGGAGCCATCACACTTATAAATAAACGATAAAGGAGAAGAATAATGGTCAACGAGTGAAACACTATTGGGCTAAACCACCAATTAGCAGGCCTTTAAACTTAGGCCTTCGTCCTGATAATAACACAGATCGGACCTCGAGTCGAGCTCGAGACTTAAAATAAGCGCTGAATGGGAGGCAACCCATTTCTAGTTTTAGGATATTTAGGATTTAGTTTAAATTTAAAAATAAAATAAAAATCCGAGTAGACAATCATAAAATCGACCGATGAGAGCATGTCGATATCGATCGACAGTACATCACCTGCACCGACCGATGGTAACTCCTTTCCATCGATCGACACTTAACCCGGTCAGGTATATCGTTCTAACTTGTTAAATTGTGTACTTATGATTATTTCTCACCTTAACTCCAACTAGATATACACTAGGGACAGTGTACTTTAAGTCTGGGGGATGTTTACTGATATTAGTGTGTTCATGAGTCTTATAGAAATGTTTTCAAAAGAGTTTTATTGAGTCAATAAGGGAATAATGAACTCTTTAGATTTTTGCTTGTTATCTAACCACTCTTTAGCACCATTCTAGACTTATTGATTGCAGATAGTACTAAAGATACTAAAGTGGATCAACCTGTCAACTATTCACACTTGCTGAGATTGTTTGAAGGAACCAAAGCTGACCTCCAACACTAAACCTGACACAACTGCTTGTCTTGGGGCTTGGTATACATGAGATCGGATTCTTCAAACAAGTCTGGAAGGTAAAGCCTTGTGTAGAGTTATCACCTTTTCTTTCTCTATTTCGACCATAGATTTATAGGTAGAGATATTTATTTTCAAAAAAAAAAAAGCGAAACAAAACAAAAAAAAAAGAAGAAAGAAAGTAAAAAAAAAAATATATATATATATATATAATAGGTGTTAGTTAGGTGGAATCAAAACAAGACTTGGTGGCTACAACCATTAAGGCTTGCTTCATAAGGATTCCAACAAAAAGAATTCGAACAGGACTTGGTGGCAGCAATCATCAATGTTCGATTCATATGAATTCTTGGATATAGGTCAAAAAGAAGTAAACATGACTTGGTGGCAAAAGACTGCTCTAGTATGTTTTGCTTGAGGACAAACAAAAGAGTAAGTCTGAGGGAGTTGATAGACCATGGATTTTACCCATCTTTAGCCATGGTTTATAATTGTTTTAATATATATTTACTACTATATAGAGTCTATTTAGAGTGTTTACAGATTCAGGTACGTTCTAGAGAAATATGGTGATTTTGGAGCCTTTTGAGTGTAGAGCTGCACATATGCATCAAATGTTTAGCTATGGATGGAGACTTTCCCACCGTTAGATTGAGCCCATATTTTATACAAGATAGAGCTTAGAGTTAGCTTTCCAACGCCACCGGTTTGAGGTCAATCAGCATCCTGTAGCAGAAGTTATGCCTGTTTTTCTGAAGAGTGGTTAGTCTGCCTTGCGAGAGGAAGCTGTCGAGGAAATGAAGGTCTGCCGATCGATATTGCATCATTGGTGTCGGTCGACAGTGATCCCAGAAAACAGGACAAGCCTGTTTCATGACCAATTTGGGCCCAGAAGTCACCACATATTACCAATATACCCCCAGACGACCTGAAACTCTATTTTACTGTTTTCTAAGCCATTGTTGACGGCTATGCTTCATACTATTCTTGAGAGAGAGAGAGTTTAGAATTGGAGAGAGAGAGATCTGTACACCTTGAGAGAAGGAAGATCTTGAACTCCCTTTGTTTTTACTCTATTATGTTTTTATTTATCTATTGAGTATTATTCAGACCATCATAACTATGTGTTTTATGAATATGTCTGAGTAGTCATTGCTGTTAGGTTTAGGTTTCTCAATAGGTTGATACATGTAATACTGAATTAAACTGTTTCTAGGGTGTTGAGAAACATAGTTCTTCATCTAGTTGTTCATAAGTTTAGGATTGATTACCCTTTAAACTTAGATCTTAGGATTAATTGGGATCAAGCCATTGCCTTACTCAATACCTGAAATTAGCTAGCATGATCTAACTGACTAGATACAGACAAAAGTTGGTATAGTGAGTTAGAGAATATAAATCAAACCTGTCCGTAAAGCTTTCTGGAAGAAGTATCGATCGACGCAGCGATAGCCCTGTCGGTCGATATTTGGAAAGGTGTATCGATCGATATTCATAACGAATTATCGATCGACACTTTCTCACGGTTAACATACGAGAGTTGAGATCCGAGATCCAGATTAGACAATCAATAGATTATATCTTAGTTTGAAATCAAGAACAATTAATATCAATAAACTCCTAAAAATCTATCTAAAGTATTACTTATCATACCTGAGAACTTACCTAAATCTAGCTATTCTCCCAACTGTTAACAACCTCAAAACAAACCAATCGAGCAATAGCCTTGCTCACAAATCCATTTACTGCTTTAAAACTTATAAACCATTTAATCTAGATTTATTTCAAAACCATAATCTATTGTGTAATCCTAGAGTCTTTGTGGATTCGATCCCTAAGTACTACATCCGAACCTCTTATTTGAGAGAGTAATTCACTCCTTAGGGTAATTTGAGTGATATCATAAATGAGCATAGAGTCGAGATATAATCTCTTTTCTTTAACTCTAAATATTCGCTCCGTTAGTGAGACGGAACAGTACGAATACCGAATCCCAGGATACAACCATGGCAGAAAAATCACGCTATCGAACTATAAACTTTACGAAACACTCTCGTATTTAAGACTTACGCTAAGGGAATTTTGGTTGTTGGTTTCGATGTGAAAAAGTAAAGAAATGAAGAAGGGGGAGAGTCGATATTTAAAGAGAAGGAGAAGACCGACTTCCCGCAACAGCTGCGGCACGTGGGCGAGAATCTCGCGGAGATTGAGGAAAGTTAAGTTGCGAAACTCATTCCGCAAGACTCTCTCTTATCTCGTTTAAAAATTTCGAGAGGATAAAATGCATGACGTTTTTATTTTCTAGACAAAGTACTTATCGTTTTAAATAAAATTGCATGATGTTTTTCCCCGTATCGAATGGCAAAACTTTAAGATTAATTTGGTCCAAAAAAAATCTTATGGCCCTCCACCAAGACCCAAGGCCACGCCCGGGCCAAGCCGACCGGACGGCGGCGGCGCGCGCGTGGAGAGCTCTCTCTTCCTCTGAGCCGTTTATTCTAGTGTAAGTGTGTACACTTATATATATATTGCTCGTTTCTGGCTCATGTAACGGATGTGAGATGTTTCTAAATCCCTTCATTAAAGTCATTAAAGGCTTCTTTTGGTTACACCCGCAGACCCATTTCCAGACCCATTTCTTCTCATCATTTGCCAATTTTTATTAAAGCCGTTGGGCTTAATAAATTGGTCCAACAACTTGTTGTATCAATTACTTTTGTAAATATTTTGATTTCTAAATCTAAAATTAGGTTTTAATTTTTCAAACACGAATACCAATACATTTATCCAAACAAGAAACCAAAAAATTCAATAACCAATCGTACAAACTAAAGTCGTAGTCACAAATTAGTCGCTAGACAGACTCAAGTTAGTCGTGAATGAGTCGTTCCTTAACCATCTGACATTTCTCATATCAACAAAATAGTAGCTAACCAGTCGCTAAATCAGTAGCCTACCAGTCGTTAAACAGTTGGTATATTCACGACTGATTTAGCGACTGTCTGTTTTTCGACTGATTTAATGACTGCGTACTTCACGACTGGTTTAACGACTGCAAACTTCACGACTGATTTTGCGATTACATAAATAGTCGCACTTTAGCTGTTCACTCATTGCAGTTTAGTACCAAATATTTTACCACTAAACTATGACCAAATAGCGACTGTTTGCTTTACTCGCATATTAGTCGCAACTCAATGGTTAATTGTAGTTGGAAAATACGTTTTTTGTAGTGTATGATCAAGGAAGAATCAAAATTTCAAAGAAATTTTTGAATCAGATGAGCCGCCATCCCAGTCGCCATTTGCCAGCGAGAATATGTTTATTTGATGGATACTAGTTATGATCACCAGTTTCTTATATTTAAAATTTATATCTACTAATAATAGCAACCCAATTAATTTCAAAGCTTGTGAATTTCACTTATGTTGAAAGGTTGCGTAGTTTCTAAAAGTTGTAAAAAAAGTTGTGCCTTTTTTAAAAGTTGAATGTTGAAAGGTTGTGTCTTTTCTAAAAGTTGTCTAAATAGTTGTATCTTTTCTAAAAGTTGACAATCCCAATTAATTACAAATGTTGTGAATTCCAAATACTATGTTGAAAGTAGGCATGGGCAAAAAAAAAGGAACCGAACCAAAATACCCGAAACCGGAACCGGACCAAAATCTTCAAATACCCGAACGGTTCCTATATTTCTATATCCGAAATAACCGAACCGAATGGGTATCCCGAATATATAAAACTATTAATTATATATACATGTAATATAACTAAATATATATTTTTAATTTAAAGATCTGTTAAAAGTATTCGAAAATAGTTGGGGATAACTAAATTATTATAAACTATCCGAACTGCTCGAAAGCATCTGAAACTATCCAGATAGTTTTATCCGAAATATCCAAAGTAATCTGAAATATTAGAAATTCTATCTAAATCATCCTAATTATTTGATATTTTACCCTAAATAACCAATATTTTATCCGAATTACCAGAACTACCCGAACTATCCGAACCCAAACTGGAACCAAATGAGAACCTAATATTTTTTCGGTATTTTTTGGTTCCTAGTTTTACTATCCGAACCGAACATAACACGAAACTATCCGAACCGAACCAAACCGAAAATAGGTCATGTAGTAAGTGGATCCTCTAGCCCTCTACCCGAACTACCCGAAACCCGAAATACCCGAACCGAACCAATAACCAAAATGCCCAGGCTTAGTTGAAAGGTTGTGTTTTTTTCTAAAAATTGTCAAAAAAGATGTGTCTTTTCTAAATGTTGACAAAAAAAAAATTAACATTAAGAATTTTGTCTTCTCATTTAAAATAATATTTGTTTTTTATGATGTTAAATACTCAAAAATGTCTTTGTACAATTCTTTGTTTTAAGAAATGTGTATTTGTTAGTGTAATGAGTTATGTTGTGTCATGATTTGCTGTTGTTAAAGAAAATTTTGACAAGTTGTGACTATTCATATAAGTATTTTTTTAAAAAGTGAAAAGTTGTGACTATTCTTATAAGTATTTTTTCAAATTAACTACCTTTAAATGAAAAATATGTGACTATTTAAATTTAAGAGTTGTGACTATTCAAATAGATTTTTTTTTAATCTATAAATAGTCTATGACCATGCATTTTTCAAAACAAAATTTTCACTAATCGAACTAATAATAAAATGGTGAAAAATAGTTCTATATAGTTACTTGGTTACAAATTTTTAGAACATATTCAAATGAAACGTTATCAACAAAAACTAGTAGGAAGAGTTTTACGTGTTTGGATAGCCAAATATCCTAAACGAAACAATAAAATCATTAATCTCAATTTTCTTATAATAGATGAAAAAGTTTGTCTTTCAAATTAAATATGTGTTTTCAATATTGCAACTATTGGAAAAAGTTGTAAAAAGGTTTAGATACAACATTAAAATGTATATTTACAGCCAAAATTGTAGAATACGTCCAGGTTGGATATCCAAATATCATGGATTAAACTTACCATTTCTTGTTCCATTTTTGTTTTTAATAGTTGCAATATTGAAAACACATATTTAACTGAAAATCTAGTTTAATCTAAGCCGGTGCTAAAGGAAATAGAAATTAGAGACTACAAACTTTTACAATCAATATAACAATAATCCAACAATTTGTCATTACCAAACTTACGAAAAACACATATTTAACTGAAACTCTAGTTTAATCTAAGCCGGTGCTAAAGGAAAAATGGAAACAATAAAACCTTTTCAATTCCTATTTAAATTGAAGAGTTGGAACTAATCAAATAGATTTTTAAAATATATAAATAGTTTTTGTCCAAAACATAATTTTCACTAATCAAACTAATAATAAAATGGTGAAAAAAAGTTACATGCAGTTACTTGGTTACAAATTTTAGAAAATATTCAAATGAACCGTTATCAACAAAAAATAGTACGAAGATTTTTACGTGTTTGGATAGCCAAATATCCTAAAAGAAACAATGAAATCCTTAGTCTCAATTTTCTTATACTAGATGAAAAGGTTTGTCTTTCAAATTAAATATGTGTTTTCAATATTGCAACTATTGGAAAAAAGTTGTGAAAAGATTTAGATACGACATTAAAATGTGTATATCTACATCCAAAAATCAGTAATCCAGCTAGGTTGGTTGCACTCGATACGTCGTACATATGCTGACCATGTCTTCCATACGCCGCTCACATATCTCCTCGAACTTTTCCTGAACCACACCGGTTTGTGACGGATGCCAAGTGTGAGTTTTCTAAAAAACAGAAGAGTGAGTTGATGTTAGGAATGAAATTAAACAACATTTTAATTGTGAAGTTTAAAAGAGAAAACTTAACTGCAAATTCAACAAAAAACTTTTTCTTTAAAAGAGAAAACTTAACTGCAAGTTCAACTGTAGAAAGGACCATCAAACTTGTTTGTAAAGATCTTTGTAATCTTTCGGGTCAGTGATGATTTGTCATGACCAAACCTTAAAACACATAAACATAAGTTATGTACGGATGAGAGTGATTTCATATTAAAAAAAATAAATAAGTTAGACTGAACCAAAACTGATAACCAAACAACGAAAATAAAATATTTAGACTGAACCCAAACTCACAGCAAGAACAAGTCATATACTCATATTAGAAACAAACATAGACCAAACTTTCAAGTCACAACCAAACAACGAAAATAAAACTTAAAACACAGACAAAACTTTCACCTCACAGCAATTTCAAGTCATATTTAGAAACATAAAAACATTTAAACAAAAATAGACAAAACTTTCAAATCACTAGGTAAACCCGAGACCAAACTTTGAAACACATATGATATTCGTTTCACTTGCTTGAGAACAAGAACAGAGATGTAGAACTAGAACAAAGATAGATATGTTGAAACTTTTCATTTTTCATTCAAGCTTAAAGTTTATTACAAGAGTAAGAGGAGTATTTATACTAAAGAGTTAAAATCCTAGGTGGGCCACTTGTTGTCGTTTAGGGCGACACTTCCTCGTTGGATTCCTGCACATGAAAGCGATTCCTCAATGCCATTGGTTGTTCCAAGGCGTACGGTGCAGGACCACCTGTTCTGTTCTTTGTCTGTTTTTGATCTCTTGACTCGATGTAGCCGTTGTAGTGCCGTGCTCTTGAGTGGACTTATGTTCTGTCTTCTGTAGGCCCACTTCATTCTTTGTAAAGCTAGTTTCAGCTCTTTGGGCTTTATCACTTTCTCGTAGGCCCATTGATATGTTCTTCTCTGTTTCAGAAACAGAACACGTTTCTGAACCAGTATTCTCTTTTGCTTTCCAAACTTTCATCGTTTTGTCAGTTCTGTCTACACGCCCCCTCAAACTTTGTGTACGTGAACAAACCACACCAAGTTTGAACCTTAAGTCTTGAAAGCTGCGAGTAGGTAACGACTTTGTAAAAATATCAGCCAACTGATATTCTGACAATATATGATGTACGATCAATTTTCGAAAAGCTACTTTCTCCCTCACAAAATGGAAGTCCACTTCAAAGTGTTTGGATCTTTCATGCATTGCCGATGTCGCAGAGAGATAAACTGCTGAGAGAATATCGCAAAATAACTCGGGTGGTGAGGACTGAGGAATACCAATTTCACTCATAAGATTAGTGAGCCAAACGATCTCTGCTGCAGTGTCTGATAACGTGCGGTATTCAGCCTCTGTGGAACTTCTGGAAACTTAGTCTTGTTTCTGAACTGACCAAGAGATGAGGTTGGAGCCCAAGAATGTGCAAAAACCACCAGTGGATCTTCTAGGGTCAGGGCAGCCTCCCCAATCACTATCACTATAAGCTGTGACTTTTGAATCTGTCTGAGAGTTGAAGGAAATACCAAGGCTTGTTGTTCCTCGGAGATATCTCAGAACTCTATTGAGTAATTGAAAATTTGTCTCAGTTGGAGCATGCATCTTAATTTCTACATATGTAGTTCACTGCAAATTGAAGATCTGGTCTGGTTAAAGTCAGATACTGCAGTTTACATGCTAGACTTCTAAAATATGTATGCTGAGGAAACAATGGGGACTCGTCAGGAACTCTGTTGAGTTGATGAGGAAGGAGAGTTGTCACTGGACTACAATCTGACATTCCAGAGATGTGAAGCAAGTCTTCTGCATATTTTTTTTTGATTTAAAAACATCCCAGTAGAGTTGAAGTGAGCCTGCAGTCCAAGAAAGTAGTGGAAACGCCCTATGTCCTTCATTTTAAACTCTTTGTTTAGTGCCTCGAGTAGTATACTGATGAGATTTTTGTTACTCCCAGTTAATGCAATATCATCAACATAAAGAAGTAGGAGTATTATATTTCCATTGCGACGATAAATAAACAAGGAGAGATCTATGAGACTGCAAGTGAAACCGAAAGCTAGCAGGAAATCACTAAATTTGTTGAACCATGCTCTTGAAGCTTGTTTAAGCCCATATATAGCTTTGTTAAGCTTGCATACGTAGCCTGGTTTCTCTGAATTAATGAAGCCAGGAGGTTGATGCATATAAACAGTTTCTGTCAAGTCTCCATAAAGGAAAGCATGTTTGACATCTAGTTGTTTTATGTCCCAGTTATTTACCGTTGCAAGGTGGAGTATAGCTCGGATAGTGGGTGACTTGACTAGTGGACTGTATGTATCTAAGTAATCAATCCCTTCTTCTTGATCGTATCCTTTGACTACCAGGCGGGATCGGAGGCATCTGACTGTACCATTGGCATTCAACTTGACTCGAAAAATCCATATGCAGCCCAGTATGTGCATATTCGGTTGATAAGGGACCAGAGTGAAGGTATCAGGTTCATTAAAAGAGACCATCTCCTCTGTCATAGCTCCATTCCATCCTGGATGTTTCAAAGCTTCTGTGACTGTCCTTGGCTCAGTGGGTGTAGAGGTGACAGTGAAGAGAACATAGCGCGGGTTTGGTTTTATTGTTCCTACCTTTGATCTTGTTACCATCGGATGTTGGGGCTGTGTTGCACTTGTAGTAGGTAACTGTTGAGTAGTTACTGTTTCTGTCATCACAGCTGTAGTTTCAGGCATGTTTGAAGAACTGGCGCTAGCGTTGAACTGCAAAGAATTGTTTCCATCTCTTGCTGTAGTTTCAGGCATGTTTGAAGAACTGGCGCTGGCGTTGAACTGCAAAGAATTGTTTCCATCTCTTGCAGTCATTGAGAGCTCTTTGATACCAGAATCAGAAGATGGAGTAGCGTCTGGACTGAGAAATCTTTGCAACTCACCTCATGGTAGCGAGCCAAACTGAACAGAATTTAAGTGATCAGACCTTGGGATGGAGCTTGGATCAGAAGATGAAGTTCTAGAATCTGTATTCTGACTTGCTGAAGATGTTTGCTGAATGTTGTGTTCAATTGTAGGAAAAGCAGGGGTTGTCCGAGGACTGTACTGAGAAACGGATTGCAGAGGAGTGACACTCAAATCACTACAAGAAAACATAAGTTTAACGACGGCGGTTTTCTTCGTGAGTTCGTCGTAAAAGAGGGTTTACGAGGAATTAGCGAGGAAACAGGTTTCGTTGTTATACGTTCGTCGTAACGCATATTTCCTCGCTAATTCGTCGTAAATAGCGAGGAAACCATTTCGTCGTAAAAACGAAGAAAATAAATCGTCGTAAAGACCACGTAGACAGTCCACGAAAGAATGTTGCTACCGTTCCTCGTAAATACCACGGAAGCATTTCCTCGTAAACGACACGTACATATCTCGAAAGTATTTCCTTGTAAAATTCACGTAATTACCTTGAAATTTTTTCCTCGTAACTTTCACGTAAATATCTTGAAACTATTTCTTCGTAAAATACTCGTTTAACATTTCTCGTGATTTCCTCGTAAATGTTCAACGTAAATAAGTCGTAGATTAGCTACGAATCTACTTCGTTTTATTATTTAACAAATTTTAAAATATAATTAAAAAATATTTAAAATTATTTAATTTATTAATAAAATTAAAATTTAAAAAATAAATAAATACGCAAATATTTTATATATAAATAAGTTTTGAATTTATAATACAACCACTGAAAAAAAAAGAACTAAGAGTCGTGCATCGCCCGGAGGAATTCATCACTCCTCCTGTCTACATCCTCCTCGGCATGTGTGTCGTCGGATGGTCTCTCGCCTGTAGTGGGATTTTATCGTCACATGTTCCTCAACATGGTCTCCCAATCCGGATTTGTGGCCGCTATAAAGTCCAAGAAGCCCTCGAGTCCACCCACACGAGCAGGCCAACTCGTTACGCATCTGAGTGACTTCATCATCCCGTCGCTGACCATAAGACGATGTCGCTCTCGGAAAATCGTTGACAGAACCAATCCCCAACGTCCGTCCCTTTTTTTTAGGGACAAGCTTAAAAACAAAAAAATAAATATTGTTAGTAAATATTTAAAGTTAAATTAAATGAATAATAAAAAAATTAAAATTTTAGAAAATTTACCTCCTCGTAAATCTTATCCACTTCAAGTGTGGATAAGGTGACGGGTAATCCGTCGGTAGACTGCTGGGTCAGCTTGGTCTGGCGGTCTTCAACCCAAGCAACCATTTCGTTGTAGATTTGCTCGGACTTGCCATCTACAAATACGCCCGCCTTGTTCTTGTGGGTCCTCTCGTAAAGTTCCATAAGATCTTTGGCCAACATTTAAGAAAGTTAGAATAAAAATATATATATTAAAAAATTTATTTAGTAAAATATTTAATTACCATTTCCATACGGACACCGTCTTGGGGTTTTTGGCCCGTAGTATGAAGTATCAGCCCGTTCCCGTGCTCATCGACCGTGTTACGGGAGTTAGAGCAAGC
>NC_027751.1:23182412-23199020 GCF_000695525.1 Brassica oleracea var. oleracea | reverse complement strand
AACTTTCGCCTTCGCGTTAAACTTCTTCCTCACCCTCTCAGTGATCCCCAAGGCCCAATTATATTTTTGCTGTTGAAAAAAATAAATTAACAATTAGTTTTTTAAAAAGTATATATTTAAATCATGAAAAAATTAGAGTATATATAATTAATTAATAGAAACTTACAGCGTAAATTTTGAACCACGTCTTTCTGACGTAGTGAGGCGTCTTACTCCAGTACGGATGTGGCATGGAGAAGTAACCTTCGATCGTGTCGGTTACGTCCGATGCAAGACATCCGTCAACCCCAAACCTGTAAAAAAACAAATTTAAAATATAAATTATTTTTTAATGTTATAAAAGAATTTTAAACGAATTAAAAAAAAAAATTAATGTAACATACCACAAAGTTCCGTCCGGTCGGTCTGGGTCGATAACTGGTAAACCTTCTCTGCCTGGCAGACGGAGAATGTCCTCGACAGTGTACTGCGAGTAAGGAGCACTCGGAGGCACCATCAAATCGGGAATCGGCGGGCATCAGAGGAGCCATCGGAGGAGGCACAAGAGGAGGCATCGTCGGAGGAGGCACATGAGGAACCGATGGTGCACTAGAAGAAGGAGACCGAGAGACTCTCTGAGAAGATTGAGTCTCGGGGACAGTCTCCTGGCCCGAAGAACCGGGAGCTGAAGAAGAACCGGGAGCTGAAAAATACGGGTCTAAACGACTACCCGGCTCACCGAACATCTCTCTGTAATGGGCAGTAAGTCTGTCCTTTCGAACCTGGAAAAAAAATTTAACTTTTAAAATTAACATTAACAGTATAATTCCCTACATTATCCACCTAATCAGTACTAATTAACATAAAACCCATAAACCTATCTAAATTCCCTATACTAACCACCTAATCTATCCTAAACTAATCAAATTAGAGAGGAATTAGAGAGACTTAACATTGCTACGAAATAGAGAGGAAGTGGAGAGGAAGTGGAGAGGAAAGAAAGAGTGAGCGCTTGGGAGTATATATAATATTACTTATCCTCGTTATTTCCTCGTAAAGTTACGAGGAATTACAAAGGCCCGCGTGTTTTATTGTACGAGGAAGTAGCGAGGAATTACAAAGGCCCGCGTTTAGCTTTACGAGGAATTACAAAGGCCCGTGTTTTATTGTACGAGGAAGTAGCAAGAAATTACAAAGTCCCGCGTTTAGGTTTACGAGTTTTTTACGACGATTAAGCTTACGTGGAATTTACGAGTCAACCTTTTACGAGGAATTATCGAGCCCCGCTTTTCTATAAATACCCGCAACTTTCCTTGTCTAACCACACACAAACTCACAAATCACACACAAACTCACAAATCTCTCCCTATCTCAAATCACACAACTCAGCAAAATGCTTTTCAAATTAGAAATATTTGAAAAAAGAAAAGAGGAGAAGAAGATATTGGAACACATGTGGGCAAGACTTACGTAAGTCTCGCCACATGTGATTCCTGTATCTTTCTTCTCTTCTTTTTTTTTTCTAGTTCTTATTCTACGAGGAATAAGCAAGGTCAACTTTTTTTTTTTTGGTTACGAGGTATTTACGACGATTTGCGCGTACGTGGAATTAACGAGCCCTGCTTTTTTTTTTTTCGTCGTTATTTCCTCGTTGGCTTACAAGTGCTTTACGACGATTTATGCTTACGTGGAATTAACGAGCCCCGCGTTCTTTATTTTTATATTTCGTCGTAATTTCAACGTTTCTTTACGACGAATTAACGAGTATTATGTTTAAATCCCTAAAATCTGAAACCCCAAACCCCATCTTCATTATCTTCTACTTCGTATATTCCAAACCCCAAACCCATCTACCCTTTAACCTCAATATATTCTTTCACCTCAATCTATTCTTTCCATTCCAAACCACAATTCCCACATTTGCTTATTCATAAAACAAACTCCCACATTACCTTACACAAAATCAAATACATCAATCCGATACATTGACATCCTCATCATCACTAGAAACATCATCATTTTCATTAAACTCGTCTTCAACAGCTTCCTCTGTGGCATCGTCAGTAAGATCTTCGTACTCGTGATTATGCGGATCAATGAGAAGGATTTCATCAATTTCTTGTTCAGGTTCTTCGACTTCATTTATCTATTCTTCTTGCAATGGTGGTTATTCTCCACTGATGATTCGTCCTCGAGGTGTAACTTTGATCACTGCTAACCAATTTATACCTGAATCTCTCATCCGAGGGTATGGAAGGAAGCTAACTTGGTCTGCTTGTGAAGCTAAGATGAAAGGCTCGAATTTGTTGTACCTTCTTCCACCGTTGACATCAACTACACCGAATTTGTTAGACCGAACACCTCTGTTGACGACGGGGTCGAACCATTCACATTTGAAGAGGACGCATTTCAGCTTCAGTATCCCTGGAAATTCGACTTCAATAATCTTCGTCAAGATCCCGTAGAAATCTGTTTCCCCTTTCACACATATTCCATAGTTACTGGTCGCCCGCTGTCTACCATAGTCATATGTATGAAAAGTATAGCCTCGTGTGAAATACATCTGTGATGTGGTGACCTTTACAAGTGGAGATTGAATTACTTCGTGTAACCACTTAGGATAATCTGCATCGTCGTCGTCATAATCAACCTGCAAAAATAAAGAGAATGTTAGTGAAATACAGATAATGTATGAAAAAAAGTTTTAGTTAATACCTGATTCCGCAACCACTTAATGAAGTGTTGATCTTTCCTTTTGTCTACGTCACTTGTGGATATACCAGGAAATGTTTCTTCGTCTTGAGAAACAAATAGGCTGTAAAATCACATTTTATAGGAATGAATCTCTCGCAATTATACAATTAATTATACTTATATGTGTTTCGACGTGTCAATATATGTTACCTTTCAAAATAACGCATTAATGGATCTTCGCAATTGAATTGAATATAGGTGTGTGCACTATGAGCGTCTTCTTCACTCGACCACCAAACCTCTTTACACTTCCCACCGAGTCGTCCAATCTGCCTAAAGATATTTGGAACACCAGCAACTGCATATGTTAGTGCAACACCACCATCATCATATCTTCTTGGAGCTCTTCTCCGGGTACGTACTTTTGACGCAAAGTAGTACGATGTGAAGTGAGAAACTTCTTCCGTCAAACTTCCAGCAATTATAGAACCTTCAACTTTGGCGAGGTTCTTTGCTTTTCCCTTCAAATATTTCATGGCTCGCTCATACTGATACATCCATCCGTAATGTACAGGTCCACGAAGCAATACCTCATATGGGAGGGGGACAGCTAGATGCTCCATAACGTCAAAAAATCTGGGAGGAAATATCTTCTCCAAGTTGCACAATAAGATGAGAATGTTCTCCTTAAGTTGTTCCACAACTTCTTCTTTAAGAGTGCGTGTGCTTAGATCCCTGAAAAAATGGTCCAATGCCTTTTATATTCCAAAAACAATTAAACACATTGTTAGTCAATATATTATTTTGCAAATTAGACCGTTATAAAATTATTGTGATATAATACACTACATACCTGCAAGTGCTTCATGTACGTTTGTTGGAAGTAGCTCCGCAAATGCAAAGGGCAGTAATCGTTGCATAAAGACAACATGATAATCACGACTCTTCATCCCAGAGAACTTTTGACCCTTTTCAACACATCTAGAGAGATTTGAAACATACCCATCGGGGAACTTCACTTCTGATGCCACCAGTTGAACAACACCGACTTTTTTTCCGAAGACAATCTGAATATGGGAACTGAAACTTGTCCATTGCTTTTTATATGTAACTCGCTTCTTGAGCAAATATCCGGCAAGTCCAACCTCGATTTTATGTTGTCTTTTGTCTTCCCTGGGACATTCAATATTATATTCATGATGTTCTCAAAGAAATTCTTCTCTATATGCATCACATCGAGGTTGTGGCGCAGAAGAAGATCCTTCCAATATGGCAACTCCCAAAATATACTCTTCTTGTGCCAGTTGTGATGAACACCGTAAAAATCAAGCATATTACGAGGGACATGCCAATTACCACCCCAACGAACTGTTTCGTTAGCTCCGTAGTAGTCGATTTGCGCTTCAATTTGTTCTCCAGTTAGATATGGAGGAAGAGTGTCTCTCACAACCCTTTTGTGCCTAAACAAATTCTTGTTTCTTCGGTAAGGATGGCCAATGGGAAGAAATCGACGGTGACAATCAAACCAACTTGTCTTCCTACCATTCTTCAGTTGAAACGCATCTGTCGTTCCATTACAATATGGACAAGCTAATCTCCCATGTGTAGTCCATCCAGACAACATCCCATAGGCAGGGAAATCACTTATGGTCCACAAAAGCATCGCTCGCATCGTAAAATTCGTCTTCGTTGAACAGTCATACGTCCTCACCCCTGTTGACCACAAATCCTTCAACTCTTTTATCAGTGGTTGTAGGAAAACATCCAGGGACCTTTTTGGATGGTTCGGACCAGGTATTAATATGGTCAAGAATAGTAACTCCCGTTGCATGCACATCTCCGGTGGCAGGTTGTATGGAGTAAGAAAGACTGGCCACAATGAATATTGTCTCCCTGACATTCCGAACGGACTAAATCCATCTGTGCATAATCCGAGATACACATTCCGGATATTGCTAGCGAAATCTGGATGTACTTTGTTGAAATGTTTCCAGGCTCTTGCATCTGATGGATGAGTCATCTCACCATCCGTCTGAGTATGCTCGGCATGCCATCTCATCTTTCCAGCAGTCTGCTCTGATTGATACAATCTTTTCAATCTATCTGTAATTGGTAGGTACCACATCCTTTGGTACGGTACCCTATTACGTCCCCGTCCTTGCGGCTTGAATCGTGGCTTCTTGCAGAATCGACATTCTTCTAGCTTCTCATCATCTCCCCAATAGATCATGCAGTTGTCGATGCAAACATCTATCATCTCAGAAGGCAACCCAAGACTATAAACCAGTTTCTGAATCTCATAATAAGAATCAGCAGACACATTGTCTTCCGGCAAATACTCTTTAAACAAGTCCGCCCATTCGTTCATGCAACTTTCAGGTAGATTGTGATCAGTTTTAATATTCATCATTCTAGCAGCTAACGACAATTTAGAGAGACCTTCTCTACAACCACTGTAAAGTGGTTGATTCGCCGCGTTTAACATTTCGTAAAACTTTTTTGCATCTATATTAGGTTCTTCATCTCCATCATGAGCTACGAATGCATCAGCTACCATATCATGAACCCTATCATAATCTACCATCTCCTCCTGATGGTAACTATGTTCATTATGCAAATGATGATCAACCGGTTCTTTTTCCTGAAAATTGCTATTACTACTACTAGCTTCATTCTGATCATAATTAAAACCTTCTCCATGTTGAAACCAGATATAGTAATTTGCCGTGAAACCTCTATTTATTAAATGCTTCCAAACATTTTCACGGTTTGCCAGTATCGAATTGCTGCATTTCCGACAAGGACAGAACATCTTACCACTTTCTTGGGCGAGCGGTGTTGAATCTGCTTGATGCAACACCGCTCACCCAAGAAAGTGGTAAGATGTTCTGTCCTTGTCGGAAATGCAACAATTCGAAACTGGCAAACCGTGAAAATGTTTGGAAGCATTTAATAAATAGAGGTTTCACGGCAAATTACTATATCTGGTTTCAACATGGAGAAGGTTTTAATTATGATCAGAATGAAGCTAGTAGTAGGAATAGCAATTTTCAGGAAAAAGAACCGGTTGATCATCATTTGCATAATGAACATAGTTACCAGCAGGACTAAGTAGACGTAAATTATTTCCTCGTAAAGAACACGCTGAGTTTACGTGGAATGTACGAGGAAATACGCTTTCCTCGTAAAAGCCACGTCACTTTACATCGACTTTACGACGAAACTCTTTAGTCGTTACTTTACGAGGAAATAACGCTGATTTTATTTTTCCGCCGAATTTTCTCGTAAAATCGACGTAAATTAACGAGGAAAAATATTCCTTGTTAATTTTCCTCGTTAAGCTTGTGTTTTCTTGTAGTGAAGATGATGCAGGAGGTGATGACACAGCCTGCAAGACCGGAGGAACGATTGGAGTTTCAGAAGTCTCTCGAGATGTAGGTGCAGGTTACGTGTGGAGAAAACTTTGTTGCCACACCTTAAGCAGAGGAGTAGATCCTTGTTGATGTAGATGTGAGTAAGTAGTGGCAAAAGGGAGGAGCTGCTGATTAAACAAGACATGTCTATTGATATAAACTTTCCTGGTTGGAGGGTTGAGACAACGATAACCCTTATATTTCTCTTTGTATCCAAGAAACACGCATTGTAGAGATTTGGGGTCAAGTTTGTTCGAAGTATATGGTCTCAGTGATGGATAACAGGCGCTGCCAAAGATTCTGAGTGCAGTGTACTCCGATTTTCTTCCGAACAGGACCTCATATGGACTCTTGTTGTTCGAAAGAGAGGAAGATGGCAGCAAGGTACCAAGAAAGCTTGATGTAAAGAACGCCTCGACCCAATATTTTTGAGGCACCTTCCCATCAAACAACATAGATAAACCAAGCTCAGTGATTTGCCTATGTTTTCTCTCTGCTATCCCATTTTGTTGGGGAGTGTAAGGACAAGAAATCATTTGTTTGATCCCATGAGTAGAGAGATGAGTTACAAAGTTGTTGCTTGTGAATTCACCACATCCATCACACTGAAACATGAGGATCTTCTAGTTTAATTGCTTCTCTACCAGAGCTTTCCACATGATGAATACTTGAAGAAAATCAGATTTCTGTCTCATAGGATAAAACCAGCAATACCGAGAGAAATTGTCTACAAATATAGCATAATATTTGAAACCTTGGACTGAGCTAACAGGAGAAGGACCCCAAAGATCACAATATATCCTCTCAAGAGGTTTATTAGACACATACACTGAACTAGAAAAAGGAAGTTTAGCACTTTTGCCAAGTTGACAAGAGTCACAGATCTTGGAGATGCTTTTATTGACACTAATAGCTTGATTTTTAGACAGAAACTGTAGAATCTCAGCAGTAGGATGACCCAATCTTCTATGCCATACTTCAGCACTAGCAGCGACTTATCTTGATGTATAGAAGGATTTGAAGTTTGAATTTTCCAGAACATATAGATCTTTATGCGTGCTTCCTTGAGTCAGGATTTGTTTGGTGAGTATGCTCTTAACATATACACCATCACAGTCAAATGTAAACTCACAAGAGAAATCAATTTTCAACTTAGATACTGATAATAAAGATTTAGCAATATCTTGGCAGATCAATACATCTTTCAAAGACAAAATACCTGTGGATCCAAAAGCAGATTGCATAGGAACTGAACCGATGTGTGTTATAGGTAGAAAGTTTCCATCTGCGACCATAACTGAATCATTCCCATGATATTGCTGAGAAGATTGGAGATGTTGTTGAGAGTTTATAACATGAGCAGATGCTTCTGTGTCTGGGTACCACACAGTTTCATTGTAAGACTGGTCTTGTGCAGGAGGATCATTAGAGACATGAAGTGCAGCCATGGCAGAAGGCAAGTCTGTTCTCTGGTAAGATATATCAAAGCGGCGGTAGCACTTGAGTGCATTGTGCCCAAACCTGCTGAAAATCTGACAAGTGGGACGAGTTGAAGACTCTCCTTGAGGTGCGGTATTGGTGGAAGATGCTTGTTGATGAAACCCACGACCTCGAGTAGAACATCCTCTGCCTTTGCCATATCCAAAACGACCATTGTTGCCTCCTCTTCCACGATACTGAGTGAAGTGTGGAGTCTGATGAGTGTAAGTGGCGTTTTGAGAGTAGTTGGGGTCTGCAGTTGATACATGGAACGTCAAATGAGAAGACACTGATGTTTGGGAAGCATCATAGGATTTGAGACGATCATCAAAGCCTGTGAGACGGGGGACAATGTCTTCGAACGTTGGTGGCAGGGAGAATCCATGGCTCCTTCGATACTGGTTTTGATAGGCTCGTAATCTCGTCCCAGTCCTTGTAAGGCTGCAAAGATCTTCATGTTTTCTGTTACTGGATTCCCGACTGAGTTTAGTTGGTCACACAAGTCTTTCATTTCCTTCAGATAATCATTCATCGTTTGTTTGGCTTTGGAGACTGTTTGAAGACGACGTTGAAGCTCGAATAAACGAGAAGAGGACACACGATTGAAGTGATTGCCCAGAGAAGTAAATACTTCTTGAGCAGTTTGAGCTCCAAGAACTATGCTGAGATGTCTTCAGAGAGAGAGAGAGCCAACTAGCCAAGCTTGAACTATCTGGTCAGATCTGACCCACTGTTAGTAGTCTGGGTTCGGAACATCTCGATATCCTCCAACTATGTTTGGTACAGGGATTGTCGCGATGGGTGCTGGAGATGCGCCATTGACGAAGCTTAAGAGACCAACTCCGGACAGGAAAGACTCAACATGACGCTTCCATTGTATGTAGTTACGTTCAGTAAGCTTGATGGTGACACAATTTGAGATGTTGAGTTTAGGTTGAGAATAGAGATCTAAAGAGTTGTCCATGGCTCAGGATATACTAACTGAGCTCTGATACCATAAGAACAAGAACAGAGATGTAGAACTAGAACAAAGATAGAGATATGTTGAAACTTTTCATTTTTCATTTAAGCTTAAAGTTTATTACAAGTGTAAGAGGACTATTTATACTAAAGAGTTAAAACCCTAGATGAGCCACTTGTTGTCGATTAGGGCGACACTTCCTCGTTGGATTTCAGCACATGAAAGCGATTCGTCAACGCCATTGGTTGTTCCAAGCCGTACGGTGCAGGACCACCTGTTCTGTCTTTTTGTCTCTTTTTGATCTCTTGACTCAATGTAGCCGTTGTAGTGCCGTGTTCTTGAATGGGCTTCTGTTATGTCTTCTGTAGGGCCAATCAATTCTTTGTAAAGCCAGTTTCAGCTTTTGGAGCTTTATTACTTTCTTGTAGGCCCATTGATATGTTCTTCCTCTCTGTTTCAGAAACAAAACACGTTTCTGAATCAGTATTCGCTTTTGCTTTCCAACTTTCATCATTTTGTCAGTTCTGTCTACACCGCTGACCAACCTGCCATGCCTATATTATTCCCGAAAAATTGAGTTTAACCCATTTATTCCGCTTTGCATATGGGTTCGTCCCTAACCGTCTCATTATATTTTAAACGCTGATCACCCATGGATAGTCTGATCATTTGACACTCATATAGACTGTCGTCAAAACGTGTAACCAATACAGCTATACGCGCATTTTAAAACTCGTACATATTTAGCAAATTTTTACTTTTTTGAGAGTTAGATTTACAGAATAATAGGATCACCGCATGACCACTTCTTCAACTCCAAATATAATCATTTCTCAACAAAAAAAACCACCAAAATCTCACTTTTTCTCTCTCCCACTTTCTGTTTCCATCTTTGAGTTTTGCTCGAATCCAACGGTTGATTTTAACTAAAAACATATTAGATTAACAAAGACTTTTGTTTTTGTTTGTTTCTTAAGTTTTGCTTGGAAGAGTCAATAATGGGTTTGGAAGATGAGAAGAAGGGAGGAGAAGCATCAGGAGAAACATCAGACAGAGAAAATAGGCTAAGCAGAATGAACAGTGAGAGCTCTTTGTCTCCGACAGAAGAGGATGATGATGATGAAGACAGGAAGCCCGAACTTGGTCCCATGATCGCTCTCAAAGAACAGCTTGAGAAAGACAAGGTCTTTATATTTTTTTAACTTACTGTTATGAGAAGATTTAAACTATACAAGGTTATAGATAATGGTGGGATTACGGTTTGGTTATATGTTATTAATCGTACTATTATATTAATCGAACTTTTAAAAAAGAGTTTAGATTTCTGTCGAAAATTTTGATAGGATGATGAAAGCTTGAAAAGATGGAAGGAGCAACTTATCGGCGTGGTAGATTTTGAAGACGTCGGAGGTAAACCAAACCTTAATCTGGTTTACATCTTATGATTTAATTAGACTGTAATCTTTAGAAGGATATCATGTACGGCAGGGACGATTCATGCATCTTAGTTAAATCAAATGACATTTTTACTTACCCTAGTCTGGTTAATATTAATACGGGCATAAAGTCCATAACTATTGAATGTAAGCTGCCCTAATGCTTTATGCTAAATGACGTTTTGGAAGAAAAACAATTAAATTGTTATATCCAACACACACTTAACGGATCTATGAAATGCAGAGACACCGGATCCTGTAGTAAAGATACTACACTTGAAAATTAGGTCTCCAGACAGAGATGAGATGGTATTGACGATACCTGATGATGGTGTGCCGAACCCGAAAAGTCCCTGGTTCACCATAAAGGAAGGATCTAAGTACACCCTTGTCTTCAACTTTCGTGTTACCAACAATATTGTTTCTGGACTTCGCTATAACAATACCGTTTGGAAAACCGGTGTCAAGGGTAATTTTAAATTTTTCTGTAAAATATATTCTCCAAGATGTTATCTATTAATAGTTGGTGTTTTCCTTGTTGGGACAGTGGATAGTACGAAAGCAATGCTTGGGACATTTAGTCCTCAGGCTGAGCCTTACCAACATGTGATGCCTGAAGAAACCACACCTTCTGGCATATTCGCTAGAGGATCCTATTCTGCAAGGACGAAGGTATATTGTTTCATATTTGCTTTTACTTATTTGGCAGCAGGCAGTTAAATTTTTATAGTTTGTTGTTAATGTAATCAAATTTAGTTAGTATCTTTTATTAACGTTGATGAGTATCTATCGATCATGAGGCCTTCTTCAAATGCAACTATGTTTTTCTTTGTTAGTGAATAAGTTTTTAAGTTGCTTAATTAGTTTATTTCATATTTCAGTTCATTGATGACGATAATAAGTGCTATTTGGAGATCAACTACACCTTCGACATCCGCAAGAATTGGCAATGATCTATCGAATTCAACATTTTCTTAAGTCTAAAACTATATAGACAAAGCTCTTCTGACAACATTCATTTTTATCTTCCATTCAACTTCAGATAGAAAATTTATTTAGGTTTCGATTAAATGAACATGAATAAAATATATCGTTCGAAGCTTTAATCTAATTTCCTCTTCACTTCTCTGGTGATCTTTATCTTCTAGAGTTTTTATGGAAAATGTTATTTTGAAGCTTAGTGTTTTATCTCGTAATCTTTTTAATTCTTTCAACCATATATTATAAAACTCATTAAGCAAGAAAAAGCCTTTGTAAAAATAATAAATATTTATACAACATTTAGAAAATACATATAAGATATGTAACATATCTATCTATCTATACTATTATTTGCAAAGTGATATTTTGCATTCGAGCTTTCACGTTAAAAATTAGACTGGTTAATGTCGGCTTTATCGTTAATGAACTTTTATATATAATTTATTATAAAATTTAAACGAATCTATACTAACATTTTCGAAGTGATTTTTCGCATTCGAGCTCTCACGTTAAAAGTTAGACTGGTTATGTTGGCTTTACCCTTAATAAACTTTTATATATAATAGATATCTTATATTAGATAATTGATTATAATTTAATATAATAAATTTCCAAAAACATACTAAAAAGTAATATAATTCTTATATATTGTGTTGTTATCGAAAAATAATATTTTCTGTTATAAAATTAAAAAAAATTAAGATATAAAATATTTTTAATGTGTGAATATTTTTATAATTTCAACACAATAATAAACATATTTTTATAGATAAAATATTTTTGTCATATATAAATAATTTGATATTAAAGAACATAAATAATAATTTATTATATTTTTAATTTAATAAGATAAAATAATAATTATTCGTAAGAGGACTAATTTAATGATTATTGATTGGGTAGGTGATAGAGTAGACAGAAGATCGAACACAAGCTATTGCACCTTCACTAGAAAAAACTTGGTTAATTGGAAGAGTAAGAAACACAAGGTGGTCTCTTGCTCGAGTGCTTAGGTAGAGTATAGAGCCATGTTGAAGCTGACAAATGAGTTGATATGGATCAAGGGTATCTTGAAGGATCTTGGCATCGAGACAACAACACCCATGACCATGCATTATAATAACCAAACAGCTATCCAAATTGCATCAAAATCAGTTTTTTTCATGAGAAGACAAAATATAGAAGTTGATTGTCACAAGGTGAGATATATGATAGTCCAAGGAGTGATACTGCCATGCTATACATGAAGTGTAGATCAGCTTGCTGATGTGTTCACTAAAATTGCAAGACAAAAAACAAGTGAGTCCTGTCACTCTCGCCTTGGACTCATTGATCTCACACCTAGCAGCTGATCTCCTTAACCATGAAACTTACGCCTTTTTTCCTCGTTAAATTTTTGTCCCAATGAGTTTTCCTTGGTAAGATTTTTAATGAGAAAAGTCTTTATGGTTCCCAAGCTTGACCGGTTCCTATGGCCAAGCTTGAGGGGGAGCATTGAATATTAAAATAAAAAGAAAAAGTTTTCATCCAGGAAAGTCTGTCTGTCAAGATTAATGCTAGAAAAGTTTGCCAAAGAGAAACAAGCAAGACTTGGCAGCACGAATAGTACATGCGGAGCTACAGTATTAAACAGATTTTTATTTTATTGTAGCTTTCATAGTAAGCCAAATGTGTTTAGCCAAATGTGTTTGGCTTATTGTGTATGCATGTTATGGTTTTCTTCTTCTTTTATAATCTATTGTAGTGACATTTTTAGATCTAATGGAGACTATTCTTTCTTCATCATTCTTACTCTCACTCTTTTACTCAAGAACACAAATTTTCATTTCTCACATATCTCTAAACTAAATCTCTTTTAATCTCTCTGGTTACTTAATCTACTCTCTTATTTCTCATAATCTTGCATGGAGAAGGTGGTCTGGATGTTTGGTAGTGATGGTCGTTACTTGGCCCGTCATTGCATCTCTTCGGTGGTGGTGGTGGAGAGTGGTTTTGGGTTGTCAGTTGTGGCGGTTGAGGACTTTGTGTAACTGGAGGGTAATACACCAGTGATGGTGGAGGTGGACTGTAGACGGTATAAAATCCTAAACCTTAATGAGTATTAAAATACAAAACCTTATGAGTATTAAAATACAAAAACAACCTTATTGAAATTGGAAATCGGAAAATATACGATTATCATATTTCCTAAACATACGTTCAATATTCTCCATGAAGATTTTGAATGCTCAACTTGGACACTAACTTCTTAAATGGAGCTCCGAGACCTTTGCTTAAGATATCGGCAATCTTCGAATCTGTACGAATACGTTAAGTAGTTATGATCCCATCTCGAACAGCATCACAGACTGAATAAAATCATTTTCAGTATGCTTGGTACGCATGTGGAAAACAGGATTTGCAAGATGTGAATTGCTGCTTTACTATCACAGAAAAATCGAGTTTGCACAACTTGTTCGAGTCCAAGTTCTTTTAACAATTTTGCGAATCCACTTCGTCTCGCGGTTAGCAGCTTACATGGACCTTTATTCTGCCTTTGCAGATGAGTGTGATACAGTGTCTTGCTTTTTTCGTTTTCCAGGCATTAGGTGATCCTCTTTGAAATGCTTTAACATGTGAGAGTTATTACCACATATGAGAAGATCATCGACATATATCAACACACCCAACTCAATGTTTTTGCACGAGTATGAGAAGAGTGAGTAGTCTTCATAAAACTAAAAAAATCCAAAACTAAGAACCGCATCTGAGAGAGGCAAAGAATGCTAATGTAAATGAAATCTGAAAGGTGCATTTAATTGTGTGTACAATATATAGACTGTGTAAATATACTTGCCTAAGTACCCTACTTGTATTATATATATGGTGTAATCTCAGTATAATAAGATCATTCAATCATTAACCTCTATTGAGTACATACAACAAACCGGAGACAAGAGATCCAAGTTTGTGATGTCAAGACTCAGGATGACCAAGATAAGAGCAGAGGAGATGTATTTGTGTCTGAGCGTTTTCTGCAGAGAATATAACGGTTATATTGAGAGTTTGACTCTCAGGTTTAAAAGAGGAGAAAGGTGAAGCCAAGTCTCTTTTTGGATCAGTCGGTGTTTAGTTTAACCAATCTGATAGAGAGATTGGTTACAACCTAGAGACACACGACACGTCGTGATTAGTTATATCCACATTTAATATCCCACCCAGTTTATGAAATAAAGATGTGAAGCTGAGTGGTCACTGCTTATAAAGTGACATAGCTATGATCAATAATCATTACTAAAAAATGTGTATATATCAATTACTAAAAACAAAAATATAAACAACATGGATGTGTAAATCTACAAGGGAAGGAACAAAAAGATGGTGAGTTAAGCCCGTGGGAGCTCTAGTGTGTGTGATATCCCATGGATTACAAAGTTGTTAGAAGAGAACATATCTGGAGCTACAATCTCAACTCCAGAGATCATGAAACACTGTGACGAATTAACTATACCTCTCCTAGTGATTATGAGATCTTGGTAAGGATCTAGTGTCTTGAGTAAGGCTTTATCAGGCATTGAAGCGAGATTTTTCTTGGTAAGTCGTTGAGCAAGAATGTGACGTCTCATGACTTCGTAGAGAAGCGGAGAAGCAGATGACAGTGAGACCAGATTTGGTGTGGCTAGAATTGTTACTCCGGTCAAGTTCTTGTGTTGATCTGCAATGATCCTGTTGAGAACAGAGTGCAATCCGATTGCAAATGGCACAAACCCGTTTGAACTTAGCAGCTGAATGATCCGAGTCCAGTCTATCTTAACCGGCACAGCTTCTTCTTCTTCGATAATGGTTTTGTTTGAGTCAGATTGACACAAAGATGACCGTGGAATATGATCCATGTGAGGTAGCAGAGGTGAGAAGGGTCCAAGAACTCCGTGAATTACCAATGAATCTCCAAGAAACATGTCCGGGTGTGAGATCATGACATGATTCACTTCTGCTCTTCTTGATTCTTTGTCAACGCTGGAGATTTGGACGCTCTGGTGACGGAGAAGGGTAGGGAGACAGGTTCCTTGTGGCTTCTTGAGGAGTTCCTCCATCGGAAGCCTTAGAGGGAGTGTGTGATACTGAAGAAGCTGCTTCAGAAACAGAGGAGGAAGAGATGACGTGTTGAACAAGGAAGAGTCGTCAATAGCGAAGAGGGTTGTGCTGGGAGAAGAAGAAAGGAAGATCTCAGAAGATACGTGGAGGAGAGTGGCGATTGCTTTGAAATTGGATTGGCGTAGAGCTTTTGAAGCGTTTAAAGAGAGAGGATCATGATGAGTAATGGGTCTGTTAGTTTTTGTGATGTTGGAATCTGGAGGTGGAGGTAGAGTGGTGGAGACGGCCATGAAAGCTAAAGCAATAGAGAGGACAAAGTAGACAAAGCAATCCAATGAACAACAACCCATCTCAGAGACTTGGAGAAGAAGAAGAAGACGAAGAAGAAGAAGAAGAAGAAGAGAGAGAGCTCGTCAAAGAAATGGTTTCTTGGAGAGGGAAGTTAGGTTTCACAGGAGAGTTTGCCGTGTGGATAAGTCTTCGTCATTATATCTTGTACTCATTTTATTAGTTAATCCTTTTCGTGCTTTTTTCTTTTCTTGTAGCGGTTACTTATTAAACTAAGTCAATGTCATTATCGCAAGAATGTTGTACTCTTAGATTCTTCATAGCAACAAGACAACGTTTATAGAATTTTTCAAACCACACAAATATGTTGTTTCAATAAACCCTTTAGTCTAAGGTAAAATTCGCACAAGAGCCTCAGAAAAGATTGAGGGATTACATAGTTTTCACTGTGCTTTGAGTTAAAAGTAATAGTGTAGAGATGAAGATTGACCAATTTAAAACCGCATATATCCGCCAACACACCAAATTTATAATTAAAACTAAAAAATATTATTTATTTAAATTTTAATTATATATATAAACATAATATTTATTTATTTTTACGTTTTTTATAATATACAGTATATTATTAAAAGATTTATAACAACATATAAAAATTCATTTTTTCTTTAAATTATTATATCTTCTGTAGATATTCAAAACATCATTCCACTTCGAATACTCGAAAAGTTCTCAGCCAGATTTTTGTGAATGTCCCTGGATATATAAACATTCAAGAATAATCTTCTATATTATAATGATACAGTTTCGAGACTCTTACAGCTATCCACGTAGGCAAGCATGTGGGACCCACCTCTATTATTTTTTTTAAATGTCAAGTTATCAGATTGCGCTATGGGTTTGATCCGGCCCGCTACCGTCCTCCTATGCATCACCTTTGGCTGATTAGGGTTGCCGTCTCCTTCGAGATCCTTCGTTTTAGGGCGCTTCCTCTTCCACTAGAGTTCAGTTTTCTTACGAACTCCAATAATTTATTGTCTCGAAAAAATAGAAGTCGATCGAGTATCTTCCCTGCAAAGTAGTGTCAACAAGTGATGGATGAGCAAGGTTCTTCCAGAGGTAATCATGAGATATGTTTCCTCTTTGTCGATTTAATGAGTTCATGCTTCTGTTACGTAAAATATCCGTGCTGATATACACATGAGTGCTTGAATTTAGTTACTTGATCTCTGGATTTTGACGGATTCACTCTAGATTTGTCAATTGGGATTTATTTTTCTGAATGATGTTTGTTAATCAAAAG